>NC_135809.1:125945676-126289176 GCF_964213995.1 Mustelus asterias
CATTATTGTAGTTAAAATCATTGTTGTAGTCATTCTTTCTCAATATACAACATTATAAAACAACTAATTAACCAACTATAATCTACACGTGTACAGAACAACCTCACCAAACATAGACCACTCCACAAGAGTAAAGCAGTGCTTTTGACGGAGGGGTAACTATGAGTGGAGTGAGTACATGGGAGTGGGGACAACATCATGGGGTATGTGCGATGGGAGACCGGGATCGGATGGCATGCGAGAGATGGAATGGGAATAGTGATGGCACAGGAAGGAGGGGTAGGTTGGGGTGCGTTGATATGAGTGAAGTGAAAGGATTGGGATATATTTGACATAAGAGGGACAGCACAGGAAGAATGGAATGACATGGAATATGAGTTAAATTTTAAACTGTTTCAATAAAGGGACTAATTTCATTGCAAATGTTTTATTTGTCTCTGCTATTTTATCTCATTCTATGGCAACACTTTCTCAACTAATAACTAAGTTTAGTGATAAGTGCACAACATTGGGCGGCGCGGTGGCACAGTGGTTAGCACTTCTACCTCACAATGCCAGGGACACTTGTTCAATTCTGACCTTAGGTGCAGAGGATGCACATTCTCCCCGTATCTGTGTGGGTTTCCAATGGGTGCTCCAGTTTCCTGCCATGCTCCAAAGATGTGCAGGACCCCATGCTAAAGTGCCCTTAGTGTCCAAAGATGTGCAGGAAAGATGGATTAGTTATGGTAAATGTGCGGGGTTATGGGGATCGGGCGGAGGGGACAGCCTGGTTAGGATACTCTTTCTGAGAGTTGGTGCAGACCCGATGGGCTGAATGGCCTCTTTCTGCACTGTCGGAATTCCATGGTTATATTACATCACAGACAATAGCTCCATGTTCAATCAAACTCACTGTACTTCAGAGTAAATTTGTCAGATCTGTTATTGCATAAATATATGTGAATGGTTAATATTGATTCACTTTTCTATGTTGAGTTAAACTGAGGGAAAAATCTTCCTGTGGTGAGATATTTGAAAGAGATTATGAAAACAGTCTTTATTTTACCAATGTTAGCACTGCTAAGCAGGATGGCATGGTGGCACAGTGGTTAGCACTGCTGCCTCACAATGCCAGGGACCTGGGTTCGATTCCTGGCTTGAGTCACTGTCTGTGTGGAGTCTGCACATTCTCCCCGTGTCTGCGTGGGTTTCCTCCGGGTGCTCTGATTTCCTCCCACAGTCTGAAAGACGTGCTGGTTAGGTGCATTGGCCATGCTAAATTCTCCCTCAGTGTACCCAAACAGGCGCCAAAGTATGGCGTCTAGGGGATTTTCACAGTAACGTCATTGCAGTGTTAATATAAGCCTACTTGTGACACTAATAAATTAAAACTTTAGCATCAATTGAATATTGGTAATAGATTAACAACGTTTATTTATTGGCCTTTGAACTTGCCAGCCAGTTAATTGATGTTGATCTGAAGCGTGGATCTGAATTTTGAACAACTTCACGTCTGGAATTAATTGCTGTTGGTTGTCAGTCTGTGGGGAATGCTTGACCATTGCTCATCAGAATCTAAGCTCCCTGGACTTATTTAAGTTACCTAAACACCCTCCAATTTAGGCACGAAGGGAACAGTCAGACTGAAACTGGTCTTAGATGGGGACGCAAAGCCGTGGATGATGAACCAGCAGCTCATTTCACGCTCCTCAGGGATTTTCTTTTCCACTATGATGAAACAAATCAGACAATAAGTACAATGTGCTGCCATTTCACCATCCCCAATGATCAATTTCACCTTTAGTGTGTGAATTTCCAATTAGGTTCAAAGACTATCAACGTTCTGGGGGTTACCATTGATCAGAAGCTGACCTGTATGAGCCTAATAACTTCTGTGGTTACAAAAGCTGGTCAGAGGTTGGGCATTCTGCAGTGAGTAACTCACCATCTGACTCCCCAGAGTCTACCCACTATCTACAAGGCACAAGTCAGGAGTGTGATGGAATATTGTCCACTTGCCTGGACGAGTGCAGCTTCAACAATACACAAGAAGCTCGTCACCATCTAAGACAAAGTGGTCGGCTTGATAAGCACCCCATTCACCACCCATATTCACTTCCTCCACTGCTGATGCACAGTGACAGCAGTGTGTGTACCATCTACAGGATACACTGCACCAATTCACCAAGGCTCCTTCCATAACACCTTTCAAACCACAGTCTCCACCATCTGCAGGGGCAAAGGCAGCAGATGCATGAGAACATCGCCACTTGCAAGTTTCCTTCCAACAAGAGGAGCGGCACGGTGGCACAATGGTTAGCATTGCTGCCTCACAGTGCCAGGGACCCGGGTTCAATTCCGGCCTTGGGTCACTGTCTGTGTGGAGTTTGCACGTTCTCCTCACGTCTGTGTGGGTTTCCTCCGGGTGTTCCAGTTTCCCCCCACAGTCCAAAGATGTGCAGGTTAGGTTGATTGGCCATGCTAAATTGCCCCTTTTTATCAAGGGGATTAGCAGAGTAAATACTTGGGTTACAGGGATAAGTGGGTGGGATTGTGGTCGGTGCAGGTTCAATGGGCCGAATGGCCTCCTGCTGCACTGTGGGGATTCTATGATTCTAAGTCATTCACCATTTTGACCAGGAAGTAAGTATCGCCATTCCTTCACTGTCGCTGGGTCAAAACTCTTCAACTCCCTTTCTAACAGCTCTGTGGGTGTTCCTACTGCACATGGACTGCAGCAGCTCAAGAAGACAGCTCACCATCACCTTCTCAAGGACAGTTAGGGAATACTGGTTGAGCCATAGGACCATAACAACAAAGAACAGCACAGGAACAGGCCCCTCGGCCCTCCAAACCTGCGCCGATCATGTTTACCTATCTAACCAACCGCTTATATCCCTCTATTCCCCGTTTGTTCATATGCTTATCAAGATATGTCTTAAATGTGGCTAACGTAACTGCCTCAACCACCTCACTTGGCAGTGCATTCCAGGCCCCCACCATCTTGTGTGTAAAAAACTTCCCCCCTGCACACCTCCACTGAACGTTTCCCCCCTTATCTTGATCTTGTGCCCCCTTGTAATTGTCATTTCTGCCCTTGGAAAAAGCTTCCAACTGTTCACCCTATCTGTACCTCTCATAATTTTATAAACTTCTATCAGGTCACCCCTCAGCCTCCGTCTTTCCAGGGAGAACAATCCCAGTTTATTCAATCCCTTCTCATAGCTAATACCCTCCATACCAGCCAACATCATGGTAAACCTTTTCTGCACTCGCTCCAAAGCCTCCACGTCCTTCTGGTAGTGCGGCGACCAGAACTGGACACAGTGGCCACGATTCTCTCATCGTGACCCACAACTTTTCTGGCGGGTCGCGGTGGGAGATGCGCGCCGCCGGCCTTGTACCGGGATTTGCGCAGGCGCCGGGAACGCATGCACATCTCCCAGAGCTGGCGAACAGTCACTGGTCAGACCAAGCTGGAAACCAGCAGGAAGGCAGGTAAGTCATTTGAATCTTTTTTAAATGTACTTTAAATATGTTTAGCAGTTGATTATCAGGAACTTTCAGGTCCCAATTGAATCTCCCACCCCGCCCGGAGTACTTCATTCCGGCGGGGTTTACACTAGCTCCCAACATTCAGGGAACTAATGGGATACCTCGCCGGAATGAAGGGGGACAATTGGGGAGTGTGCCTCTGGGCATGGGCACCCTGGCAGTGCCAGCTTGTGCCCCCTGGCACTGCCTAATGGGCAAAGTGCCCATGTCCAAGGGGCATATCCTCCCAGCATCTACCCTGTCTAGTCCTATTAGAATTTTATAAGTCTCTATGAGATCCCCCTTCATTCGTCTGAACTCCAGAGTAAACAATCCTAACCTAGTCAATCTCTCCTCATACATCAGTCCCGCCATCCCCGGAATCAGCCTGGTGAACCTTCGCTGCACTCCCTCAAGAGCAAGAACATCCTTCCTCAGAGAATGAGACCAAAACTGCACACAATACTCTCGGTGTGGCCTCACCAAGGCCCTGTATAATTGCGACAACACATCTCTGCTCCTGTATTCAAAACCTCTCACAATGAAAGCCAACATGCCATTTGCCTTCTTTACTGCCTGCTGCACCTGCATGCTTACCTTCAGTGACTGATGCACAAGAACACCCAGGTCCCACTGCACGCTCCCCTCTCCCAATTTACAGCCATTTAGGTAGTAATGCATTCATCTCTTGTCTCCCTCAGTAATCTGGGATAGATGCCATCTGGCCCTGGGGATTGGTCCAACTTAATGTTTTTTAATTCACCTAACACTTCCTCCCTCGTAATGATGACTTTTCTAAAGGGTTTACACACCCCTCCAAGACACCATCAATCGATGTGTCCCTCTCCTTTGTGAATACCGATGCAAAGTAAGGATCTCACCCACTTCCTTTGGTTCCACACATAATTTCCCTCCTTTGTCCTTAAATGGACCAACTCTTTCTCTAGCTACCCTCTTATTCCTAATATATGTATAAAATGCCTTGGGATTCTCCTTAATCTTGTCTGCCAAGGACATTTCGTGACCCTCCCTTCTTGCCCTCCTAACTCCCTGTTTGAACTCTTTTCTACTTTCCCTGTATTCTTCAAATGCTTCATCTGTTTTTAATTGCCTAGACCTCAAGTATGCATCCTTTTTCTTTCTGACTGGACTCACAATTTCACTGGTCATCCACGGTTCCTGAATCCTGTCTTTCCTGTCCTTCTTTTTCATAGGCACATGCCTGTCCTGCACTCCGATCAACTGCTTCTTAAAGACTCCCACATGCCAAATGTGGATTTACCCTCAAACAGCCTCTCCCAAACAACAGCCTCCAAATCCTGCCTAATCTGGTTGTAGTTAGCCTTTCCCCAATTTAGCACCTTAACCCTTGGATAACACTCGTCCTTTTCCATCCGAAAGCTAACGCAATTGTGGTTACTATTCACCACATGTTCCCCCACTGCAACTTTGATGACCTGTCCGGGCTCATTCCCTAGTCCTAGGTCCAGTATAGCTCCCTCTCTAGTCAGACCATCCACATATTGTTCCAAAAAGCCTTCCGGGACACACTTAACAAATTCCTCACCATAAGATATAGGAGCAGAATTAAGTACCTCAGCCATTCAGCCCATCGAGTCTGCTCCGCCATGCAATCATGGCTAATAAGTAAGAGCCAGTGATACCCACATCTTATTATAGCCAGAGAGTGGTGAATCTGTGGAACTCTTTGCCGCAGAAGGCTGTGGAAGCCAGGTCATTGAGTGTCTTGAAGACAGAGATAGATAGGTTCTTGATTAATAAGGAGATCAGGGGTTATGGGGAGAAAGCAGGAGAATGGGGATGAGAAAAATATCAGCCATGATTGAATGGCGGAGCAGACTCGATGGGCCGAGTGGCCTAATTCTGCTCCTACGTCTTATGGTCTTATGGTCTAAGGTTTGAGTGCTAATTAAAAATAAGCAAGGCATCTCTTTGCATATCATGCACACCCACAGTTTGTTTCCTATAACGTCTATCATAGTACATCACTGATGTTTAAGATCTGCACATTTTATTTGGGAAAAAGTTTTGAATACATTTCTCTACCATACAAACAATGGAGGCTATTGATTAGAGGAATGGATGAAGATTATATTTTCAACTATAATGTGGGAAACACTGAGAAACATTAACTTTTCTTTTCTTGCCTAGAATGGGAATATTTGCTGCTCAGTCGATGTGGATTGCCTCTACAACAATTGATGCTCTTTGAATGGACCGGTCTAACTCCCTGTACGGATGGTGCAGGTAATCACTCAAACATACTGCAAAAAGACCCTCACATTGTAGAACCGAAAGCTACCAAATGGAGCAAGATTTCCAAGAGTCTGTGTGTCGTTGAACTATCCTGCACTTTTGTGGCTATCCACTTTGAAATCTTTCACTTTCAACTCAAGGTTGGGAGCTTCCATGATCATACTCTTCGACAACAACACTTCAATAGTTTTTACAGCATTTTGCTCGCTGTAAGTGGAGAACTGGATTGTTTTATCTGACTTTACGACTTAAGTAGCTGTCCAAATTTGTTGTCCTGTTTTTAAGTAAATCGATTATCTGTAATATTGTGTATTAACCCTTTGAGTACTGAATGTCCTTTGCCGCTTTTGAAATTCATGCGTTTCTCTGTCAAGCAAATGAACAAATCACCTTCCATTCAACTCCAATGCCCAATGTCACGAAGAAAGCAGTTGCACAAAGACAGGAGACTACGGGACGTGTATTTTAACCGTATTGATGTTCTCGCAGACGACGAACCCAGAATGGTCGCAGTGTAACAATTTTACGCTTTTAATATGGGTTGCGGAAATATAACGGCAAGTAGTCCCACTGTTCTTTCAAGGTAGGGTAGCCCGCAGCTACAGTACCAACCTCGAGATGCACGTTCTTTTTTAACACAATCGAAAGGTAGGACACGCCTGAAATGGCAGTCAGTCGCTTTTCTGGTGTTGTTGCGATCAAGGCGAATAGTAAGGCATGTCTAAAAGGGCAGAGGTTTGATTTTGTTGTATGCTGCAAAAACACTCAGAATTAAACAATCGACCTGAAGCTTGTGCAAAAAGCTGTTCCATTTCTCAAAAGTAGTGTTGTTTGTTCGAGGTGTACTCTCTGTACGTTCCTTTCCTGTTGTTGTATGCCTATTTCTAACTCTAGGTAGTTGCAGGATCTAACAGATGCACATACTCAAGATGTATTAGATATCACTCCCCGACTTATTTCAAACTGCCATTAATCCATTTTGCCGATCGACTCGCAAAATACCGGAGAAATTGAAAAACAATGACTATCTAAAATCTGGTAAGAATTTCCACAGGGATTTCTATAGTGGGTGATAGACAGAAACTCTCACCATCCATTCCATCAGGAGAAATGGGATCACTGACTAAAAATGGACATTTTTCACAAGGAGATTCGAAGAACCTTGTTGAAATTCAGGCCATTGCATCATTTCATTGTGACAACCCCATCTGAACTTGGACTCGAACTTACTTACTTTCTGGGTATTAAGGAAAAAAATAATTTAATATCAAGGAACCTTAATCCTATTTCCACTCAGTATGAAGTAACAAAAAAAATCAATAAATGTTATACCAAAATGAATACTGGCTAACTTATCAGTCACAATCCCTGTAAATAAATCAAAAAGAACCAAATGCTTTAAAATAATTTGAAAACTGTGCAGATATATGCTGCAGCTCAGTGGTAGTGCATTCATTTCTGAACTATGGGTCCATAAGGCCCGTGGTCCAATCTCTACTCCAGAGACTTGAGTACAAAGTCTAGCCTGATGCTTTAGTGCGGTACAAAGGGAGTGCTGCATTGTCAAAGTTATTGTTTCTCAGATGAGCTGTAAAGCTGAGGACCCATTTGCCCTCTTGGGTTGCTGTAAAAGATCCCACGCCACTAGTTGAAAAAGAGAAGGGGAGTTCTCATTGGTGTTGGTCCAACAATGATTCCTTATCCAATAGCATTAGCAAATGACTCGGACCTGACTGGGTGAACATTGTCTGCACTTATTCCGACGTTACAACCATGACTGTGCACCATAACTCCTGAGAGTGTGAAAGATAGTGTATAAATGCAAATTCTTTGTGCTTAGTTTTCTAATAAAATAAGGCAACAATGAAAGAACCTCATGTAGTATTGGGTTAAACACATATAAACTCGTCACCCTCGTAAAATGTTTTAATTGTTAGTTATCCCGATACTGAGGTACCGTTATGTTGGTAAAAAGTAGTAAGTATGTTAAAGTATAAAGTATAAAGTATGTTAAAGTCTTGGAGGGGGAATTCCTCACCCCCCCCCCCCCCATCCCCCTCCCTGGTGTGTTTTCCGACAGCAGAGACGGATCGCCATTGACCGCCAATGATCACCACAATTTTTAAGTTTAAGTTTATTTATTACTGTCTCAAGTAGGCTTACATTAACACTGCAATGAAGTTACTGTGAAAATCCCTTAGTCGCCACACCTCGGCGCCTATTTGGGTACACTGAGGGAAATTTAGCATGGTCAATCCACCTAACCAGCATGTCTTTCAGACTGTGGGAGGAAACTGGAGCACCTGGAGGAAACCCATGCAGGCACGTGGAGAATGTGCAGACTCCGCACAGATAGTGACCCAAGCCAGGAATCAAACCCGGGTCCTTGGCCCTGTGAGGCAGCCCTGCTAACCATTGCACCTCCATGCCACACCTGTAGAATCCTTACAGTGCAGAAGAAGGCCATTCAGTCCATCGAGACGACACCGACTGACAGAGTGCCTTACCCAGGCCCTCTCTCCTGCCCCATCCCTGTAACTCTGCACATTCTCCATGGCTAATCCCCCTAACCTACACATCTTTGAACACTAAGGGACAATTTACCATGGCCAATCCTCCTAACCTGCACATCTTTGGACTGTGGGAGGAAACCAGAGCACCCGGAGGAAATCCATGCAGAGACATGGAGAATGTGCAAACTCCACGCAGTCACTCAAGGCCAGAATCAAACTCAGGACCCTCATGCTGTGAGGCAGCAGCGTTAACCACTGTGCCACCATGTCACGGCATCTTACAGTCCCGCCAATGTCTACGGCATTTTGCATGGCACATCTGTCACGCTCCTGGGGAACCGACTGTGACGAGTCTGCCTTCAGCAGAACCGGAGGATCCCACCAATGGGAAGGGCCGGAAAATCCAGCCTTTAAAATGCATTGAGAAGACCTTGAATGGAATGGAAACAGGGAGGAACGATTTCAGTTACTTCAAGCAACTTAGAGAAAGTGAGGTTGATCTGCTTAAAGCAAAAAAAACCTTAAATGTAGATTTGATAAAGGTCTTCAACGTCTTTAATAGGTAAAATAAAAATGGACTTTCTTCCAGTGGTGGAAAGGTCAGTAACCAAGGAGGGCAGATTTAATTTGCTAGGGAAAGGAACAGGAGCTGAAAAGTTTTATTATGCAATCGTTCTGATCTGCAATGCAACACGAAAGGAATGCTAGAAACAGAGGCGGCAAAACCTTCCGAAAGAAAATTGGATACACTCCTGAAAAGGCATTATCATACCACTCTGCCGAAGACACTTGGCCTCACGGCTCTGACGACAGCTCCCCACAGAAAGTCCAGCAGCAGAACGATGCCGCAAGTTGAAAGAACATCTGTTGTTAACATATAATGTACAGCTGGCACAGTCCAGGTCAGCTTTGTAGCCGTGAGTGGGCTTGCAATCCAGCCTGGCTTGCTGCAATAATGGCATATGGTCATTTACTATCAAGTGCCTAGGGGACATCCTGAGGTTGTGAAAAGCATAGAAATATAGACCATTTACAGCATAGAAGGAGCCACTTAGCCCATTGTGTCTGTGCCAAAAGAAAAGAGCGCCATCCAGCCTGATGACATTGCCCAGCTTTTGGTCCGTAGCATGTGCATATCTGAGTATTTTTTAAATGTGATGAAAGTTTCTGCCTCCGCCACCTTTTAAGACAAACGAGTTACACAGAAACATAGTCAACAGGAGCAGGAGGAGGCCATTCGGCCCTTTGAGCCTGCTCCACCATTCATTATGATCATGACTGATCGTCCAACTCAATAGGCTAATCCTATTGATCCCATTCGCCCCAAGTGTTATGTCCAGCCGCCTCTTGAATACATTTAATGTTTTGGCATCAACTACTTCCTGTGGTAATGAATTCCTCAAGCTCACCACTCTTTGGGTGAAGAAATGTCTCCTCACCTCTGTCCGAAATGGTCTATCATGATGTGTAGATGCCAGCGTTGGACTGGGGGAAACACAGTAAGAAGTCTCACAACACCAGGTTAAAGTCCAACAGGTTTATTTGGTAGCAAAAGCCACTAGCTTTCGGAGCGCTGCTCCTTCGTCAGGTAAATGACTTACCTGACGAAGGAGCAGCGCTCCGAAAGCTAGTGGCTTTTGCTACCAAATAAACCTGTTGGACTTGAACCTCGTGTTGTGAGACTTCTTACTAAATGGTCTACCCAGAATCCTCAGACTGTGACCCCTGGTTCTGGACTCTCCCACCATCGGGAACATCCTTCCTGCATCCACCCTGTCTAGTCCTGCTAGGATTTTATAAGTCTCGATGAGATCCCCCCTCATTTGTCTGAACTCTAGCGAAAACAATCCAACCGAGTCAATCTTTCCTCATACATCAGTCCCGCCAACCCCGGAATCAGCCTGGTAAATCTTCGCTGCACTCCCTCGAGAGCAAGAACATCCTTCCTCAGAAAAGGAGACCAAAACCGCACACAATACTCTCGGTGAGGCCTCACCAAGGCCCTGTATAATTGCAACAACACATCCCTACTCCTGTACTGGAAACCTCTCGCAATGAAGGCCAACATGCCATTTGCCTTCTTTACCGCCTGCTGCACCTGCATGCTTACCTTCAGTGGCTGATGCACAAGGACACCCAGGTCCCGCTGCACAGTCCCCTCTCCCAATTTACAGCCATTCAGGTAGCAACCTGCCTTCCTGTTTTTGCTTCCAAAGTGAATAACCTCACATTTATCCAAATTATACTGCATTATACTGAGTTGCAAATTCCCAGCAGCCTTTTAGTGAATCATTCCTCTTCAGTTCTCCTCTGTCAGTTATTTTCAATCTCTACTGCATGGCCATTGAACTCTCTGCTCAGGGAAAATGGTACATTCTGCGAGTCCACTCCATTTTACAAACCTAAAATAAATCTCCGACATAGCCTCCTCTCTTCCACAGAAAACATCCCAGCCTGTCCAAACTTTTCTCATGGGTCACAAAATGAAGGAGATAGTCATCGACTTCAGGAAGCACAGTGATGAACATGTTCCTGTCTACGTCAATGGGGATGAAGTAGAAATGGTCGAGAGCTTCAAGTTTTTTGATGTCCAGATCATGAACAACCTGTCCTGGTCCCTCCATTTGGACGCTATAATTAAGAAAGCCCACCAAGCCTCCATTTTCTCAGGAGACTAAGGAAATTTGGCATCTTCGCTACGACTCTCATCAACTTCTACAGATGCAGCACAGAAAGCATTCTTTCTAGTTGCATCACTGCTTGGTTTAGCTCCTGCTCTGTCCAAGACCGCAAAATTACAAAGGGTTGTGAATGAAGCCCAGTCCATCTCTCAAACCAGCCTCCCACCCATTGACTCTGTCTACACTTCCTGCTGTCTTGAAAAAGCAGCCAGCATAATCAAGGACCCCACACATCCTGGACGTACTCTCTTCCACCTTCTTCCATCGGGAAAAAGATATAAAAGTCTGAGGTCACGTACCAACCGACTCAAAAACAGCTTCTTCCCTGCTGCCATCAGACTTTTGAATGGACCTACTTACATTGAGTTGACCTTTCTCTACACCCTAGCTATGACTGTAATACTACATTCTGCACACTCCCGTTTCCTTCTCTATGTACGGTATGCTTTGTCTGTATAGTGCACAAGAAACCATATCTTTCACTGTATACTAATGTGACAATAAATCAATTCAAATCATATATCCTTGTAAATTTCCTCTGCTTCTTCTCTAATGTAATTTGATCCATCCTGTAAAATAGTGACCAGGACTGTATACAGTATTCCAGCTGTGGCCTAACTATTGTCTTGGATCGTTCCAGTGAGAAAGTCTTGTGGCACTGTGGTGGTACCATACCACTGGACAAGAAGCTCTGGGTTCGAGTCCACTGCCAGGACTTGTTGGCCTTGGAAGCAGCGTTCAACATGGTTCAATGGGCTGATAATCCGTTTGGGAATCCTTCCACCACTTCCCCCACTATTCCCCACTATTCCCAACTACCTCTGCACCTCTCTATCAATCCCTTGGTCCTTTTTTATACAATGGTACATTAGCAGTTTTCAGTCCTCTGGAACTATGCCTGGAGCTGGAGAAGATTGGAAACTGATGATAAGAGTCTCCATTATTTCCCCTCCTTGTTTCTCTTAACAATCTGGGATATGTTTCACCGAGACCTCACGATGAACTTTCAAAGACATTAAGCACCTTCATAGTTCTTCTCTTGAAAGCACATCACCTCCAATATTTTATATTCCTCTCGAACTACAATGCTTGCACCATCTCCCACTTTTGTGAAGACGGATACGAAGGGTGGAATTTTCCAAACCCATTCCTCCCCCCTTCATGGCAGTGTGTTTTATGGAGGCGGCCTGCCATTGGTATTGGGATCTTTCAGTGCCATTGCTGTCAGTGGAATTTCTCATTGTTCGTACCCTCTGCTGCCGGGTAACCCGCGGTGGGGGGAAGGAGAATGCAGGGGAGGGGGGATTTGTGGCGGTCGCCGTTGGCAGGACCGGGAGATACTGCCAATGGGTAGGGCTGGAAAATCCCACCCAAAGTATCCATTAAAAATCATGTCCACACCTTCTCCGCACATTTATAACCTCTAATCGGCTTACTCATTCCTTAGTGATCCTCTTGCTTGTTATGCAACATCTTTGAGATTTCCTCAATTTAACTTGCCAATATGTTTTCATGTCCTGTCTTTCCTTTCTGAATTTCCTTTTTAAATTTATCCCTGATGCTCCAGATATACCTCTGGGCTTTCTGCAGAACTGAGATCTCAGTATCAGAACAAAGAACAGTACAGCACAGGAACAGGCTCTTCAGCCCACAATTCAATAAGACCATGGCTGATCTGGCCATGGCCGATCAGGTGTAACCTTTCTTTCCTTTGCTTATCCTCCCCTGTATACTCTTCGCCATCTCATTGCGGGGGGTGGGGGGGGGGGGGGGGGCCTGGTCTGCCTCCCTCAGTTCAACTCATGTGATCTCATGATCTCATTTGAATCCTTCTCGCATATCATGAGATCAAAGCATTAGAAGGAACAGCACTGGGCCACTTGGTCCCTTGAGCCTGCTCCACAGCTCAATGAGATCATGGCTGACCTGATTGCGACCTTAACTCCACTATCCTGTCTATGCTGCACTGAATATGATCCCATTGTAGATCAAGAAGCTGTTGAACTCAGCCTTGAACATATTGGGACGGGACTTTCCGGCCTCACTTGTCCCAGGGCCGTAAAATCCCGCCCGAGGTCAACAGATCTTTCCATGGTCCGCCCCTCACCCGCTCCGATTCCCATGGCGGTCGGGATGGTACAATTCTGGCCATTGAGTGGCCCAGTCTCCAGTGATCTCTGGGATAAGTGAATGACAAAGCTTAACGACTCTATGAGAGAAGAACTTCCTCCTTACCGCCATGCCATGCACGAGGCTCCTCGGATTGAAGAATAAACACCAATCGCTGAACAAATCCTTTGTTGTCCTTTTGTTTAACCTTTGTTTTCTCCAGCCTTTATTCTGAAAAAAGAATTCCTCCCTCCCATTGCCAGCCCTGCTTCCCCTCCTCCTGAATCCACATCCAGGCACACTGACAACACCCAGCTTACCCTCACCGCCATCTCTCTCGACTCCTGCATGGTTGGGAAAATATCCCACTGCCTATCTAACATCCAGGGCTGGATAGGCAGGAATTTCCCCCAGTGAAATATTGGGAAGACTAAAGCCATCGTTTAAAGGTGCCGCTCCGAAGTCCGTTCCCTAGCTATCAGTTCCATCCCCCTCACTGGCGACAGTCTGAGATTCAGCCAGTCTGCTCGCAATCATGGTGTCATGTTGGACACAGAAAGGAGCATTCCATCGCTACATCCACCTATTTCTGCCTCTGTAACATTGCCTGACTTTGTCCCTGTCTCAGTTCATCTGACGCTGAAACTATTATTCATGCCTTTGTTAACACCAGATCATGACTATTCCAGTGCACTCCTGGCTTGTCTCCCATATTAGAATTATAGAATCCCTGCAGTGCAGAAGGAGGCCATTCGGCCCATCAAATTTGCACCAACTACAACCCCACCCAGGCCCTATCCCCATAACCCCATGCATTTACTCTAGCTAGTCCCTCGACACTAAGGGACAATTTAGCACGGCCAATCCACCTAACCCGTACATCTTTGGACTGTGGGAGGAAACCGGAGCACCCGGAGGAAACCCACGCAGACAAGGCGAGAATGTGCCAAGTCCACACAGATAGTCACCCAAGCTGGGAATCGAACCCGGATCCCTGGCGCTGTGAGACATCAGTGCTGACCACTGTGCCACCGTACCACTCTGTAAAATTGAGGTAATCCAAGACTGTTGCCTGTGCCTCAGATGGCACCAGGGCCTGTTCGCCAATCACCCCAGTGTTCTCTGACCTACATTGGCTACTGGTCAAAGAAAGTCTTGATTTTAAAATTTGTGTCCTCATTTTCAAATCCGTTCGTGACCTCATCTTGCATATCTCTGTAACGTCCGTCAGTCCCATAACCTTTCGATATATCGTATTTCTCTAATTCTAGCTTCTTGTGCATCCCTTTTTTTAATCGCTTCACTATTGATGGCCTTAGCTTTTGTTGGCCTCGACCTAAAACTCCTCCCTACCATCCCTCTGCCTTACGATCTCACTTTCCCTCTTTAAGACACTCCTTACAACAAACCTGCTTAGTTAATCTTCAGGTCATCTGACATAATAACTCCTTATGGGCTCAATGTGCACCATAGAAAGCATTCTTTCTAGTTGTATCACAGCTTGGTATGGCTCCTGCTCTGCCCAAGACCACACAAAACTACAAAGGGTTGTGAATGTAGCCCAGTCCATCACGCAAACCAGCCTCCCATCTATTGACCCTGTCTATACTTCCTGCTGCCTCTGAAAAGCAGCCAGCATAATTAAGGACCCCGGACGTTCTCTCTTCTACCTTCTTCTATTGGGAAAAAGATACAAATGTCTGAGGTCACGTACCAACTGACTCAAGAACAGCTTCTTCCCTTCAGCCAACAGACTTTTGAATGGACCTACCTTGCACTCAGTTGATCTTTCTCTATACCCTAGCTATGACTGTAACACTACATTCTGCACTCTCTTTCCTTCTCTATGAACGGTATGCTTTGTCTGTATAGCGCGCAAGAAACAGTACTTTTCACTGTATACTAATACATGTGACAATAATAAATCAACTCAAATCAAATCAGTGTCACGTTTTGTTTTATAATGCTCTGTTGAGGCATCTTTTGATGTTTTCTTACATCTAACATGTTTAAATATAAGTTATGGTTGTTGAGTGTGCCACCAGACAAGATTTGTCTTTTTATGATCTGATAAAAAGTTGTTCCGGGATTTCCTCGGAACTGCTCCTCTCCATGGCATAAATCACTGGAATTGTGGTGAAAAACTGGTTTGGAGTCTTGGTGTTGTTACAGCAGCCAAGTAGGAGCAGCATAACAGAGGAAATTCCAGACCATTATATTGCTTGGAAGCTAACAGGATATAAAATGGCTGACTGATAGTTCAGAAAATGGAAGATATCTTGTGAGAAAAGTTAACGCCTATGGGTTAGACAGGACAGTGGCAGTCTGGATACAAAGCTGGCTAAGTTACAGGAAAGCAAGAGTAGTGGTGAACAGTTTTTTTTTAGACTGGAAGGAGGTATGAAATAGGATTCTCCTGGAGTCAATACAAGGACCACTGTGACTTGGATGTAGGGGCGGCACAGTGGCACAGTGGTAGCACTGCTGTGTCACGCAGCATCAGGGACCTGGGTATGATTCCAGCCTTGGAGTCTGTCCGTGTGGCATTTTCACGTTCTCCCTGTGTCTGCCTGGGTTTTCACCAGGTGCTCTGGCTTCCTCCAATAGGCCAAAGTTAAAGGATTGGCCATGTTAAATTTCCCTTTAGTGTTTGTGTGTGTGTGTGCACACGTGTGTGTGTGTGTGCACACGTGTGTGTGTGTGTGTGGGGGGGGTGATGATGTTATGCTTGATGTGGTATAGTGCCCCTCAAGCTATAAGATTCATCCCAATGGTGGGGAGTCCAGAACTAGGGGTCATAGTTTGAGGATAAGGGCTAAACCTTTTAGGACTGAGGTGAGGAGAAATTTCTTCACCCAGAGAGTGGTGAATGTGTGGAATTCACTACCACAGAAAGTAGTTGAGGCCAAAATGTTGTGCGATTTCAAGAAGAAAATAGGTCTAGCTCTTGGGGCTAAAGGGATTAAGGGATATGGGGTGGAAGGGGGGAATCAGGATATTGAATTTGACGATCAGCCGTGTTCAAAATGAATGGCGGAGCAGGCTCGAAGGGCCGAATGGCCAACACCTGCTTCTAGTTTCTATGTTTCTATATTTCTATAAGTCTCTGGCAACAGACTAGCTTGACTGCAGAAACAGATGAAAGTCTGACCTATACACCGTCATGGTGCAGAAAGATTAAGAGAAAGAGACAGGCAATTTTAAAATTTTCATATGACATAAAAGTTGCAAATATTGCAAACTGTGAAAAGGATAGTGATCGACTTCAACCCGGCATAGGCTAGTGGGATGGGTAGACGCGTAGCAGATAATATTTAATCCACAGAAGTAGGAAGTGATAGGTTTTGGTAGGAAGCAAAGGAGAGGTAAAATACAGTGGCACAGTGGTTAGCACTGCTGCCTCACAGCACCAGGGGCCCGGGTTCAATTCCCGGCTTGGGTCACTGCCTGTGTGGAGTCTGCATGTTCTCCTCGTGCCTGCGTGGGTTTCCTCTGTATGCTCCGGTTTCCTCCCACAATCGAAAAGATGTGCTGGTTAGGTGCATTGGCCTTGCTAAATTCTCCCTCAGTGTACCCAAACAGGAGCCAGAGTGTGGTGACTCGGGGAATTTCACAGTGACTTCATTGCAATGTTAATGTCAGCCTTCTTGTGACACTAATAAATAAACTTTAAAATGAAGGATGAAATTCTAAAATTGATGCGATACCCAGAGACCTGGGGATGAATGAGCACTAACTACTGAAGGTTGCAGGGCAGGTTGAGAAGATGGTAAATTGGACATACAGAATCCTGGATTTTATAAATATTGGCATTCATTACTAAAACAGGGAAGTAATGGTGAGACTTTATACAGCGCTGGCTTAGCCTCTTCTGGATTATCGTGTAGAATCATAGAATCCCTACATTTGTAGCCCAGTCCATCACGCAAACCAGCCTCCCATCCATTGACTCTGTCTACACTTCCCGATGCCTCGGCAAAGCAGTCAGCATAATTAAGAATCCCACGCACCCCGGACATTCTCCCTTCCCCCTTCTTCCTTCGGGAAAAAGATACAAAAGTCTGAGGTCACGTACCAACCGACTCAAGAACAGCTTCTTCCCTGCTGCTGTCAGACTTTTGAATGGACTTACCTTGCATTAAGTTGATCTTTCTCCACACCCTAGCTATGACTGTAACACTACATTTTGCACTGCCCTGTTTCTTTCTCTATGAACGGTATGTTTTGTCTGTATAGCGCGCAAGAAACAATACTTTTCACTGTATGTTAATACATGTGACAATAATAAATCAAATCATTACAGCAGAAGGCCATTCAGCCCATCGAGTCTGCACCAACCACAATACCTCCCAGGCCCTATTCCTATAACCCCACATATTTACCCCGCTAATCCCCCTGACACTAGGGTCAATTTAGCATGGTCAATCAACCTAACCCACACATCTTTGGACCATGGGAAGAAACCGGAGCACCTGGAGGAAACCCACGCAGACACGGGGAGAATGTGCAAACTCCACACAGACAGTGACCCAAGCCGGGAATTGAACCCAGGTCCCTAGCACTGTGAGGCAGCAGTGTTAACCACTGTGCCACTGTGCCACCCAATTCTGAGTGTACAATTCTGAGAACCTCACTTGAAGAAGAATTTGTTGGAGGGGGTGCAGAAAATATGCCAGGAACAATGCCTGGGATGAGGGACTTCAGTTTCGTAGATAGATTGACGATTGATTCACCTTGGAGGAGGATGAGAGGAGAACTGAGAGAGTTATTCCGAATTATGCAATTGTGTGGTAGACAGACTGAAACCATTCCCATTGGAAGAAAGGTTACAAATCTCAGGACACTGCCTGAAAGTGAATAGCACAAGAACCAATGGCGACATGGGAAAAAGCTGTTTTAATTTGCACAGCAAGGTGTTAGGATCTGGGCTGCACTGCCTGAGAGTGTGGCGGAGGCCGACTCAATCAAGGCTTTCAAAAGGAAATCTGATCAAAAAGCATGAAGAGTAAATAATTGAAGTGTTCCGGGAAGTGAGACTGACTCTTAGAGCGAGCCAACACAGACACAATGGCATGAATGGCCTCCTTTGATGCTGTAACTGTTCTATGATTCGGTGTGTTTTGTGAGCACTTGTTCTACACCGGGCAGTATAAGGGCAGGACTTTACAACCTCGCTCATCCTGAGACGGTAAAATCCCACCCCAGGTCAATGGACCTTCCCACGGTCCGTCCCTCGCCTGCTCCGATTCCCGTGGCAAGCGGGGCAGTAAAATTCCGACCTCCAAGTCCATTCACACTTTTCAACACATGAGGAATGGTGGCTGATGTTGTTGTCTCCAGCTTTAAAAAAAAAAATTTAATTACCGCTCCATAAACATGTTATATTGTTTACGCTGTGAGCCATTCTTTCAGGATCTGACCTGCAAAGGTGATAAGAACCCTCTCAACTCCAGCACATTTATAAGCCAACAACAAATTTGATTTGCTTTGCATTTTCTTTTAATGGGACAGGTTGTGTTTTTGCCAAATGTTATGATTTAATAATGACACAGTTCATTAGGAGCCCAACAAATCAACAGTGAAGAATTTTCCCTGGCACTCTGATCATGCTTTAGCTCGTAGCCTTGGCATTTATCCAGGGCGTGCTTTGTTGTCCTGTTTTTGCAGACCTAACTTGGATAATTAATAAAAACTGAAAAAGAAAGAGCTACCACTGAGAACTGTATCACATTTCTCTGACTTATAATTGAAGTCCAATGAAGAGCCGCAGGACATTACTTTGGAGTGATCATTGTGGAAACAGGAAAAGCTGTAATAGCGTGAGGCAGGCCACTTCTGTTTAATCCCTGGAGACTCGAAGTCAAGCTCATTAATTTAGATAAATGCGAGGTGATACATTTCGGTAGATTGAACCAGCGCAGGACTTACTCAGTTAATGGTAGGGCGTTGGGGAGAGTTACAGAGCAAAGAGTTCCAGGGGTTCAGCTTCATAGCTTCTTGAAAGTGGAGTCACGGGTGGACAGAGTGGTGAAGAAGGCATTTGGCATGCTTGGTTTCATTGGTCAGAACATTGAATACAAGAGTTGGGACGCCTTGTTGAAGTTGTATAAGACATTGGTAAGGCCACACTTGGAATACTGTGTACTGTTCTTGTCACCTTATTATAGAAAGGATATTATTAAACTAGAAAGAGTGCAGAAAAAATTTACCAGGATGCTTCCAGGACTTGATGGTTTGAGTTATAAGGAGAGGCTGGATAGACTGGGACTTTTTTCTCTGGAGCGTAGAAGGCTGAGGGGTGATCTTATAAAATAATGAGGGGCATAGATCAGCTAGATAGTCAATATCTTTTCCCAAAGTTAGGGGAGTCTAAAATTAGAGGGCATAGGTTTAAGGTGAGAGGGGAGAGATACAAAAGAGTCCAGGGGGGCAATTTTTTCACACAGAGGGTGGTGAGTGTCTGGAACAAGCTGTCAGAGGTACTGGTAGAGGCAGGTACAATTTTGTCCTTTAAAAAGCATTTAGACAGTTACATGGGTAAGATAGGTAGAGAGGGATATGGGCCAAATGCGAGCAATTGGGACTAGCTTAGGGGTTTAAAAAACAAAAGGCGGCATGGACAAATTGGGCCGAAGGGCCTGTTTCCATGCTGTAAACCTCTATGACTCTATGGTGTTTTCCTCATTCCGTTGGTGCGAAGGGCCTCGGCTAACGGTTGCTATAGCGCACGTGGGCCCACGCCACAGAATTTCCTGCAATTCAGTTCGCTCAAAGTCAGACCATTTTGGAAAGGGAAAGCATGTCGATACTAACATTGGCTGCACACTGCTAAAGTGCCATTTCAATCAAGACCGCTGATTGTACACAGCTATGCGTGTTACAATGAAAGGAAGAAGTGATTTTGAAGCTTGAAATGAAAGCTTTATGGATAACTCTTGAAATCCCCATAATACAGCTTCAAAAACAAAATGTGATGACTACATGAAAGCAGTGGCTCAGCGAGAAATGGACCATGCTCGCTGTTAAAATGGAGATTTCTGATTGAGTGGCTTCTTTTCTCAAAACATGTGAGGCATTTTTATTTTAGCTTTCCTGCCACATTGTTGTTTCACCTTTATACAGGGCGAATGCATGGATCTCTTTGCAAAATGTGCTAATAAAACAGAAAAGGAGGTCATAGGCTAGAATAAAGCAAAGGAAGACATTGATGTACGGGAACAGAAGTCTAAATTTTTAATTCTAAAAGGAATGTTTAGAAATAACATGAGAAGAAATCATATGAAAAATGGGTTTAAACGTCAGTGCAGTAATGCGTACAGTGTCCATGATAAACCAACAAAACTGGAGGCAACCATGCATTGGGAAGAGCTACACGCAATAGGGATTACTGCGACGTGACAGTAGAAATATCAGGACTGGGAATTTAAACATTACAGGTCATAACATATTTGGAAAAACTAGTTACGGCAAAAAAGGAGATGGTCTAGCTCTACTGTTTAGGGATGACTTAATCGCAACAGAAATAAAGCTGGGCAGGTGGGTACACTGGCAGATTGGTACACTAGGCTGGCAAGTGAATGAGGTGGGTATCTGCAAGACAAAAGTAGACTCCCTGTAATTAGAGATAAATGATAGTGAAGGATAATCACAATTATCGGTGTGGTCTACTGGTCATCTAATAGTGGAAGGGAGAATGAAGGAAGAAATATGCAGACAAATTGGGGAATCGAGGATCAAATTTAAAATAATAATAGGAACATAGGAATTAGGAGCAGAAGTAGGCAAATTCAGCCCTTTGAGCCTGCTCTTCCATTCAATCAGATCATGGCTGATCTCTCCCTGGTCTCAAATTCATCTCCCCACCTGTTCCCCATACCCCTTTATCCCTTTTTTTATTAGAAATAACCATGGGGAATGTTTTCACTACCCTGATATTAGTTGGGACGGAAGAGGTAGGTAAAGGGGATAAAGGAATGGAATTCCCACATGTTGCACAGCACCACTTTCTAACCCAATTTCCAAAAATAAATCCAACAAGGGAAGATTTGCTATTGGAGCCTGTGATGGAGAAAGGACCAGAGCAGCATAGAGCAGTAAAAGTAGGGGAGCATCTTGGCAATAGTGACCATAACATAGTACAGAGAAGATAATAATATAGAAGGATGTTAGTATGATAAAAACAGATTAAAAGATTGGAGAAAAGCTGATTTTGTGGGACTGAGAAGAGAACCTGGGAAAATAAAATGGACAAACTATCAGAAAATAACAGTGTGGAACAAGGGAAACATTTAGAACATAGAACATAGAACATAGAACATTACAGCGCAGAACAGGCCCTTCGGCCCACGATGTTGCACCGACCAGTTAAAAAAAAACTGTGACCCTCCAACCTAAACCAATTTCTTTTCGTCCATGAACCTATCTACGGATCTCTTAAACGCCCCCAAACTAGGCGCATTTACTACTGATGCTGGCAGGGCATTCCAATCCCTCACCACCCTCTGGGTAAAGAACCTACCCCTGACATCGGTTCTATAACTACCCCCCCTCAATTTAAAGCCATGCCCCCTCGTGCTGGATTTCTCCATCAGAGGAAAAAGGCTATCACTATCCACCCTATCTAAACCTCTAATCATCTTATATGTTTCAATAAGATCCCCTCTTAGCCGCCGCCTTTCCAGCGAAAACAATCTCAAATCCCTCAGCCTCTCCTCATAGGATCTCCCCTCCATACCAGGCAACATCCTGGTAAACCACCTCTGCACCCTCTCCAAAGCCTCCACATCCTTCCTGTAATGTGGGGACCAGAACTGCACACAGTACTCCCAAGTGCGGCCGCACCAGAGTTGTGTACAGTTGCAACATAACGCTACGACTCCTAAATTCAATCCCCCTACCAATAAACGCCAAGACACCATATGCCTTCTTAACAACCTTATCTACTTGATTCCCAACTTTCAGGGATCTATGCACACATACACCTAGATCCCTCTGCTCCTCCACACTATTCAAAGTCCTCCCGTTAGCCCTATACTCAACACATCTGTTATTCCTACCAAAGTGAATTACCTCACACTTCTCCGCATTAAACTCCATCCGCCACCTCTCGGCCCAACTTTGCAACCTGTCTAAGTCTTCCTGCAAACTACGACACCCTTCCTCACTGTCTACCACACCACCGACTTTGGTGTCATCAGCAAATTTGCTAATCCACCCAACTATACCCTCATCCAGATCATTAATAAATATTACAAACAGCAGTGGCCCCAAAACAGATCCCTGAGGTACACCACTTGTAACCGCACTCCATGATGAATATTTACTATCAACCACCACCCTCTGTTTCCTATCCGCTAGCCAATTCCTGATCCAATTTCCTAGATCACCCCCAATCCCATACATCTGCATTTTCTGCAGAAGCCTACCATGGTGAACCTTATCAAACGCCTTACTAAAATCCATATATACCACGTCCACTGCCTTGCCCCCATCCACCTCCTTGGTCACTTTCTCAAAAAACTCAATAAGGTTAGTAAGGCACGACCTACCTGCCACAAAACCATGCTGACTATCACCTATCAATTCATTACTCTCCAAATAACTATAAATCCTATCCCTTATAATTTTTTCCAACATCTTGCCGACAACAGAAGTGAGACTCACCGGTCTATAATTCCCGGGGAAGTCTCTGTTCCCCTTCTTAAACAATGGGACAACATTCGCTAACCTCCAATCTTCTGGTACTATACCAGAGGCCAACGACGACCTGAAGATCAGAGCCAGAGGCTCTGCAATCACTTCTCTTGCCTCCCAGAGAATCCTTGGATAAATCCCATCCGGACCAGGGGATTTATCTATTTTCAGACCCTCCAGAATATCCTGCACATCCTCCTTATCAACTGTAATACTGTCTATTCTACTCCCTTGCAACCCAGTGTCCTCCTCAGCTATATTCATGTCCCCTTGCGTGAACACCGAAGAGAAATATTGGTTCAATGCTTCACCAATCTCCTCCGGTTCCACACATAACTTCCCTCTGCCATCTATAACTGGCCCTAAACTTGCCCTAACCAACCTTCTGTTCTTGACATACCTATAGAACGCCTTAGGATTCTCTTTAACCCTATCCGCCAAAGTCTTCTCATGTCCCCTTTTAGCCCTTCTAAGCTCGCTCTTCAACTCCCTCTTAGCCAATCTAAAGCTTTCTAGTGCACTACCCGAGTGCTCACGTCTCATCCGAACATAAGCCTCCTTTTTCTTTTTAACCAACAAAGAAACTTTTTTGGTGCACCACGGTTCCCTAGCCCTACCAATTCCTCCTTGCCTGACAGGGACATACCTATCACAGACTCGCAGTAGCTGCTCCTTGAAAAAACTCCACATGTCGGACGTTCCCAGTCCCTGTAATCTCCTAGTCCAACCTATGTTTCCTAATTCTCTCCTAATAGCCTCATAATTACCCTTCCCCCAGCTAAAACCACTGGCCCGAGGTTCATGCCTATCCCTTTCCATCACTAAGGTGAACGTAACCGAATTGTGGTCACTATCACCAAAATGCACACCAACTTCCAAGTCTAGCACCTGGTCTGGCTCATTTCCCAGCACCAGATCCAATATAGCCTCACCTCTAGTTGGCCTGTCTACATACTGAGTCAAAAAACCTTCCTGCACGCTTTGAACAAAAACTGACCCCTCTAACGAGCTAGAGCTATAACAATTCCAGTCAATATTAGTCAAGTTAAAATCCCCCATAACAATTGCCCTATTACTTTCACTCCTAAGCAGGATTGACTCCGCAATCCTTTCCTCAACCTCTCTAGAACTTTTAGGAGGTCTATAAAAGACTCCCAACAGGGTGACCTCTCCTCTCCTATTTCTAATCTCCGCCCATACTACCTCAACAGATAAGTCCTCATCAAACCTCCTCTCTGACACTGTGATACAATCTCTGACCAATAATGCTACCCCTCCCCCTCTTCTACCTCCTTCCCTACTTCGACTAAAACATTTGAACCCCGGGACCTGCAGCATCCATTCCTGCCCCTGCTCTATCCATGTCTCTGAAATAGCCACAACATCGAAGTCCCAGGTACTGATCCACGCTGCAAGTTCACCCACTTTATTGCGAATACTCCTGGCATTGAAGTATACACATTTCAAACCCTGCTCCACCCCACCTCTGCAATGCCGTGCATTGCAGTCCCCATCCATGCATCCCTCACTTTCAGCCCCACTACTCAGGATCCCTCCCCCCCCCGAATCAGTTTAAACCTCCCTGCATGGCCTTAGCAAATTTACCCCCCAGGATATTGGTCCCCTTCTGATTAAGGTGTAGACCATCCTTCTCATAGAGGTCACACCTTCCCCAGTACGAGCCCCAATTGCTTAAGTACCTGAACCCCTCCCTCCTGCACCATCCCCTCAGCCATGAATTCAAACCTTCCCTCTCCCTATTCCTCTCTAAACTATCCCGTGGTACAGGCAAGAGTCCAGAGATAACCACTCTGTCAGTCTTGGCCTTTAGTTTCCACCCCAACTCCATAAATCCCTGCCTAATATCCCCTTCCCCTATCCTCCCTATGTCGTGTGTCCCCACATGTACAATAACTTGTGGTTTATCTCCCTCCCCCCTAAGAGTCCTGAATACCCTGTCAGACACATCCCGGACCCCAGCCCCTGGTAGGCAACACACCAACCCTGAGTCCCTACCTTTAGTTCCGACCCTCCTATCTGTCCCCTTAATTGTGGAGTCCCCAATCACAAGGCCCAGTCTTTTACAGCCCCTAACCACCTGAGCTTTCTCACTCGGCTCACCCCCAGAGATCTGCTCTCTATGCTCAGTTGATTCCTCCTCAACTGTAGCCTCCAGCACCGAAAACCTATTATGGAGGGGAACCGCCCCAGGGGATTGTCTTCCCGATTGCTTCTTACCCCTCCTCCTGGCATTGACCCAAGCCTCATTTCTAGGAGTTACTATTTCTCTATAACTCCTATCAACTTCCACCTCCGCCTCCCGAATTATGCGGAGTTCCTCTACCTCCCCCTCCAGCTCCTTTACACGCTCCTCCAGAAGCTGCAATCTAATGCACTTCTTACAACTAAAATCTCCTGAAACACTACTGGATTTCCTCACCACATACATCCCACAGGAGATGCAGCATACTGCCTGAACTGCCATCCCTGAAGCCATTACCAGCAAGAAAAAAAGAAAACAAAAAACTTCCCCACACTTCCCCAACTGTCACTCTCCACTGCAGCCCGAGCAACACTCCCTCACTGAGACACCAACTGTCACACTCTACTGCAGCCCGAGCAGCACTCCCACAGTGAGACACCAACTGTCACACTCTACTGCAGCCCGAGCAGCACTCCCACAGTGAGACACCAACTGTCACACTCTACTGCAGCCCGAGCAGCACTCCCTTAAAACAAGGTTCAACAAGGGTAAAAGATTCGTTAAAAGGAAAGAACCAACTAAAGGCTAGTAACGTGAGACTCTATGGATGAATGAATATGTCAGGGAATAATTGAAACTTCGGAAAGAGGCATACATTCAGCTCATAGGCAGCAGTGGAGTGTTGGGAAAGCATGAAGAGATTAAGAAATAAGTCACAAAAATAGAAAGGTGAAGGTGCAATCCTTAAAGGTGGCAGCACAGGTGGAGAGGGTGGTGAAGAAGGCATATGGCATGCTTGCCTTTATTGGACAGGGCATAGAATATAAAAGTTGGCATATGATGTTGCAGTTGTATAGAACGATGGTTAGGCCACATTTGGAATACTGCGTCCAGTTCTGGTCGCCACATTACCAGAAGGACATGGAGGCTTTGGAGAGAGTACAGAGAAGGTGGGAATACCAGGATGTTGCCTAGTATGGAGGGTCTTAGCTATGAGGAGAGATTAGGTAAACTGGGGTTGTTCTCCCTGGAAAGACGGAGGATGAGGGGCGACCTAATAGAGGTGTATAAAATTATGAAGGGCATAGATAGGGTGAACAGTGGGAAGCTTCTTCCTCGGTCGGAGGTGACGAACACAAAGGGTCATGGGTTCAAGGTGAGGGGGCCAAGGTTCAACACAGATATCAGGGGGACGTATTTTACACAGAGGGTGGTGGGGGCCTGGAATGCACTGCCAAGCAAGGTGATTGAGGCGGACACGCTGGGATTGTTTAAGACTTATCCAGATAACCACATGAACAGACTGGGAATAGAGGGATACAAAAGAATGGTCTAGTGGGCACATGAGCGGCACAGGCTTGGAGGGCCGAAGGGCCTGTTCCTGTGCTGTATTGTTCTTTGTTCTTTGTGCACTATGAAAATAAATGATCATGAGGCATAAAAAGTAAAATATTTCACAGGCACATCAACAAAACAAGGAAGGCAAAGGTGAGAATTGGGCCATTGAGAATAGACAGGATAATACCATACGTAACAACAGAGAGATGTTCGAAATATTAATTAACGATTCTGCTTCAAAATTTGCCAGGGAAATAGAACAGGCACACTTGGCACTGAGCAATGAGCTAAGTGCAATTCATATAAAAGAAACTGGATGTATTGAATGGACTACTCAAACTCGGAGGATAACACTCCCAATCCAGAGCGATTTTCATAGAATCCCTACAGTACAGAAGGAGGCCATTCAACCCATTGAGTCTATACCGACCACAATCTCACCCAGGCCCTATTCCTGTAACCCTCATTTACCCTGCTAATCCCCTGACATTAGGGTCAATTTAGCATGGCCAATCAACCTAATCTGCACATCTTTGGAGTGTGGAAGGAAATCGGAGCACCCGGAGGAAATCCACGCAGATTTGGGGAGAAATGTGCAAATTCCACAGAGACAGTGACCCAAGGCCGGAATTGAACCAGGGTCCCTGGCACTGTGCGGTAGCAGTGCTAACCACTACACCACCATACCGTCCTAAGAATCCAAGGAAGAGGTATCCAAGTCATGCCTACTCATATTTAGTAAATTGGTAGAGAAAGGATATGATGTCAAAAGACTGGGGAATAGTTAATCTAATTCCTACCTTAAGAATGGAAAGCAAAACAGGCCCAAGGAATTGAAGACTAGTCAGCTGAACGTCACTGACAGAAAAAAGAATGGAATCTCTACTAAAGCAGATAATAAAAGAACATCTCAAAAGGAAAAATAATAGTCAGCGTGGATTTCTAAAGAGAAAATCTCCGGAATGAAGTATTTTAGGAGGTAACAGAAAGCGTCAACTATGTCATTTAGTAGACTGTTCATCCTGTAGAGTTGAAGAAACCTCCAATGCTTATCATACAAAGCACTTTGTATTAAGATCTCCCAAATACTTCTTGAATGGTCCAAAACTCCTTTTGCATTGAATTTAGGCAGGAAGCAAATATCCCCGGCAAATCAAACCAGCAGTGAAATCCAACCCCTCATCAAACCTGCTCCTCACAGAATTGAAGCCTTCCTCTCTCCAGTTCAAATTTCCGACTTTTCTTTCTCTTTGTAACTCTCTGGACAGGACTTTCTGGCTGTTCCTGCCAGTAGAATCTTCCGATCCCGTTGACAGCAATCCCCCGCCTCACATTCCCCAGTGGCATAGTTAAAGTTAAAGTTAAAGTTTAGTTATTAGTTGCAAGTAGGGCTTACATTAACACTGCAATGAAGTTACTGTGAAATTCCCCTAGTCGCCACAGTCCGGTGCCTGTTCGGGTCAATGCACCTAACCAGCACGTCTTTCAGAATGTGGGAGGAAACTGGAGCACCCGGAGGAAACCCACGCAGACACAGGGAGAACGTGTAAACTCCACACAGACAGTGACCCAAGCTGGGAATCGAACCCGGGTCCCTGGTGCTGTGAAGCAGCAATGCTAACCACTGTGCCACCGTGACAACCCTGTGTGCCAACCAATGGAGATCCTGTTGACAGTGACGGTACTGAAAGCCCCGCCGTCGGCCAATGATGGGATGCCTCTCTCATTGCAAACTGTGCCCCCAGGCAGGGGGTGGAAAACCCCACTCTCTGTCTTTCTCTTTTTTTCCTTTCGGAATTCTTATTTAAGTCTGCATATTTCCCATTTTTCCTCAAATTTTGCTTTTCTCTATTTCTTTCGAGTTCAATTTCTTTTCATTCCTTTGTCTTTTTCTTTTTCCTCTTTGCGTTCAAGTTGCTTCATTTATAATTGAACCCTAGCCAACTCAATCTGTGTTTTATCTGGAATATGTTTGTCTTCCCCAAGGTTCAAGTGTTGAGTCAATACTTCAACTATTCCTGTTTTCTTTAGCACCAACTATGAACTCTATTTCCAACTTCAATCCAATCACCTTCAAATTAACCCTGGGGCAGGGCACTCAAAGACAATTCCCCACTTTTGAAGAAAGCTTCAGTATTAGATACAGTCATTTGTAATTAATCATAAATACAGCAGATGAAATCACTGTGAAATTATCTAGCTGTAAACTCTAGTCAATCCCAGTATATTCACCTCAAACTATGGATTCAAACGCCCACACAGAGCCCTCAATTTTGTTACAATCGCCATGGAGACCAATAATGTTTAAAAGTAAATTTGAAATTCTAGCTATTAGCTGAAAGAATGGTACGTCAAGATTTCATGTTTTAAATCTTTTGCCGTATTGAATGACTAAAAAAAAAACATTGACCCAAAATTTCTCCTCTCAACTGCCACGGGAATCGCAACGGGCGAGACAGAAAATTTGGCGAACCATTTGAAGGTCGGTTGAGCTCGGTTGTGGGAATACCGGGTCTTGGGGTGGACATGGCCATAAAATCCTGCCCATTATTTACTAAACAATACTTTCCATTTGTAGGGAACTTAGACCTTAAACTACAGAGAGGAACACTCCATTTTCATATATCCCACACATTTGATACTCCACAGAATTGCCAGTAGTCCACAGTTTCTCCCAGTTTCTATTGGGTTTCCGTATCCCCATTTTCATAGAATCATAGAATCCCTACAGTGCAGAAGGAGGCCATTCGGCCCATCAATTCTGCACCAACTCTTCTACGGCCCTATTCCTGTAACCCTACATTTTTACTCCGCTAATTCCCCGACTTACACATCTTAGGTCACTATAGGGCAATTCAGCATGGCTAATCCATCTAACTTACACATCTTTGGACTGCGGGAGGAACACAGTAAGAAGTTTAACAACACCAGGTTAAAGTCCAACAGGTTTATTTGGTAGCAAAAGCCACACAAGCTTTCGGAGCTCTAAGCCCCTTCTTCAGGTGAGTGGGAATTCTGTTCACAAACAGAGCATATAAAGTCACAAACTCAATTTACATGAATAATGGTTGGAATGCGAATACTTACAACTAATCAAGTCTTTAAGAAACAAAACAATGTGAGTGGAGAGAGCATCAAGACAGGCTAAAAAGATGTGTATTGTCTCCAGACAAGATAGCCAGTGAAACTCTGCAGTTCTAGGCAACTGTGGGGGTTACAAATAGTGTGACATGAACCCAATATCCCGGTTGAGGCCGTCCTCGTGTGTGCAGAACTTGGCTATCAGTTTCTGCTCAGCGACTCTGCGCCGTCGTGTGTCGCGAAGGCCGCCTTGGAGAACGCTTACCCGAATATCAGAGGCCGAATGACCGTGATCACGGTCACGGTTACGGTCACGGTCACGGGCATTCGGCCTCTGATATTCGGGTAAGCGTTCTCCAAGGCGGCCTTCGCGACACACGACGGCGCAGAGTCGCTGAGCAGAAACTGATAGCCAAGTTCCGCACACACGAGGACGGCCTCAACCTGGATATTGGGTTCATGTCACACTATTTGTAACCCCCACAGTTGCCTAGAACTGCAGAGTTTCACTGGCTGTCTTGTCTGGAGACAATACACATCTTTTTAGCCTGTCTTGATGCTCTCTCCACTCACATTGTTTTGTTTCTTAAAGACTTGATTAGTTGTAAGTATTCGCATTCCAACCGTTATTCATGTAAATTGAGTTTGTGTCTTTATATGCCCTGTTTGTGAACAGAATTCCCACTCACCTGAAGAAGGGGCTTAGAGCTCCGAAAGCTTGTGTGGCTTTTGCTACCAAGTAAACCTGTTGGACTTTAACCTGGTGTTGTTAAACTTCTTACTGTGTTTACCCCAGTCCAACGCCGGCATCTCCACATCATGACTGTGGGAGGAAACCAGAGCATCCAGAGGAAACCAACATAGACATGGGAACTCCTCCGTGACCTCATCTTGCATACCTGATTTTAATCGCTTCACCATTGGTGGCTTTGGCTTTCATTAACCTAGGCCTAAAACTTTGAAATTTCCTCCCTACCATCCCTCTGCCTTACGACCTCACTCTCCCTCTTTAAGACACTCCTTACAACCTACCTGTTTAATTAACTTTTTGGTCATCTGACCTAATATCTCCAAATGTGGCTCAGTGTGCACCATAGAAAGCATTCTTTCTGGTTGTATCACAGCTTGGCATGACTCCTGCCCAAGTCCGCAAGAAACTACAAAAGGTCGTGAATGTAGCCCAATCCATCACGCAAAGCAGCCTCCCAACCATTGACTCTGTCTACACTTGCCACTGCCTTGACAAAGCAGCCAGCATAATTAAGGATCCCACGCACCCCGGACATTCTCTCTTCCACCTTCTTCTGTCGGAGAAAGATACAAAAGTCTGAGGTCATGTACCAACCGGTTCAAGAACAGCTTCTTCCCTGCTGCCATTAGACTTTTGAATGGATCTACCTCGCATTAAGTTGATCTTTCCCTACACCTTAGCTATGACTGTAACACCGCATTCTGCACTCTCTCGTTTCCTTCTCTATGTACGGTATGCTTTGTCTGTATAACATGCAAGAAACAATACTTTTCACTGTATACCAATACATGTGACAATAATAAATCAAATTGAATCAAAAAGACGGTTTCAAAGTACATGTTCTGTACTCTTTCATTTTAGTGTTATACATTCCTTACTCAATCCTGACCAGAACCAACACAGAATTTACGATCACTGAAATGTTCTTCCACCTTTTGCTTCCTCCTTTCTATATTGTAGAGTACCACCACCTGAAATGTGCCAGTGTTAATCTATAACAGACTTCTCTAAGGGCTTCCCTCATCTATTTTGTTAAGATGCAGTGATGTTTCTCCTGCTGGTTTTCAACTACTTTTCCAATATAATTGCTCACTTCACAGCTGAATAAATGATCTGTCTGACTTCAATCATTGCTCGTTAAACCTTGTGAAGTGATAAAAGATTGTTATTGTCGACATGTCACGATTCCCTTCTATTTCCTTTTGCAAGTGTTAATCAGATGTGTATTCAGGAAGCACATGTTTCAGAAACCCCGGCGATTTTACTATCAGTTGATTTATCTCTTCAATTTGCTCCATTTTCTTATAAAGTAGGATTTTCAGCTTCAGGACGCGTATCTTCCTCATAACTTGGGAATGAGAAAATAGTCATTCAGTATTTCCCACTGTGACACTCTATACCAAAGTAAAATTACGAATGGTTGAATGGTATTATTGCACAATAATGCGTCTCCAAATGAGATTTTAGAGAAAAAGATTTTAAAGAACATTAGAAAATAAGAACTAGGAGCAGGATGAGGCCATTTGGCCCCTCAAGCCTGCTCCACCATTCAATAAAATCATGGCTGATCTTTTTGTGGACTCAGCTCCACTTACCCGCCCGCTCACCTTTACTGTTCAAAAATCTACTTATCTTTGCCTTGAAAACATTCAACGAGGTAGCCTCAACTGCTTCACTGGGCAGGGAATTCCACAGATTCACAACCCTTTGCATGAAGAAATTCCTCCTCAACACAGTCCACAATCTGCTCATCCTTATTTTGAGGCTATGTCCCTTAGTTCTGGTTTCACCCACCAGTGGAAACAGCCTCCCAGCTTCTATCTTATCTGTTCCCTTCATAATTTTATATGTCTCCAGAAGATCCCCCCTCATTCTTCTAAATTCCAATGCATATAGTCCCAGTCTACTTAGTCTTCCCTCATAAGCCATCCCTCTCAACTTCGGAATCAACCTAGTGAATCTCCCCTGCACCTCCTTTTAACAACACCAGGTTAAAGTCCAACAGGTTTATTTGGTAGCAAATGCCATTAGCTTTCGGAGCGCTGCTCCTTCGTCAGATGGAGTGGAAATCTGCTCTCAAACAGGGCACGGAGACACAAAATCAAGTTACAGAATACTGATTAGAATGCGAATCTCTACAGCCAACCAGGTCTTAAAGATACAGACAATATGAGTGGAGGGAGCATTAAGCACAGGTTAAAGAAATGTGTATTGTCTCCAGACAGGACAGCCAGTGAGATTCTGCAAGTCCAGGAAGTCCTTTCCTGCAGCCAACGTTGTCTACCTGATACGCTGCAGGAAAGGATGTCCCGAAGCATGGTACATTGGGGAAACCATGCAGACACTACGACAACGGATGAATGAACACCACTCGACAATCACCAGGCAAGACTGTTCTCTTCCTGTGGGGGAGCACTTCAGCGGTCACGGGCATTCAGCCTCTGATCTTCGGGTAAGCGTTCTCCAATGTGGCCTTCCCGACACACGACAGCGCAGAGTCGCTGAGCAGAAACTGATAGCCAAGTTCCGCACACATGAGGACGGCCTAAACCGGGATCTTGGGTTTATGTCACACTATCAGTAACCCCCACAGTTTGCGTGCTGGACTTGCAGAATCTCACTGGCTGTCCTGCCTGGAGACAATACAAATTCAGCTTCCTTGAGAGGGAATGAAAATTATCCAATTTAAGCTGCTGCACTGTCTGTAGTCGCTTAATAAATAGTTCCTTAGCATTAATACAGAAAACATATATTTGTAGCGTTAATTTATGATTATAATCCGAGTCAGTAATTGAGGATTGTTCTAAAATAGAACTCCATGGTGTTTATTTTACTTATTTCTCTTGTTCAATGACTGAACAGCTGTTAAAGGCAGCATTTGTGCTGCATATTATGAAGTGGAATGATTAGCATTCAAGCACATTGAATCGTGGGCAATAATTGTTCGGAATGAGCTCAAATTTACTTTGCGTTAATTTTTATTTTTGCGCTAACATTCTACCGTAATCCTTCGACATTACTTTGTTGTGCACAACATCCTTTCTTGCAGGGGCTAAAGTTGCAGTCAAATCCGTACTCAGGTACCTGCTTGCCTTTGAAAATATTAGAAAGGATTTACATCCTGTGCAATCTTTCAAGGATATTATTGAGCATGATCTTGATGTTTCCGTGGTACTGATTTTAAACACGATGAGGGAAAACATCTCAGTTGTGGTCACTAACAGGAGAGTGCTCTCTGGTCTCCTGCAGAGCAGAGTGCTGTTGGGCTTATGTGTTATCAAATGTTTGTTTTATTATTGAAGCTACTTTCCTTTCAAGGTCGATTTTAACGTAATGTCCAATACGTTTTCCTGATGGTTGTTTCGGTCGTGGTTGAAGCGTTGTGCATTGGTTTCATTTCCAAGCGAGGTACACTGCAATAGCGCAAGACTGTGTCCATCGTATGCTTCACGGAATGTTCTATTTGTCATGATGTAAATTATATTTCGCCACCCGAATCTAACCAAAAGAGTAATGAGAAGCAATTTGGAAACATTTTAAACCGTCTCTTGCTATCATTAACTTAACCCCTCATGTGTGGGTAATTTCATGTGAGCTATGAATAGTTCGATAGATTCCATCGCGCAACAATGCAAGTGACTTAAATCCAGCGGTTCAGCACTGTCTGCGTTTTAATTTGATATTTGTATAACTCATCCAAACATTAGCTGTGACCTCGCAAACTTGCTTTAAGTATTTTTTTAGTCTGAACCATTTTATGTCCGTAAAAGGTGTTGATAGCATCGTGCTGTGATGAAGAGCTGCTCTTTTTACATTGAGGGAATGTTTCCTTTTAAAAATAATGTTTCAAGGTTATTTACTTTGATACCTGCCTTCGACAGATATTGAAGAATGGTGCGTTTTAATCTGCTTTGTTGCATCATCTAACAATAAATGTGGATTTTTCCATCACGACAATTGTTCTTTTCCAAATCTACCCAGTAAGAAGTCTCACACACCAGGTTAAAGTCCAACAGGTTTATTTGGAATCACGAGCTGCTCCTTCATTTGATTTGATTTGATTTATTATTGTCACATGTATCAGTACACAGTGAAAAATATTTTTTCTTGCGTGCTATACAGACAAAACATACCGTTCATAGAGAAGGAAAGGAGAGAGTGCAGAATGTAGTGTTGCAGTCATAGCTGGAGTGTAGGGAAAGATCAACTTAGTGCGAGACAAGATCAACTATAATGCATATATAGACAAAGACACAATTGCAAGATAATGGTTGGAATGCGAGTCTTTAAAGGTAATCAAGGCTTTACAGGTACAGACAGTGCAAGTGGAGAGAGGGATAATCATAGGTTTAAGAGGTGTTAAATTGTCTCAAGCCAGGACAGTTGGTAGGAATTTGCAAGCCCGTATATGCCGTGTTTGTGAAATCTACCTCTCCACTCACCTGATGGAGGAGCAGCACTCCAAAAGCTCGTGATTCCAAATAAACCAGTGGACTTTAACCTGGCATTGTGGGATTTCTTACTGTGCCCACCCCAGTCCAACGCCAACATCTCCACCTCAAATCTACATAGACTGACCATTCTGCCTTCCTAGTCTAGGTAAGAATGTCTTGGTGGGCAAATCTCTTTTGATAGGCAGAGGAAGTCACCAAAATAAACCACTAGATTGCCTACTTCTCCAACAGGACAATTGGTGAAGTAAAATAGTCAAAGAGAGAAAAGAAAAGCTTTTTTCCTGAACGTATTTCTGAACTCCAATGTTTGTTTCCTTGCACCAAACCTCTGGAATCCTGCCACATCCAGCAGTGAATAGTGCTGAACATTTGAATAACTCACTGGAGGAAGAGGCTCCACACTATCCCCATCCTCAATGATGGAGGGCCCAGCACTTACAGCACAAAACAAAAGGCAGAAGCATTTGCGACAAGCTTAGTCAGGAAGTCCATAGGATGATCCATCTCGGTCTCCTGCAGATCAGCATCACAGATGTCAGTCTTCAACCAATACATGTCACTCCACATAATATCAAGAAATAGCTGAAGGCACTGGATACTGCAAAGGTTATGGGCCCTGACAATATCCCGGCAATAGTTCCGAAGACTAGTGCATCAGAACTTGCCGCATCCCTAGCCAAGCTCTTCCAGTATAGCTATAACTCTGGTATCTACCTGGCAATGTGGAAAATTGCCCAGGTATGTCCTGTCCACAAGAAACAGGACAAATTCAACCTGGCCCATCTGTCTGCTGTTGATCATCAGTAAAGTAGGTAAAGGGGTCATCAGTGCTATTAAATGGTACTTACTCAAGAATAGCACTTACTCACGGTTGCTCAGTTTGAGTTCCATCATGGCCACTCAGCTCCTGACCTCATTACAGCCTTGTTTCAAATATGGGCAAAAGAGCTGCACTCCAGAGGTGAGGTGAGAATGACAGCCCTGGACATCAGGGCCACATTTCACCAAGTGTGGCATCAAGGAGTCCAAGCAAAACTGAAACCAATGGGAATAAAGGGGAAAACTCTCCGCTAATCGGAGTCATACCTAGAACAAAGGAAGATTGTTTTGGTTGTTGGATGTCCATCATTTCAGTTCCAGGACATCATTCCAGGACTTCCTCAAGGTAGTGTCCCAGGCCTAACCATCTTCAGCTGCTTTATCAATGACCTTCTTTCCATCATAAGGTCAGAAGTGGGAATGTTCGCTGATTGCTGCACATTGTCCAGTACCATTTGCAACTCCTCCAATACTGAAGCAACCCATGCCAAAAGCAACAAGTCCTGGACAGTATCCAGGCTTGGGCTGACAAGAATCATAGAATCATAGAAACCCTACAGTGCAGAAACAGGCCATTCGGCCCATCGAGTCTGCACCGACCACAATCCCACCCAGGCCCTACCCCCATATCCCTACACATTTACCTGCACATCTAACCTCTAACCTACACATCTCAGGACACTAAGGGGCAATTTTAGCATGGCCAATCAACCTAACCCGCACATCTTTGGACTGTGGGAGGAAACCGGAGCACCCGGAGGAAACCCACGCAGACACGAGGAGAATGTGTAAACTCCACACAGACAGTGACCCAAGCCGGGAATCGAACCCAGGTCCCTGGAGCTGTGAAGCAGCAGTGTTAACCACTGTGCTACCGTGCCGCCCAAAAAATGTAACATTCATGCCACAAAAGTGGGGTCACATGCAGGCCAGACCAGGTAAGGACTGCAAATTTCCTTCCCTAAAGGACATTAATGAACCAGATGGGTTTTTCTTACAAATTATCTGACAATTGACAATGGTTTCATGGTCATCAGTAGATTCCTAATTTCATATATTTTTTAATTGAATTCAAACTCTACCATCTGCCGTGCCAGGATTCGAACCCAGTCCACAGAATGTTATTTTATTTGATTTGATTCATTATTGTCACATGTATTGGTATACAATGAAAAGTACTGTTTCTTGCGCGCTATACAGACAAAGCATACCGCTCATAGATAAGGAAAGGAGCTAGTGCAGAAAGTAGTGTTACAGTCATAGCTAGGGTGTAGAGAAAAATCAACTTAATGCAAGGTAGCTGAGTTTCTGGATTAATAGTCTAGTAATAATACCACTCCCCAAATCGTCTCCCCAAATATACCTTATATATTGCTATAATGATATAAAGGCATTAATCACTCACAAGGGATTGTGTAAACATACTGTGGGTTCATTTACGTAAACTAGGCACATGAGGACAGATTAACATAGTTAGAAAATTGAAGTCATCAGCAGCAGAGCTGTGTGTTCTCATGGAACAAAGTGAAACTGAGACTGGATCACATGGCACACGTGCCTTCTGGTGATGGCATGCTGCTATCCCTTAAAGACATATTGCAACAATGTCAATTACAGAAAAGGAGTTGAAGCTTTAGGTAGTTGCTAACTGTGTAATGGAAGATAGTAAGAAGTTTAACAACACCAGGTTAAAGTCCAACAGGTTTATTTGGTAGCAAAAGCCACACAACCTTTCGGAGGTCTAAGCCCCTTCTTCAGGTGAGTGGGAATTCTGTTCACAAACAGAGCTTATAAAGACACAGACTCAATTTACATGAATGCCCGTGACCGCTGAAGTGCTCCCCAACAGGAAGAGAACAGTCTTGCCTGGTGATTGTCGAGCGGTGTTCATTCATCCGTTGTCGCAGCGTCTGCATAGTTTCCCCAATGTACCATGCCTCGGGACATCCTTTCTTGCAGCGTATCAGGTAGACAACGTTGGCCGAATTGCAAGAGTATGTACCGTGTACCTGGTGGATGGTGTTCTCACGTGAGATGATGGCATCTGTGTCGATGATCCGGCACGTCTTGCAGAGGTTGCTGTGGCAGGGTTGTGTGGTGTCATGGTCACTGTTCTCCTGAAGGCTGGGTAGTTTGCTGCGGACAATGGTCTGTTTGAGGTTGTGCGGTTTGAAGGCAAGAAGTGGGGGTGTGGGGATGGCCTTGGCGAGATGTTCGTCTTCATCAATGACATGTTGAAGGCTCCGGAGGAGATGCCGTAGCTTCTCCGCTCCGGGGAAGTACTGGACAACGAAGGGTACTCTGTCCACTGTGTCCCGTGTTTGTCTTCTGAGGAGGTCGGTGCGGTTTTTCGCTGTGGCGCGTTGGAACTGTTGATCAATGAGTTGAGCGCCATATCCTGTTCTTATGAGGGCATCTTTCAGCGTCTGGAGGTGTCTGTTGCGATCCTCCTCATCCGAGCAGATCCTGTGTATACGGAGGGCTTGTCCGTAGGGGATGGCTTCTTTAACGTGTTTAGGGTGGAAGCTGGAGAAGTGGAGCATCGTGAGGTTATCCGTGGGCTTGCGGTACAGTGAGGTGCTGAGGTGATCGTCCTTAATGGAGATGCGTGTGTCCAAGAATGCAACCGATTCCGGAGAGTAGTCTATGGTGAGCCTGATGGTGGGATGGAACTTGTTGATGTCATCATAGAGTTGTTTCAGTGATTGTTCACCATGAGTCCAAAGGAAGAAAATGTCATCGATGTATCTAGTGTATAGCATCGGTTGAAGGTCCCGTGTGGTGAAGAAGTCTTGTTCGAACCTGTGCATGAAGATGTTGGCAAGACTGTTCTCTTCCTGTTGGGGAGCACTTCAGCGGTCACGGGCATTCGGCCTCTGATATTCCGGTAAGTGTTCTCCAAGGTGGCCTTCACGACACACGACAGCGCAGAGTCGCTGAGCAGAAACTGATAGCCAAGTTCCGCACACACGAGGACGGCCTCAACCGGGATATTGGGTTCATGTCACACTATTTGTAACTCCCACAGTTGCGTGGACCTGCAGAGTTTCACTGGCTGTCTTGTCTGGAGACAATACACATCTTTTTAGCCTGTCTTGATGCTCTCTCCACTCACATTGTTTTGTTTCTTAAAGACTTGATTAGTTGTAAGTATTCGCATTCCAACCATTATTCATGTAAATTGAGTCTGTGTCTTTATAAGCTCTGTTTGTGAACAGAATTCCCACTCACCTGAAGAAGGGGCTTAGAGCTCCGAAAGGTTGTGTGGCTTTTGCTACCAAATAAACCTGTTGGACTTTAACCTGGTGTTGTTAAACTTCTTACTGTGTTCACCCCAGTCCAACGCCGGCATCTCCACATAATGGAAGATAGTCAAGGGATATAAAATTCCCCCCCACCTCAAATCTGCACTATCACTGAAAGATGCATCGCCTATTTCCATCTCTGCAACATTGTTCAAGCTCACACTTATGTAGATTAATCTAGTGCAGAAATGCTCTCCCTTTCTTTGCCACCCATAACTATTCTAATGAACCTCAGAATTGTGTCACTTCATACAGCCCTCTGCAAACTGAAGGTTATCCAAAGCATTGCTGCCCGTGTCCTAGCTCACACCAAGTCCCACTCACACTATCCTGACCTACATTGTTTAGATCAATTCTATCCAATCAAAGTCCAATTCAAAGTCTCAACAAGTGAGACATTCCCGATCCAAGCTGACAAGACAGGGCTCTCACCTCCTGTCTTGGGCTTGATCTACATGATCCAAGCTGATTGGAGCAGGCATTGCACCTCCTCCAAGGCTTAATCTCATTTGCATCTTAGCCAAAAGGCCCAGATGCCGCTTTAAAAAATTGCTTCAAATGAAGCCTCAGTGTAACCTCATGACTTCAACCAAGTGCAGGACAACAAAACTACACTTGACCTACATTGACTCTCAGTGAAGCCACACCTCAAATTTGACAATTTCATCCTTGAGAATGATTTTACTATCAAGTTGCGCCTGTTTTCGGGTGCAAAAACTTGGTAAAGTCGGGCATGAGGTGAGTAGTGCGATCTGCGCCCGTCTCCGCACCGGTTCCACGTTTACCAAGGCCCAAAAATGGCCGCAATCGGGACCGCACCCGAAACGGCCACGACGGCCATTTAAACGCATTTGTATGCATTTAAATTGACTGAATGGGCTGCACGCCCAACCTTACCAGCACTCCCCCCTTTACCACCGTGTTCACCCATCCAGAATCGGCGTGAAGTCCAATTCAGGAGCTCCAGTTAGTGAGGAAGTAAGTGTCGAGTGTCCGATGACTCTCTGCTTGAGATCAGTGGGGGTGGAAGGGGACTCCGCTGCCACTCTGCCTGAGTTCGGTGGGGGGGGAAGGGGGGTCCGCTGCCACTCTGCCTGAGATCAGTGGGGGGGGGAAAGGGGGGGAAGGGGGTCCGCTGCCACTCTGCCTGAGATCAGTGGGGGGGGGAAGGGGGGTCCGGTGCCACTCTACCTGAGATCGGTGGGGGGAGGGAGGGGGGTCCGCTGCCACTCTGCGTGTGATCAGTGGGGGGGGGGAGGGGGGTCCGCTGCCACTTTGCCTGAGATCAGTTGAGGGGGGGGAGGGGGCAGGGGCCCGTGATTGGTTTGGGTGGTGGGGGAGTGGGGGGATAAGGTGGTCAGTAATGTTGTGAGGGTGGGGCAATGCCTGTGGGGGCCAGGGAGAGGCATCATCTGGCCCAGGAGGGATGTGGCAGGGGAGCAGCATTTGTTTTCTGCACGTGCGCAGTTGGAAGCACCGGTCGGAGCTGCAGGATTTCGGGCGCGTTAAGCCCCGCCCACAGACTTGTGCAGCGCGATTCGGAATCACTGAAATTTTTACAGGCAGAGTGCGTATGGGGGTGCCTGAGAACGGGTCTAAAAGTCAGATCTGAAACACTCCCAGTTTCAAGTCCACCCAGCACTTAGAATCAAAATGGTAAAATAGGGCCCAATTTCCTCTGGCCACGCAGCCCCCTGCGATCTCTGTACTCGGCCAACGTTGAACTCCAGAGCATTCCCAATTTTTAAAAAATTCATGCGTGATTCATGGTCATCGCTGGCTGGCCAGCATTTATTGCCCATCCCTAGTTGCTTGAGGGCAGTTGAGAGTCAAGCACACTGCTGTGGCTCTGGAGTCTACATGTTGGCCAGACCAGGTAAGGACGGCAGACTTCCTTCCCTAAAGGACATGACTGAACCAGGTCGGTTTTTCCGACAATCAACAATGGCTTCATGGTCATCAGTAGGTTCTTAATTCCAGATATTTGTTATTGAATTCAAATTCCACCCACTGCCTTGGCAGCATCTGAATCCAGATCCCCAGAACATTATAAAGTTTCTGGATTAATAGTCTAGTGATAATACCACTGTCACTGCCTCCCACATCACCGCACTACACCATTGGCGGCTGTATTTCTTCTTACCTCGAGCACAAGTTCTGGAATTCCTTCCCATAACCTCTGCCACTCACTACCTCTCATTCCTCCATGGTAAGATGCCTTAAAACCTCCCTCATTGATCTAGTTTTTGGTCATCTGCCCTAATATCTCCATACACTGAATAAAGCTTGGAGAGCAACTTGAGTGGCTTGCTATATTAAAGGCACCGCATAAAAACAAGTTGTGGCTGTTATTAATGAGCTGGATCTGTCGAAATAATGAAAGAATGACCAAATAGTGGAGAGGGTTAAAATAGTGCAGCGTACAACAAAAGCACAAGAAATCAAGAAACGAAGGGGAAAGAAAGCCTGAAATGCAGCAGAAGTGAAAACTTAACAGAAAATGTAGCCAGAACATAGTGAGTACGTAATCGCAAGATGAGCCTAAGTACAAGCCCAATCCTTGGACTCAAAGCCCCACAAACTGCTTTGAGAATTATTTCACTGAAATAGCTCCTCAGAGACTGATGTCCCTTCACCAGATTTCCTTGATTTACAAATTCAATTCCACTCCTAAGAGTGCTTCAGGTATAAAGTCAGAATCCAGAGTGTTAGTAGCCCTGACATTCCTCAATGCATATGTACAGGTGAGGCTCCCTGATGGGAGAGGCAATCATCACCTCAATCAGGGAGCTCATTCTCCAAGAGACCCACCTCATGGGCCTCATTGAAGTCATTACATTCACATTTCCCTTCCTCCCCAGCTGACCCTCTCTTCCCATATTGCAACCACCCACAGGCGTAATGGTTATGGAGGGTGTGACTAAGGCCTGAAGTTACATTTTTGTGAACAGCAGGTTATAAGGTGACCAGCAGGAAGAGGAGATGCTTTTCTTCCAGCTTGCATTGTGCTTTGTCCTTTCATGTGATACGGGTGTCACTGACAGGGCCAGCATGTGTGGCCTAACCACTTGAAGTGAGTGTCTTGCCGCACCATTTCAGAGAGCTGTTAGAGTCTACCACATTGCTGTGGGTCTGGAGCCACATGTAGGCCAGACCGAGTAAAGAAGGCAGATTTCCTTCCAGAAAGCCAATTCAATTTGATTACCTGTTAAGACTCACATTCCAACCATTATCTTTTAATTGAGTTTGTGTCTATATATGCCCTGTTTGTGAACACAACTCTTCAGTGACCTGATGAAGGCTCAATGCTCCGAAAGCTCGTGCTACCAAATAAACCTGTTGGACTTTAACATGGTGTTGTGAGACTTCTTATTGGTACTTCCCTAAAGGAATAGGAGAACCAGATGAGCAAACAATGATTACTTGGTCACTAAATTTTCAATTCCAGATCCTTAATTTAATTTCCACCAGCTGCCATGGTGGGATTTGAACCCAGTCCCCAGATCATTAGACTGGGCCTCGGCATTACCAACCCAATGACATTACCACCACGCCACACAGGAGGACTTGTAAGGAAGACTGCAGGTGGCATCAGCTTCTTTGAGTGCTGATAGCTAAGATAATTTGATTTGATTTGAACAAAGAACAAAGAACAAAGAACAATACAGCACAGGAACAGGCCCTTCGGCTCTCCAAGCCCGTGCCGCTCCCTGGTCCAAACTAGACCATTCTTTTATATCCCTCCATTCCCACTCCGTTCATATGGCTATCTAGATAAGTCTTAATTTGATTTATTATTGTCACATGTATTGGAATACAATGAAAAGTATTGTTTCTGCGTGCTGTACAGACAATGCATACCGTACATAGAGTTCATAGGGGAGAAGGAAAGACGAGGGTGCAGAATGTAGAGTTACATTCATAGCCAGGGTGCAGAGAAAGATCAGCTTAATATAAGGTAGGTCCATTCAGAGGTCTGATGGCAGCAGGGAAGAAGCTGTTCTTGAGTCAGTTGGTACGGCCTCTCAGACCTTTGTATCCTTTTCCCGATGGAAGAAGGTGGAAGAGAATGTGGGCAGGATTTTATGGTCTTGCTAGTCCTGAAACTGTAAAATCCTGCCTGAGGTCAACAGACATTTCCATTGTCCGCCCCTCACCCGCTCCGATTCCCGTGGTGGGCAGGGTGGTACAATTCTGAGCTATGTCCGGGGTGCTTGGGTCCTTGATTACGGTGTCTACTTTCCCGAGGCAGCGAGAAGTATAGACAGAATCAATAGGTGGGAGACTAGTTGAGTGATGGAGTGGGCTTCATTCATGACCCTTTGCAGTTTCTTGCAGTCCTGGACAGAGCAGGAGCCATACCAAGCTGTGATACAACCAGAAAGAATGTGTTCTGTGGTGTTGTTCCTCCAGCTCTTTATTGGCAAGGCAAATCTCTTTCTTTTGCGTATCTTCATAGCCACACAATGGGCCCGATTTTACCAATCGGAGCCTAAGGGCAGGATCCGGGCGTAATACGGATCCGAGCCCGGAATCCTCTTTCCAGCGCGCCCATATGCGTTTTGCCGGCTCCGGACCGATTTGCGCTGTGGGCGGGGCTTAGCACTGCCGGAACGATCGGAGCTCTGAACTGTGCATGCGCATTTCAAAAAAAATCTGAAGCAGCACGCCTGGGCGCGAATGAAAAAAGCAGAGAGAGCGGCTCTCTGATACAGACCATCTTGGGGGGTGGGGAGGGAGGGAGGGAGGGAGGGGGTGTGACCGATCATCCCCTGGGGGGAGTGGTGGGAGGAGAGGGGGTATGACGTATCATCCTCTGGGGGGATTCCGATGCCACTCTGCGGCCGATCGGTGGGGAGGGAGGGGGCAGGGGGTTCCACTGCCACTCAACTTTCCGCTAGGGTGAATAATGACAGTCGTGGTGTTTGAAGTATGCGGCCACTCCGGAGAGGAGGGATTCGTTCATCCGGTGGGGGGGAGGGATCGGCCGCAGAGTGGCAGTGGAACCCCCTGCCCCCTCCCTCCCCACCGATCGGCCGCAGCGTGGCAGCAACACCACCCCCCCACCCCCCCAACCGAGAGGATGATACGTTACACTCCCTCTCCTCCCACTCCCCCCCCCCCCCCCCCCCCCAGGATAGGATCGGTCACCCCCCCTCTCCTCCCAAACCGCCCCCCCCCAGGGGATGATCGGTCACATCCCCTCTCCTCCTCCCACCCCCCTCCCCCCCCCACCCCCCCGCCCCCCCCCAGAGGAGGAGCTGGGTCAGAGAGCCGTTGTAGTCTCTGAACCCGCTCTTTGGAGGCTGCAACGGCGACTTCGGATTTTTATTCGGCAGCTCGATTAGAGCGCGGACGCGGATCGGACCAGAAGACGGTCAAGTGGGATTTGGCGGTAGAGTTGGGCGCGCGGTTCATTAAGTCGATTAAAATGCATGCAAATGCATTTAAATCGTCGGGCCACCCGATTCGGACCCGCGCCCGAATCGGGTGTCGGTAAAGCCGCGATCTGCTCGGAATCGGGTGCAGATCGTGGTATAGGCCCGCGCCCAACTTTACCACGATTTCGCGCCCAAAAATGGGCGTGAAGTTTTGGTAAAAGCGGGCCCAATGTTTCTTACCCTTTGGGGAATAATGAGGTGGCAGTGGAGGTTTCCTCCCATAGTCCAAAGGTGTGTGGTTAGGTGGTTAGGCCATGCTAAATTGCTCCTTAGTGCCAGGGGGATTAGCAGGGTGAATATGTGGGGTTACGGGGTTAGGGCTGGGTGGGATTGCTGTTGGTGCAGGCACGATGAGCCAAATGGCCACCTTCTGCTTGGAGAGATTCTAAGATTCTATTCTATGATGATAAAGTGCCTGGACCCTCTAACTCTGACCAAGGCCTATTTCTTTTGCTATTTAAAGCCTCTCCACTCTGTTTACTAGCTCAGAGAATTTTACTCTGGCCGATCAAATTAGTAGGGATGAGACATTCCCACAGCCCTTGGTAGAAAGTGTGTATGCCCTGCTCTCCTGTGGGAGAGGGCATCAGGTGCTGCTGGTACTGGGCACAAGGTCAGGGTGATCACTGATCAGGCAGGAGGCAAAGCCAAGCTTTTCAAGTGGTCGCCAAAGAAATACAGCTCCCAGGGGAGATGGTGTTGCAGTGGTAATATCACTGGGCTAGTAATCCAGAGGCCCAGGCTAATGCTCTGCAGGCACGGGTTCAAATCCCACCATAGCAGCTGGTGGAATTTAAAGGCCGGCCAGGTGGTATGCTGGTTAGCACTGCTGCCTCACAGCGCCAGTGACCCGGGTTCAATTCCTGGCTCGGGTGACTGTGTGGAGTTTGCACATTTTCCATGTGTCTGCGTGTGTTTCCTCCAGGTGCTTTGGTTTCCTCCCACACCTGAAAGATGTGCAGGTTAGGTGGATTGGCCATGCTAAATGGCCCCTTAGTGCCCCAAGATGTGTAGGTTCGAGGGATTAGCCATGAGAAATGTATTGAGTTACGGAGATAGGGCCTGAGTAAGATGTTCTGTCGGCTAGAGAGAGAGACTGGACAACTTACAGCGTCAGAGAGTCAGTGCAGATTGGGTGGGTCAAATGCCTTCTTCTGCACTGTAGTGATTCTATGATTCTCAGGTCTTTCCCAGAACACTGTTGTCATGAGATGAAGGCCACTTCAGCCTCAGGAGGCTCTAAGAGTGCAGCCGCCTACGTCACAGGACACCGATCTTCAGTTCACGCCTAGAAGAAACATCAGATCGATCATGGGGAAGCAGTCACTGTTGATGGTCATCATAAATCGCATCTCTTTTTCCAGATACCTGTGATACTTCCTGAATTGGAAATCCATGTTTTCCTGAATCAGTTAGACAAAACCAGATGCCAGTGCCAGAAGCAGAGGGTTTGGACTATGTGAATATTGTCAAAATTATGAACATCCAAATTAGGAGCAGCAATAGGAATTTTGGTCTTTCAGGCCTTCAATAAGATCGGGGCTAATCTAATTGTGGCCTCAACTCCGCATTCTCATGTACGAGGCAAATCTTTTACACAGAGGGTGGTGAGTGCCTGGAACTTGCTGCCGGGGGAGATAGTGGAAGCAGATACGATAGTGATTTTTAAGAGTTATTTTGACAAATACATGAATAGGATGGGAATAGAGGGATATGGTTCCTGAAAGGGTAGGGGGTTTCAGTTCAGACAGGCAGCATGGTCGGTACAGGCTTGGAGGGCTGAAGGGCCTGTTCCTGTGCTGTAATTTTCTTTGTTCTTTGCTCGTTTGTTCCCTACCCCCGAATACCTTATTCAAGGTGGCGCCGGAGTGAGGCGTCTTCTTGCGAGCTGTGCCCAGCATACCCTCTAATTCTATCTTTTACTCTCATTCTATGCTTCTAAAATTCTATTCTAACTCTTTTAAACACTCTCGCTATGACTATACCACTCCACTCTGCACCCTCTCCTTTCCTTCTCTATGTACAGTATGCTTTGTCTGTATAGCATGCAAAAATCATGAGTAAAAGATAGAATTAGAGGGTATGCTGGGCACAGCTCGCAAGAAGCCGCCTCACTCTGGCGCCATCTTGAATAAGGTATTCGGGGGTAGGGAACAAACGAGCAAAGAACAAAGAAAATTACAGCACAGGAACAGGCCCTTCGGCCCTCCAAGCCTGCACCGACCATGCTGCCTGTCCGCACTGAAACCCCCTACCCTTCCGGGGACCATATCCCTCTATTCCCATCCTATTCATGTATTTGTCAAGATGCCCCTTAAAAATCACTATCGTATCTGCTTCCACTACCTCCCCCGGCAGCGAGTTCCAGGCACCCACCACCCTCTGCGTAAAAGATTTGCCTCGTACATGAGAATGTGGAGTTGAGGCCACAATTAAATTAGCCCCGATCTTATTGAATGGCAGAGCAGGCCTGAAAGACCAAAATTCCCACTGCTGCTCCTAATTTGGATGTTCATAATTTTGACAGTATTCACATAGTCCAAACCCTCTTCTTCTGGCACTGGCATCTGGTTTTGTCTAACTGATTCAGGAAAACACGGGTTTTCAATTCAGGAAGTATCACAGGTATCTGGAAAAAGATGTACATTAATATATATGGCAATAATATATCAAAACAAAAACTTTACATTCCAGTTGCAGAGTAAAAGAACACAAACTAGTTCCACTTGTTTTGTTGCTTGCATCGGAAATGTATTGCCCTCTCTACAATAATGAGCGTTGCAGAGTCAAGGTAGTTGGATGCCATGAAGACACACATCGACTGTGATCTAATTGATTGAGACAATAGACTCAAGAAGCTGTTCTGATGTTCTTAATATAACCTTCGTCAAGGAACAAGCTCAATAACATGACCTCGAAATATTGCATCAAGCTTCCTTGCTGCAACATAATCCACGCATGGATTTAGAGATTTAATATAATTTCTAGTTTGACATTACCTTGGGCCTTTTGAATATGCACACCACAACGCTGACGCAATAAAACAGGAAGAATCTATCATATAAAACCCAGTTAATGGAATCATATCATAAAAGTTGCAGCTTTCGTGAACATGTTTTTTAAACCAGCCTGGGGAGAGTTAAGTACAATGCAAGTGAGGAAAAATAATCTTTATTAACTTAATATTCTCGATGATGACATGTTTCTGTTGAAATCCTGTCTATTTTTTGTTTCATATTGCAGATATTTAGCTTACAAAATTAAAGGCAAAATAATGAATTCTTGCAATTAAGGCAGATGAGGCATATTCATTTGAAAGCAAAACAGTTTTCGAACAGTAGCGATTGAATTAATATATGCAACTTTCTTGAGGGAATCCCAAACTTCAAACTAAGCCAGTTCTAATATACCTAGGAATACAATGCCACAAAAATTGTTAGGAAAGTAAAGGTAGTTTTAAGGGATTAATATTTGTTGGGGTAAACATTAGAAATAAGGTATAGTTTTAGGTGGATTTAATTTAATGTTTCTGTGCCTGGAAAGGACATGAATCTAACTGCAGGTTGGACAAAGGTGTTTGTATGTGTGGGGGTTGGTCAAGTTCCAACTCTGCTTCTATTGTGCTTAGAGAGAGGTACAGCGTGAAGGATAAATATAGTAGCAGGGGTGTTGCTTAGCAACAGGAAGCCCGCTTCCCAGAGGGGAGAACTTTCTTTTGTTTTTCAGTTTTAACTGGAAGTCAATGCAGTTGGATACAGATCACAGAGGAGTGAGAAGCTCTCAGCTCTGCTTGAAGCAGGAGAGGTTGTACAATGGAGCAATGCACAAGGACACATGCTCCAGAGAAACTAAAATGATGGTTGGTTCTAGAAACCTGGAAATAGAACAGGACATGGACATCACAGACAAAGTTCAGAAGAAATCGGTTGATAAGAAGCAAGAGAACGATTTCTAAAGTAATCCTAAAGTTTGGAATGTCTTACTACCGTCTGTGAAACAAATTTTTAAATAATTGGGAAGGAGGTATTGGTTAGATATCACAGTTTGTGTAACGGTGGAAACCACCATGTCTGCGTGGGTTTCCTCCGGTTTGCTCCCACAGTCCAAAGATGTGTGGGTTAGGTGGATTGGCCATGTTAGATTCATGTTTAATTAATGTTTTTCTATTTCACCAACAACCTGTCGTGGTCCCCCATGCCGACACTATAGTTAAGAAAGCTCACCAGCGCCTCTACTTTCTCAGAAGACTAAGGAAATTTGGCATGTCAGCTATGACTCTCACCAACTTTTACAGATGCACCATAGAAAGCATTCTTTCTGGTTGTATCAGAGTTTGGCATGGCTCCTGTTCTGCCCAAGACCGCAAGGATCTACAAAAGGTTGTGAATGTAGCCCAATCCATCACACGAACCAGCCTCCCATCCATTGACTCTGTCTACACTTCCCGTTGCCTCGGCAAAGCAGCCAGCATAATTAAGGACCCCACGTACACCGGACATTCTCTCTTCCACCTTCTTCCTTCAGGAAAAAGATACAAATGTCTGAGGTCACGAACCACTTGACTCAAGAACAGCTCCTCCCCTGCTGCTGTCAGACTTTTGAATGGACTTATCTTGCATTAAGTTGATCTCTCTCTACACCCTAGTTATGACTGTAACACTACATTCTGCACTCTCTCGTTTCCTTCTCTATGAATGGTATGCTTTGTTTGTATAGCGCGCAAGAAACAATACTTTACAATGTATACTGATACATGTGACAATAATAAATCAAATCAAATCAAATCAAATCAATAGGGGTCACCCCAGGGACCCACCAGGTTTTACCTGCAGGAGGGTCCGGCCCAGTTCCAGTATTTCCTGTCAGCATCCCCACCCTGGCATCCCCACCAAGTAGGCAGCATTTACCCCACTGGTGCTGCTGCTTCTGTTTACTGAACCACCTCCTGTCAATTTACCCAGATGTAGGAACATGTTACCCAGCAACTGAAGGGCAATCATTCCGACTGATTGGCCATGATAAATTGCCTCTTTGTATCCGGGAGATTAGCAGGGTAAATATGTGGGGTTATGGGGGTACGGCCTGGGTGAGATTATTGTCAGTGAAGGCACAATGGGCTGAATGGTCTCTGTATGCACTGTAGGGAGTCTATGGCCGGACTTTTACCATTTTGTCCGCCCCAGAATCGGAGCAGACGAGGCTCGCAGAACGGAAATCTCTGTTGACTTCGGGCTGGATTTTGTGACCTCGCCTGAGCGACATCATAAAATCCTGCCCTATGATTCTATGATCCTGTCTTTGCTCTAGTGCTTCAAGAAAACATTTATTTCTTGTTCCATCTGAAGGCTATTCTTTTAAATTTATGCTCTCCTGGAGAGGATTGTCAAACAGGAAATTTTGGCTTAGAGGCTGGAATTTTCCAGCTATTCATGCTCCAGTGCCGCTGCGAGCGAGGGCGGAGAATTTGGCACTGAACCAAATCCCCGTTCACCGCAGCGGGACGGAGAATCCCATCAGCGTGAACGGCTGAAAAACTCCCCCCTCTGAAGAGAGCAAAATAGGGATTGAATTATTTCTTTCAAAATTCATTCTCTGGGTGCGGCTAGCATGGTCAGCATTTATTGTCCACTCAGAAGGCAATGGTGAGTCACCTCCTTGAACAGCTAATCACTTGATGTCAGTGAATGGCTCGTAGGCCACTCCAGAGCAAGGTAAAAGCCAATCACATCGGTGTGGGGACGGGACTCACACATATGAACTATTCAGATTGAAGACGACAAGTTTGAGCTTCATTCAGAACCTTCTCTGCCTGAATCAAACACATTATTGGTGCAGCAGTTGCTGGAGGTTGTAACAAGTGGGTTTTTTCCCCCTCACCCTTCAGATTGTATCAAATTGCAACGCATATTGCCTCAAATATGAATCGATAATGAAGCGACCATGTCAACAGAGCATCTGGAAACTGCTATGGATAGGATCCAGTGGTCAACCTAACCGATCAACTGGCCAGATGGTACTTTAAGTAAATGAAACAAATCCCATCACCTCAGGAAAAGTTCAAAGTTGAGAAGTGAGTGAGACTTTTGACACAGCAACTAATTTTAAAAAGTTACTAAACATAAAAATGAGCCTTGGGCGGCACGGTGGCACAGTGGTTAGCACTACTGCCTCACAACACCAGGAACCTGGGTTAGAACATAGAACATTACAGCGCAGTACAGGCCCTTCGGCCCTCGATGTTGCGCCGACCAGTGAAACCAATCTAAAGCCCATCTAACCTACACTATTCCAATATCATCCATATGTTTATCCAATGACCATTTAAATGCCCTTAATGTTGGCGAGTCCACTACTGCTGCAGGCAGGGCATTCCACGCCCTTACCACTCTCTGAGTGAAGAACCTACCTCTGACATCTGTCCTATATCTATCACCCCTCAATTTAAAGCTATGTCCCCTCGTGCTAGCTATCACCATCCGAGGAAAAAGGCTCTCACTATCCACCCTATGTAATCCGCTGATCATCTTGTATGCCTCTATTAAGTCAGCTCTTAACCTTCTTCTCTCTAACGAAAACAACCTCAAGTCCCTCAGCCTTTCCTCACAAGACCTTCCCACCATACCAGGCAACATCCTAGTAAATCTCCTCTGCACCCTTTCGAATGCATCCACATCCTTCCTATAATGCGGTGACCAGAACGGCCGCACCAGAGTTTTGTACAGCTGCAACATGACCTCCTGGCTCCGAAACTCAATCCCTCTACCAATAAAAGCTAAACATTCCGTACACCTTCTTAACAACCCTATCAACCTGGGTGCCAACTTTCAGGGATCTATGCACATGGACACCGAGATCTCTCTGTTCATGAAACCTTATCCATGACCTCACTACTCTCAACTTCCTGTACACTGGATCTACAATTCAGGTACCCACCCCCCTGCTGAATTAGTTTAAACCCTCCGGAAGAGCATTAGCAAATTTCACCCCTAGGATATTGGTACCCCTCTGGTTCAGGTGTAGACCATCCCGTTTGTAGAGGTCCCACCTACCCCAGAAAGAGCCCCAATTGTCCAGGTATCTGAATCCCTCCCTCCTGCACCATCCCTGTAGCCACATGTTCAATTTCTCTCTCTCCCTATTCCTCTCCTCACTATCACGTGGCATGCGTAACAAATCAGAGATAACAACTCTGTATGTTCTAGCCCTAAGCTTCCACCCTAACTCCCTGAATTTCTGCCTTACATCCCCATCCCTTTTCCTACCTATGTCTTGGGTGTCTATGTGAACCACGAATTGGGGCTGATCCCCCTCCCCCTTAAGGATCCCGAAAACATGATCCGAGACATCACAGACCCTGGCACCTGGGAGACAACTCACCAACCGCGAGTCCCTCTCGTTCCCACTGAATCTCCTATCTATCCCCCTAACTATGGAGTCCCCAATAACTAATGTTCTACTCCTCTCCCCCCTTCCCTTCTGAGCAACAAGGACAGACTCTGTTCTAGAGACCTGTACCCCATGGCTTACCCCTGTTAAGTCGTCACCCCCAACAGTATCCAAAACGGAATACTTGTTATACAGAGGAACAGGGGATCCAGGGGATCGCTGCTCTGACTGCTTCTTACCCCTTCTAGCCGTCACCCACGTATCATCATTTCTAGGAATAGCTACCTCCCTGTAGCTTCTATCTACAGCTGCCTCTGCCTCCCGAATGATCCTGAGTTCATCCAGTTCCAGCTCCAGATCCCTAACACGGTCTTCAAGGAGCTGGAATTGAGTGCACTTCCTGCAGGTGTACTGAGCCGGGACACGGTGTCCCTCACCTCAAACATCCCACAGGAGAAACATTGCACTGCCTGCACTGACATCCCTACTACTTCCCTTACTAAGAAACGAAAGACAGAGAAAAAAAAAAGCTTACCTGCTCTCATTCCGAGTCTTTTTTTTAGGTTAGAGGAGGGGGGAGGGTGGGGGATTCTACCCGTGTAGAGTCTTGTGTTAACTCCCCGTTCAAATTTATTGGGCAAAAAAAAACCTTCCCAGGCATTCCCGCGGCCTACTTCCGGTTTCACGTTCAACTGAAAAAAAAACTCTGCCAAAAAGTAAGGTAAAAAAAATCACTCTTACCCTCAGCCACTACTGACACGAATCGCTCCCTCTCTACTTTGCTCGAACTGCTGGTTCGATTCCCAGCTTGAGTCACTGTCTGTGTGGAGTTTTCACATTCTCCCCATGTTTGTGTGGGTTTTCTCTGGGTGCTCCGGTTTCTCCCACAGTCAGAAAGACGTGCTGGTTAGATGCATTGGCCATTCTAAATTCTCCCTCAGTGTACCTGAACAGGTGCCGGAGTGTGGCAACTAGGGGATGTTCACAGCAACTTCATTGCAGCGTTAATGTAAGCCGACTTGTGACACTAATAAATAAACTTTAAACTGAAGACCAATTGCACATGCAGCGGACGAACAGAAGGGTGAGGCATTCCATTATCATACTGACGCTAAAGAATGCAGTCAGGCTGTGCTCACTCATGAATATCAGTGTTAGTAAAGGAACTGTTCTGTGTACAGTTGATGCAGGTTTGAGTGCCCTTGATTGCATCCAATTTCTCGGTTGGATTGTGAATGAGGAAGGAAATGGAGACTCATCTGCGAGACGTAATTCAATCTCATCTGAGTCACGCTCATTGTCATTACACCTCGTGTTGATGTCAATGTCACTCGATGTGATTGTAACTCCTCAGATAGATACAGAAGGAGGAACCAGGGTGAGTGATCGGCACACTGAGAAATCATTACCTCTTGTGGCTGTTGAAGGTCAATACCTTCTTCAGATTTGGAATTTTCCAGAGGGGTTGATGGGTCAACGAGAATGCATTTGCTTTGAAAACTCGGCAGAGTAAGCGAAGCTGAAGTGTGATTGCTGCTTGTAGCATAGTGAGCGTTACAGAAGTAGAGACTGAAATTCTCTTGGCCAATTCAAAGTTTGCATGGTTTCCAACCACATTGAGAACCTTAGTTTAGATTTGTTTAGGTGATGGCTGCAGAGTTACGCCGCGTATTCATGTTAAATGCTTGGCCATCTGTGATTATTTGTTGTTTTATTTTGCTTCATCAACAAATATCTGAATTCATTGAATCATAGAATCATACAGAGCAGAAGAGGCCCTTTGGGCCATCGAGTCCCCGCCGACACATTAGCAACATCTGAACGCCCACCTAATCCCATCTGCCAGCACTTGGCCCATAGTCCTGAATGTTATGATGTGCCAAGTGCTCATCCAGATACTTTTTAAAGGGTGTGAGGCAACCCGCCTCTACCACCCTCCCAAGCAGCACGATCTAGATCGTTACCACCCTCTGGGTAAAAAGGCTTCTCCTCACATTCCCCCTGAGCCTCCTGCCCTCCACCTTAAACCTATGTCCCCTTATGACTGACCCTTCAACTAAGGGGAACAACTGCTCCTTATCCACTCTGTCCATGCCCCTCATAATCTTGTACACCTCAATCAAGTCACCCCTCAGTCTTTTCTGCTCCAACTAAGACCTGCACAACCTCTCTTCATAACTTAAATGTTCCATCCCAGGCAGCATCCTGGTGAATTTCCTCTGCACCCCCTCCTGTGCGATCACATCCTTCCAATAATGTGGTGACCAGAACTGCACACAGTACTCCAGCTGTGGCCTCACCAAAGTTCTATACAACTCCAACATGACCTCCTAGCTTTTGTAATCTATACACCGACTGGTAAAGACGAGTGTCCCATATGCCTTTTTCACCACCCTACTAACGTGCCCTTCTGCTTCCAGAGATCTGTGGACAAACACACCAAGGTCCCTTTGTTCCACAGAACTTCCTAGTGTCCGACCATTCATTGAGTACTTTCTTGTCAAATTACTCCTTCGGAAGTGCATCATCTCACATTTTTCAGGGCTAAACTCCATCTGCTGCTTTTCTGCCCATTTAACCATTCCATCTATATCTTCTTGCAGCCCAAGACATTCTGCCTCACTGTTAACCACCCGTCCAATCTTTAGTTAACTGAGGTTGGAACACATTTAATAGCAGTAATGATGAATAAACAAGGTGAGTCTATGGTCCGCAGAGCCAGTGTTGGGAGGACCCTCCAACACATAGGGAGACTGCCAGGTAAACTCAAATACACCCTGGCAGCCTCCCCTCCCCAGGGCATGGGAATGGGCCCTGCTTTTTGGACATTCTATCACCCAGTGGAATATCAATGGCAGCAATGACCATCCCCACAATATTGGATGCCCTCAGTGGCACTGCCTCTACCCCTGCCTGACAGACCCCAGAGCCCCCAGACCCCACTGTCCTCACTTTGAGTGTTCACGTCCATCAGTGTGTCCTCTTCCTCCAGGCGCAGTTCCAGCAGTGGCCACCGCTAACAGTGATGCTGCTGAGGCTGCTGAGCTACTGGCCCAGTCTGGGGGAGTGGAGTTGGGTAGGCGAGGGGTTTGGGGGAGGGGCACTTTGGGGGCAGGTTGCTATCCATAACAGGACGACAGCCCTAACAGCAGCCACTTAATTAGGTCACTGTGGTAAAATATGGAGCCACTGTCACTTCAAAAAAACTCCAGCCTACGTCCTTCATCTCTTCCTCCCTCCCTTCCTTCCTTCCTTCCTTCCTTCCTTCCTTCCTTCCTTCCTTCCTTCCTTCCTTCCTTCCTTCCTTCCTCCCTTCCTTCCTTCCTTTCTTCCTTCTTCCCTTCCTTCCTTCCTTCCTTTCTTCCTTCTTCCCTTCCTTCCTTCCTTCCTTTCTTCCTTCTTCCCTTACTTATAAATGCAAAGTGATGCATTTGGGTGGGAATAATGTAGGGAGGAGCTACACGATAAATGGAAGAACCATAAAGGGTGTAGAGATGCAGAGGGACCTGGGTGTGCAAGTCCACAGATCATTGAAGGTGACGTCACAGGTGGAGAAGGTGGTGAAGAAGGCATATGGCATGCTTGCCTTTATAGGACGGGGCATAGAGTATAAAAGTTGGGGTCTGATGTTGCAGATGTATAGAACGTTGGTTCAGCCGCATTTGGAATACTGCGTCCAGTTCTGGTCGCCACACTACCAGAAGGACGTGGAGGCTTTGGAGAGAGTACAGAGGAGCTTTATCAGGATGTTGCCTGGTATGGAGGGGCTTGGTTATGAGGAGAGATTGGGGAAACTGGGGTTGTTCTCCTTGGAAAGACGGAGGATGAGGGGAGACTTAATAGAGGTGTATAAAATTATGAAAGGCATAGATAGGGTGAACGGTGGGAAGCTTTTCCCCGGGTCGGTGGTGACGTTCACGAGGGGTCATAGGTTCAAGGTGAAGGGGGGGAGGTTTAACACAGATATCAGAAGTACATATTTTACACAGAGGGTCGTGGGGGCCTGGAATGTGTTGCCGGGCAAGGTGGTGGAGGCGGACACACTGGGAACGTTTAAGACTTATCTAGACAGCTATATGAACGGAGTGGGAATGGAGGGATACAAAAGAGTGGTCTAGTTTGGACCAGGGAGCGGCGCGGGCTAATTGTTCTTTGTTTCTCGTTTCAAGGCTTCATTCTATGATCATCTTGCTGGTGCCAGTACAGAGCGAGACTGCGGATAGTTGGGAACCTGTCTCGGGGGCAGGGAATTCAGATGGTGTTCGTAAAGCAGAAGTGGAAATGAATAGGGTTGGGAAGCATTTTCTGATCAGGGCCAGTGTGATCTCCTGGACTCGTTTCGATCGCCACAGGGGGTCGGAGAGGAATTTCCCAGATTTTTTTTTCCCCATATTGGCCCTGGGGTTTTCACTCTGGGTTTTCGCCTCTCCCTGGAGATCACATGGTCTGGAATGGGGGGGTGCGGGTGAGTTAATAGGTTGTGATGAACAAAGCATCGTAGCTGTGAGGGACAGCTCGGTGGATAGGATATTAGGATGTAGATAGGCTGGAAAATTGGGCGGGGATCCTGGATTCAGGATTCAATCCTGGACCGGGGAGCGGCGCGGGCTTGGAGGGCCGAAGGGCCTGTTCCTGTGCTGTATTGTTCTTTGTTCTTTGTTCTTTGTTCCTTCCTTCCTTCCTTCCTTCCTTCCTTCCTTCCTTCCTTCCTTCCTTCCTTCCTTCCTTCCTTCCTTCCTTCCTTCCTTCCTTCCTTCCTTCCTTCCTTCCTTCCTTCCTTCCTTCCTTCTTCCCTCCCTCCCTCCCTCCCTCCATCCCTCCCTCCCGTCCTCCCTCCCTCCCTTCCTTTTGTGTTCTGTGTTCTCCCTCCGCGTTCCGTCCCTTTGCCCTTCTCCCATTTTAACTGCAGTTGTCACAGTGCTGGTTGATCACCTTCCTCCTATCGCTCACTCATCCCTCTTCCAATCCCGTTGCGTTAAATCTCTTGCCACCACATTTTTCCCCACTTCTCCTCCTTCCTGGTAGTCTCAACTCCATCACTCGCCTCATCGCATTTTGTCTCTCTTTCCGTAACTGATGACGGTACCAATTCAATTCTCTCCTTCTATCTTCGATGTTCCAACAATCTTCACTGACCCCCAGATGTGTTGGTGCTGTTGAAATTTTTTGTATAGATATGATTCCCCCCTATTCAGACTTTTCCCTCTTTCTCCAGCCAGCATCTCTTCTCTGCTGGAAGCATAACCCTTGCTGTTGTCTAAACCAAAAAAAACTCAAAAAGCTTTCAGTCAAATGGTTATTCTCACATCATAGATCATGTCTTTTTTTCATTGGATGCAATGTAGCTGAATCTGTCTCCAACATGATACCCATGTAGATTCACTCCTACCAGGATTCTGAGTAGTAATTGAGACCTCAGAGCGAGTTTGGCCAAACAAGGAGAAGCAGATTCTGGTGTCCGCAATGAGTTCAACCCCAGGAAATTGAAAAGGAAAGTACTGTGTGTGCTTGGAATCAGAAATCAAAACTGAAAATGTTTGGAATATTCAGCAGGTTTGGCAGCATCTGTGGAGAGAGAACTGCTGGTGGAAGGATCGAGAAGAAGAAGAGGCACAGATTTAAGGTAATGGGCAAAAGAAGCAATACGGACACAAGACAAAGCTTTTGCATGCATCAAGTGGTTGGGATTTGAGCTGAACTGCCTGAGAGTGTGGTGGAGGCATATTCAATCAAGGTGTTCAAGAGGGAATTGGACAATTGTTGAAAAGGGACAAATTTCAGGATTACGAGATGAAGGTTGGGGAGCGGCACTAGGGAAATTGATCCTTTGGAGAGCCAGTGCAGACACAATGGGCTGAATGGCCTCTTTATATACATTCTGTGAGGTCATGATCTTTCTTCAGGGGGCAGGATGTTGAGGGTGAATGTGAGTGCCGGTATCTTCCAGTCCCATTGGCCTTTGTTCCTCACCTCAGAGGGGCCTAGGAACCTTCCCCTTTTGTGATTGGTGCTTAGGATTTTGGGCAATATCCCCAGTTGCTCGCTGAGCGAATCAGGAATCAACGATATAATGCGGGGTTGGAGTTACATGTAAGGCAGTGCTGGTAACAGCGGCCGAAACAATTACACGTGTGAGCAAATCAGAGTTTTAACAACAAAAGAGTAACTGTCATGGTTGTTTATTTCTTGGTGAAGTCCCACAAATTATCAAGCTTTTTTGAATTCAGTTTCAGTTGAAATTTGAACTCAAGACCTCTTGATTGTTAGTTCAGCACCAGAGACTGTCATAAGCCTTGTAGCAATTAATTCATATTCCATTTTTAACCAACAGGATCACATAGTCATCCAGCAAGCGTTACAATTTTCCCTCTCAGTCACCAGCGGTAACACTGCCCCATATCGTAATCAGAACTGATTGACAGAATTATGCAGAGTCACCGTGTAGTTCAAATTCAAAATACCTTGGTGAATAAAAGGCATAGAACATAGAACATTACAGCGCAGAACAGGCCCTTCGGCCCACGATGTTGCACCGACCAGTTAAAAAAAAAACTGTGACCCTCCAACCTAAACCAATTTCTTTTCGTCCATGAACCTATCTACGGATCTCTTAAACGCCCCCAAACTAGGCGCATTTACAACTGATGCTGGCAGGGCATTCCAATCCCTCACCACCCTCTGGGTAAAGAACCTACCCCTGACATCGGTTCTATAACTACCCCCCCTCAATTTAAAGCCATGCCCCCTCGTGCTGGATTTCTCCATCAGAGGAAAAAGGCTATCACTATCCACCCTATCTAAACCTCTAATCATCTTATATGTTTCAATAAGATCCCCTCTTAGCCGCCGCCTTTCCAGCGAAAACAATCCCAAATCCCTCAGCCTCTCCTCATAGGATCTCCCCTCCATACCAGGCAACATCCTGGTAAACCTCCTCTGCACCCTCTCCAAAGCCTCCACATCCTTCCTGTAATGTGGGGACCAGAACTGCACACAGTACTCCAAGTGCGGCCGCACCAGAGTTGTGTACAGTTGCAACATAACGCTACGACTCCTAAATTCAATCCCCCTACCAATAAACGCCAAGACACCATATGCCTTCTTAATAACCTTATCTACTTGATTCCCAACTTTCAGGGATCTATGCACACATACACCTAGATCCCTCTGCTCCTCCACACTATTCAAAGTCCTCCCGTTAGCCCTATACTCAACACATCTGTTATTCCTACCAAAGTGAATTACCTCACACTTCTCCGCATTAAACTCCATCCGCCACCTCTCGGCCCAACTTTGCAACTTGTCTAAGTCTTCCTGCAAACTACGACACCCTTCCTCACTGTCTACCACACCACCGACTTTGGTGTCATCAGCAAATTTGCTAATCCACCCAACTATACCCTCATCCAGATCATTAATAAATATTACAAACAGCAGTGGCCCCAAAACAGATCCCTGAGGTACACCACTTGTAACCGCACTCCATGATGAATATTTACTATCAACCACCACCCTCTGTTTCCTATCCGCTAGCCAATTCCTGATCCAATTTCCTAGATCACCCCCAATCCCATACATCTGCATTTTCTGCAGAAGCCTACCATGGTGAACCTTATCAAACGCCTTACTAAAATCCATATATACCACGTCCACTGCCTTGCCCCCATCCACCTCCTTGGTCACTTTCTCAAAAAACTCAATAAGGTTAGTAAGGCACGACCTACCTGCCACAAAACCATGCTGACTATCACCTATCAATTCATTACTCTCCAAATAACTATAAATCCTATCCCTTATAATTTTTTCCAACATCTTGCCGACAACAGAAGTGAGACTCACCGGTCTATAATTCCCGGGGAAGTCTCTGTTCCCCTTCTTAAACAATGGGACAACATTCGCTAACCTCCAATCTTCTGGTACTATACCAGAGGCCAACGACGACCTGAAGATCAGAGCCAGAGGCTCTGCAATCACTTCTCTTGCCTCCCAGAGAATCCTTGGATAAATCCCATCCGGACCAGGGGATTTATCTATTTTCAGGCCCTCCAGAATATCCTGCACATCCTCCTTATCAACTGTAATACTGTCTATTCTACTCCCCTGCAACCCAGTGTCCTCCTCAGCTATATTCATGTCCCCTTGCGTGAACACCGAAGAGAAATATTGGTTCAATGCTTCACCAATCTCCTCCGGTTCCACACATAACTTCCCTCTGCCATCTATAACTGGCCCTAAACTTGCCCTAACCAACCTTCTGTTCTTGACATACCTATAGAACGCCTTAGGATTCTCTTTAACCCTATCCGCCAAAGTCTTCTCATGTCCCCTTTTAGCCCTTCTAAGCTCGCTCTTCAACTCCCTCTTAGCCAATCTAAAGCTTTCTAGTGCACTACCCGAGTGCTCACATCTCATCCGAACATAAGCCTCCTTTTTCTTTTTAACCAACAAAGAAACTTTTTTGGTGCACCACGGTTCCCTAGCCCTACCAATTCCTCCTTGCCTGACAGGGACATACCTATCACAGACTCGCAGTAGCTGCTCCTTGAAAAAACTCCACATGTCGGACGTTCCCAGTCCCTGTAATCTCCTAGTCCAACCTATGTTTCCTAATTCTCTCCTAATAGCCTCATAATTACCCTTCCCCCAGCTAAAACCACTGGCCCGAGGTTCATGCCTATCCCTTTCCATCACTAAGGTGAACGTAACCGAATTGTGGTCACTATCACCAAAATGCACACCAACTTCCAAGTCTAGCACCTGGTCTGGCTCATTTCCCAGCACCAGATCCAATATAGCCTCACCTCTAGTTGGCCTGTCTACATACTGAGTCAAAAAACCTTCCTGCACGCTTTGAACAAAAACTGACCCCTCTAACGAGCATGTATTCTTATTTTAGACTTTGCATATCTTCTTAAGCAATGTAAGGAGAAGCTTCTAGTTCACGAGATTATTTCAATCTGTCAGCTAAAGCGTCTCCTCAAAACAACACTGCTGAGATGTAAATTTTAAGTGTGTTTTTTTCAAAGGGGCTAGAATGTCAGGATAGGGAATAGAAAACCGATTTTGAGATAAAAATAAATTGGATTCTTTTTTAGTGATGGTTGCGATCTTTAGAAATTAGTGACACTCGGCAGTAAGCGTTTTGTTCTTAGCTGCGGTTGCTTCAATTATTTGCTGCCTCAGGTATTGATACCACAATGAAAATTAAAAGATATGTTTAGGCTTCATTCTTAGGCACGGCAAGATTAGCTCAGTATTTTGTGCTGATAAGAAATCACTGAATTAATTCTTATTTATTTAATTTAATTTATTTTGATTTGATTTGATTTATTATTGTCACATGCATTAGCATACAGTGAAAAGTGTTGTTTCTTGCGCGCTATACAGACAAAGCATACCGTTCATAGAGAAGGAAAGGAGGGAGTGTAGAATGTAGTGTTACAGTCATAGCTAGGGTGCAGAGAAAGATCAACTTAATGCAAGGTAGTCTGATGGCAGCAGAGAAGAAGCTGTTCTTGAGTCTTTGAGCCCTATTTTACCATTTTGATTTTAAGTTCTGGGTGGACTTGAAACTGGGAGTGTTTCAGATCCGACTTTTAGACCCGTTCTGAGGCGCCCCCCTACACACCCTGCCTGCAAAAATATCAGCGAGTCCGAATCGCGCTGCACAAGCCTGTGGGCGGGGCTTAACGTGCCCGAAATCCTGCAGCTCCGATCGGCGCCTCCAACTGCGCACACGCAGAAAAAACAATGATAGAATGCTGCTCCCCTGCCACATCCCTCCCGGGCAGGATAATGCCTCCACCTGCGCCCCCACAGACACTGCCCCATCCCCCCCAACATTACTGACCCCTTTACCCTCCACCCGCTCCACCACCCAGACTGATCGTGGACCCCTCCTCCACCTTCCCCATGGATCTCAGGCAGAGTGATCCACCCTCCCCCTTCCCCCCCCCCCGCCCCCCCCCCCCCCCACTGATCTCCGGCAGAGTGGCAGTGGGCCCCCCTTTCTCCCCACTAATCTCAGGCAGAGGGGCAACAGACTCCCCTTCCCCTTCAATGGACTCCACACAGACAGTGACCCAATTGTCATGGGGGGGCATGGGTGTATGTGTGCGTATGTGTGAGGGGTCATGCGATGGCATGGAGGTGCCATGAGGGACAGGTGGACGGTGAGGGGTATGACGAGTGAGGACTAAAGAGCCTAACAGCTTTGAAAGCAACTAGGGTAAAGCTCCAATGAACTGGGGCAGGCCTTCTAATCAGCCTTCCAACCAGCCTGCCCTTGTACTCACCTGTCCAGGTGGCCACCCCTTGATCTGCTCTCAGGTTGCTAAGCATGACTCCCTCCCTCACCTCCCTGGAGCAAAGTTGCCTTGGTAGCAAAAATCCAGTCCATAATTTTTGAGTAGGTTATCCTTGAACAAGAGCATCCGCTTGTTCTGGACTGAATTGTAAAGGTTGTGGGTAACTTCCACCCTAGCTATGACTGTAACACTACATTCTCCACGCTCTCCTTTCCTTCTCTATGTACGGTATGCTTTGTCTGTATAGTGCGCAAGAAACAATACTTTTCACTGTATACTAATACATGTGACAATAATAAATCAAATCACGTCAAATCTTTGTGGCTTTATGACACTGAACAGCAATTGAAATTCATAAAATTATACTGTAGAATGTAAAGAAGGTTTTTTTATTTTGCATTTCCATTATTTATTGAAGCATATCCACTTTTTCCTGAAAGGGCAGTAGAAGGAGATTCAACCAGAAATTATACAGATATTTGAATGGGAATGAAGTGCTTCAGGAAAAAGAGCTGGAAGAGAAAGAAAGAAATTAGGAGAGCCAGAAGGGGTCACGAGAAGGCCTTGGCAGGTAAGATTAAGGAGAACCCTAAGGCGTTCTATAAATATGTGAAGAGTAAAAGGATGAGATGTGAAGGAATAGGACCTATAAAAGGTGAAGGTGAGAAAGTCTGTACAGAACCGGAAGAAATAGCAGAAGTGCTTAATGAATATTTTACCTCGGTATTCACGGTGGAAAAAGACCTGGGTGGTTGTACTACAGGATTGAGGCGGACTGAAAAGATTGAGTATGTGGACATTAAGAAAGAGGATGTGTTGGAAATTTTGAATAGCATCAAGATAGATAAGTCGCCGGGACCGGATGGGATGTACCCCAGGTTGCTGTGGGAGGCGAGGGAAGAGATTGCAGAGCCTCTGGCGATGATCTTTGCGTTGTCGATGGAGATGGGAGAGGTTCCGGAGGATTGGAGGATTGCGGATGTGGTTCCTATATTCAAGAAAGGGAATAGGGATAGCCCAGGAAATTACCGACCGGTGAGTCTAACCTCAGTGGTTGGTAAGTTGATGGAGAAGATCCTGAGGGACAGGATTTATGAACATTTAGAGAAGTTTAGTATGCTCCAAAGTAGTCAGCACGGCTTTGTCAAAGGCAAATCGTGCCTTACGAGCCTGGTGGAGTTCTTTGAAAATGTGACTAAATACATTGACAAAGGGAAAGCGGTAGATGTGGTTTACATAGACTTCATCAAGGTGTTCAATAAGGTCCCCCCTGCAAGACTTCTCGAGAAAGTGAGAGGGCATGGGATCCAAGGGGCTGTTGCCTTGTGGATTCAGAACTGACTTGCCTGCAGAAGGCAGAGAGTGGTTGTAGACGGATCTTTTTCTGAATGGAAGTTGGTCACCAGTGGTGTGCCCCAGGGATCTGTTCTGGGACCCTTGCTGTTTGTCATTTTCATAAATGACCTGGATGAGGAAGTGGAGGGATGGGTTGGTAAGTTTGCCGACGACACGAAGGTTGGTGGTGTTGTGGATAGGTTGGAGGGATGTCAGAAGCTGCAGCGTGACATAGATAGGATGCAAGACTGGGCGGAGAAGTGGCAGATGGACTTCAACCCGGATAAATGTGTAGTGGTCCATTTTGGCAGGTCAAATGGGATGAAGGAGTATAATATCAAGGGTAAGACTCTTAGCAGTGTAGAGGATCAGAAGGACCTTGGGGTCCGGGCCCATAGGACTCTTAAATCGGCCTCGCAGGTAGAGGTGGTGGTTAAGAAGGCCTATGGTGTGCTGGCCTTCATCAATCAAGGGATTGAGTTTAGGAGTCGGGAGATAATGATGCAGCTTTATAAGACCCTCGTCAGACCCCACTTGGAGTACTGTTCTCAGTTCTGGTCGCCTCATTACAGGAGGGATGTGGAAATGATTGAAAGGGTGCAGAGAAGATTTACAAGGATGTTGCCTGGATTGGTTAGCATGCCTTATGAGGATAGGCTGAGGGAGCTCGGTCTTTTCTCCTTGGAGAGACGAAGGATGAGAGGTGACCTGATAGAGGTGTACAAGATGTTGAGAGGTATAGATAGGGTGGATTCTCGGAGGCTTTTTCCCAGGGCTGAAATGGCTGCTACGAGAGGACACAGGTTTAAGGTGCTGGGGAGTAGGTACAGAGGAGATGTCAGGGATAAGTTTTTCACTCAGAGGGTGGTGGGTGAGTGGAATCGGCTGCCGTCAGTGGTGGTGGAGGCAAACTCAATAGGGTCTTTTAAGAGACTTCTGGATGAGTACATGGGACTTAATAGGATTGAGGGTTATAGGTAAGCCTATATATAAGCCGAGGTAGGTAGGGACATGACTGGCGCAACTTGTGGGCCAAAGGGCCTTTTTGTGCTGTATTTTTTCTATGTTCTATTACTGCCAGCCACTGGCATGGTGGAAGGATTTGCAGGTTTGAACACATTAGGAATGCCACTTTATTGGCCATCAGGTCCTCTTGATCTCGATCCATTTTACAAGCAGGAAGAGAAAATAGATTAGCTAATTGACCCTGAAACTTCTGGCTAAAAGGCAGGGATGCTATCCACCGCACCACTAAACTCCATGAAAAAATTGTGTAAACTCTTTCTTTGATTTTGTTGAGACTGGGGGGGGGGGGGGGGGGGGGGGTGGGGGGCGGGGGGGGGGGGGGGGGGGCGGGCGGGGGAGGATTACAGTGACACTTGGAAAATTCACTATCTTGGTCAGGTTGCCAAATTGGAAGGTGTATAGAGAGCCCAAAACATTGTGATCTTCAACATGAGGATAGGGCAGGGAGGCTGGCCCCAAACCCACCTCAACTGGATTAAGGATTAAACCCCGTGCTGTTGGCGCTAATCCAATCCACACCAGCCATCTTTTTGTGGCAACATGCACCTTTCCACACATGTTGTAGTCCAGATCAATGAATAAAGATGGGAGATTCATTGACTTCAACGAGGCTCATAAGGTTGGTTTCTTAAAAAAAAGTTTATTTATGGGAATTACTTGGAGTATGAGGTCCCTGATTGAGGTCATAATTGTTTACCCAATCAGGGAGCCTCACGTAGTTTTAAAGTTTATTTATTAGTGCCACAAGTAGGCTTACATTAACACTGCAATGAAGTTACTGTGAAAATCCCTTAGTCGGCACACTCCGTCACCTATTCAGGTACACTGAGGGAGAATTTAGCATGGCCAATGCACCTAGCCAGCATGTCTTTCAGACTGTGGGAGGAAACTGGAGCACCTGGAGGAAACCCATGCAGACACGGGGAGAATGTGCAGACTCCACACAGACAGTGACCTAAGGCTGGAATTGAACCCGGGTCCCTGGTGCTGTAAGGCAGCAGTGCTAACCACTGTGCCACTGTGACACCCTGTATATAAATGTGGCTCTCCAGATTCTGACTTTGTACCTGAAGCACTCTAGGAATGGAGTAGAGTTTGTAAATAAAGGGAATCTGGTGAAGGGACACCGGCCTCTAATTTCAGGAGAGACTCCAACTTTATTCCCATCACATGGCTGACTAATGTTCCCCACGCCTATTACCTGCCATTGGTTTATGATTTGATTCGATTTGATTTGATTTATTATTGTCACATATTAGTATGCAGTGAAAAGTATTGTTTCTAGCATGATATACAGACAAGGCATACTGTTCATAGAGAAGGAAAGGAGAGAGTGAAGAATGTAGTGTTACAGTCATAGCTAAGGTATAGAGAAAGATCAACTTAGTGTGAGGTAGGTCGATTCAAAAGTCTGACAGCAGCAGGGGAGAAGCTGTTCTTGAGTCGGTTGGGACGTAACCTCAGACTTTATCTCGACGGAAGAAGGTGGAAGAGAGTATGTCCGGGGTGCGTGGGGTCCTTAATTATGCTGGCTGTTTTTCCGAAGCAGCGGGAAGTGTAGACAGACTCCATGAATGGGAGGTTGGTTTGTGTGATCGATTGAGCTACATTCACGACCTTTTGTAGTTCCTTGCGGTCTTGGACAGAGCAAGAGCCATACCAAGCTGTGATACAACCAGAAAGAATGCTTTCTATGGTGTATCTGTAAAGGTTGGTGAGAGTCGTAGCTGACATGCCAAATTTCTTTAGTCTACTGAGAAAGTAGAGGCATTGGTGGGCTTTCTTAACTATAGTGTCGGCATAGGGGGAACAGAACAGGTTACACACCTAAAAATTTGAAGCTCTCAATCATTTCTATTCTTGTTGGGACAATGCACACATTGATACACAACCTCTTTGATTGTGTAATGAATATACTTTCCTTGGCTATCAAGTCCTGGAGTGGGACTTGGACCCAGAGTTTCTTGCTCACAGGCGGGAGCACCTTTCAATGTAGTACAAGACTTCCTTCAACATGGGTTACTCTGCACTTCTTGTCAATCTATAATAAAACAGTGTGGGCAGAGAACTGCCAGCCAGCCTTAAGACAAGAAAGTGTTTGAAGAGGACTAAGCAGAGATGGGTTAAATTCACAATTGGAGAGGATGTTTTAACCTCCAGAGCTCTGCCGATGATTTATTTTGATAATGGAGCAGTGTGAGTTGGCAATGACATATATTACAGTTAGGAATTTCACCTTCAGAAAGAGTGATGGGCAGAGCAATGCAAACGTAATTTAAACCACATTAAACCCTCAAGGAATAATAGAGTAGTTTTTGTCATTGAGACATCAAAGATGGGTTCAGAACAATGTAGGGATGAAGGAAGAAAAGACAATCAGAAGTGAAGTGTTCAAAATTTATTAACATTCTTCTCTTTGCAATGTACAGTTGATATTGTGTTTGCAAAAATCTCTGGAAAGCTGATACACTGTAATATCATGAGAAGGTTGACGTGACCCCAACATAGTCTACGTTTGGGAAGGTTCACTGGATCATGTGCCACTCAATTAACAGACCATCGGCAGTCTCCTGCAAGGATCAAGGACTATGAGGAGGGGGGAGGGGGAGGGGTGTTGTGGGAAAATCACCACTCAGAGTCAGACTTAAAGATTCAACATGCAGTTTTATCGGACAAAGCTTTGGGAGAAGCGCTGGGCTCTCCGCAGTGCGCGCAGTCACCTTCTCAACTTTACAATGGAAGTTGAGCATCTTTATACTTTTTCAAATAATAGACGAGTATGGACATTAGCTGTTAGCACATCGTTATAAATAGAGTAGATACATTTATGCATTTATCTCCCCCATCAATGACTGATCTTGTTATCAAAACTCTTTGTTTTGGGTCCTGCTTTTATCTAAAGCTAAGGTGCCTCCAGGTCTGATCTGTTTCCTGCAGCAATTTAAACACTAACAGGTTTTAACTTGCTGTGCAATGTCTGTGCCCAAGTCAGCACATCTTAATGTCTTTTCCCAGAGTCCATTTTGTGCCAGGTAACCATTTTGTGTCCTTTAATTTTGATTTTACTCCAACAAGGGGGATGGCCAGGACGGGGAGTGATGCAGGGGTGGAAATCTTACCTGCAAAGACCTGTTTATCAGTGAGAACCTGGCAGCGCCACATTGGAGGTGGTGGCTGCTACTGGTAATGCACCCACCCAAGATTTCGGATCAAAGGGGGGACAGGTCAGTGAGTGATTTTTTTAAAATTTGGTTTATTATTGTCACATATATTAGCATACAGTGAAAAGAATTGTTTCTTGCGCTCTATACAGACAAAGCATACCGTTCAAAGAGAAGGAAAAGAGAAAGTACAGAATGTAGTGTTACAGTCATAGCTAGGGTACAGAGAAAGATCAACTTAATGCAAGGTAGGTCCATTCAAAAGTCTGACGGCAGCATGGAAGAAGCTTTTCTTGAGTAGGTTGATATGTGACCTCAGACTTTTGTATCTTTTTCCCGACGGAAGAAGGTGGAAGAGAAAATGTCAGGGGTGCGTGGGGTCCTTAATTATGCTGGCAGCTTTGCCGAGGCAGCGGGAAGTGTAGACAGAGTCAATGGATGGGAGGCTGGTTTGCGTGATGGATTGGGTACATTCACGACATTTTGTAGTTCCTTGCGGTCTTAGGCAAAGCAGGAGCCATACCAAGCTGTGATACAGCCAGAAAGAATGCTTTCTATGGTGCATCTGTAAAAGTTGGTGAGAGTCGTAGCTGACATGCCAACTTTCCTTAGTCTTCTGAGAAAGTAGAGGCATTGTTGGGCTTTCTTAACTATAGTGTTGGCACGGGGGGAACAGGACAGGTTGTTGGTGATCTGGACACCTAAAAACTTGAAGCATTCGACTCTTTCTACTTCGTCCCCGTTGATGTAGACAGGGGCATGTTCTTCTCTACATTTCCTGAAGTCGATGACAATCTCCTTCATTTTGTTGACATTGAGGGAGAGATTATTGTCGCTGCACCAGTTCACCAGATTCTCTTTTTCATTCCTGTACTTTGTCTTGTCATTGTTTGAGATCCGACCCATTACGGTGGTGTCATCAGCAAACTTGAAAATCGAGTTGGAGGGGAATTTGGCCACACAGTCATAGGTGTATAAGAAGTATAGTAGGGTGCTGAGAACACAGCCTTGTGGGGCACCGGTGTTGAGGATGATTGTGGAGAAGGTGTTGTTGCCTATTCTTTACTGATTGTGGTCTGTGAGTTCGGAAGTTCAGGATCCAGTCGCAGAGGGATGGTGCGACAAGTAATTCACTTCCTGACTCCCCCAAACCCTGCCTGCCAGCTACAAGACACAAGTTAGGAGTGTGATAGAATACTCCCCACTTGCCTGGATGAGTGCAGCTCCAACAACACTCAAGAAGCTTGACACCATCCAGGGCAAAACAGCTCACTGATTGGCACCACATCCATAAACATCCACTCCCTCCACCACCGATGCTCAGTAGCAGCAGTGTGTACTATCTACAAGATGCACTGCAGCAATTCACCAAAGATCCTTCCAAACCCACGACCACGTCCATCTGGAAGGACAAGGGCAGCAGATACATGGGAACACCATCACCTGCAAGGTCCCTTCTAAGCATTTTCATGTTCTTGGAATAACACTCGTGACATTTGGCCTCCCACTTCTGCTTGCTCCCATTGCCCCCTGAGCATCTCTCTGAAGTACCTCCTGCACCCACATGCAAAACTGCTTCATTCCACCCAAGCCATCAAGATCTTCAGTGTGTGTTGAAAAATCTCAGATCACTGCAGTGAAAACTGAGACCATGGGCGACACGGTGGCACAGTGGTTAGCACTGCTGCCTCACAGCATCAGGAACCCGAGTTCAATTCCCGGTTTGGGTCACTTTCTGTGCGGAGTCTGCTCGTTCTCCCCGTGTCTGTGTGTGTTTCCTCCGGGTGCTCCGGTTTCCTCCCACAGTCTGAAAGACGTGCTGGTTAGGTGCATTGGCCATGCTAAATTCTTCCTCGGTGTATCCGAACAGGCACCAGAGTGTAGCGACTAGGGGATTTGCACAGTAACTTCATTGCAGAGTTAATGTAAGCCTACTTGTGACACATAAATAAATAAATACATACATACTGCCACCCATGGTCTGTGTGTAATTTCAGCATTCCTTTGAAATATCAAATTACAAATACAGTTTTGAAATTTAAGCTAAATGTAAAAAATGTTGGAAATACTCACATGGTTGGCACCATCTGTGGAGAGAGAAATCGAGTTAAAGTTTCAGCTTTGTGACCTTTCATCGGATGCAGATCAGATGTTCTGAAAGGTCGCAGACCTGAAATTTTAAACCTGTTTCTCTCCCCACAGAAGCGACCGAACCTGCTGCGTATTTCTAGCAGTTTCTGTTTTGAGTTCAGATTTCCAACAAGTGCAGTGTTTTGCTTTTATGTTCAATTTTGAAGCCACAGTGCTCCATCCATCTAAGAGGCGCATTCTGCCTTTACGTATTGTGCTAAGCGCTGGTGGGAGGAGAACATGTAGAGCAGTGGGGACTTTCCCCCTGTCTCTGAGCCAGAAGTCCTGAGTTCATGTTCCACCCCAGGACATCATGCCTCATGAAGCTGAGCTGATAACATGTCCATACAGTTTGAATTTCAGCTTGTAACTCCTTCCAATACCCCCCAGTGACAGGCGGTGAGAGTGAGAGGGATTCCTGATCAGTCATGTAGTGGGAAGAGATTGGAGCCTCTAACATCACTGTACATCACGCAAACCAGCCTTCCATTCATTGATTCCTTCTCCATTTCCCACTGCCTCGGAAAAGCAGCCGGCATAATCAAGGACCCCACCCATCCCGGACATTCTCTCTTCCACCTTCTTCCGTCGGGAGAAAGATACAAAACTCTGAGAACACGTACCAACTGGCTCAAGTACAGCTTCTTCCCTGCTGCTGTCAGACTTTTGAATGGTCTTATCATATATTCAGCTGATCTTTCGCTTCACCCGACCTGTAACTGTAACATTACATTCTGCACCCTCTCCTTTCCTTCGCCCCTATGTACTCTATGAATGGTATGCATAGCATGCAAGAAACAATACTTTTCATTGGATCCCAGTACGTGACAATAATAAATCAAATCAGAAACATATCCCTAGACTACAACATAAATCCAGGGATAGAGGATTATGTTGCCACAGCTACACAGATTCCTTCAGGGGGTTTGGCTCAGTTGGCTGGCAAGGCCTTGTGCCAGACAGCAGGGTGTTCAATCCTGCAACCTGCCTGAGGTGGATTCAAGACCTGCTGCCTTGTTCTACCTGTGGTGGAAATCACTGCACTGTGGGTTGGATCTTCCCTTTGGGCAGAGAGCAGAAGAGGAAGCAAAGTTATCGGTGATATCAGGTCCCCTGCTGGATAAACAACACAGGTAGTGCTGGCTACATATAGCAATTCTATAAAGCAGCAGGCTGTGTGAGTTCAACAGGCTGCCCGCAATCCAGTGAATGAGTGCAGGTAAATTAAATAACCTGATCCCTGTGTCTGCTGTGGTTAGTGAGCCAATTTCTACCTCGATGCCTTTACCATGAGACAGACTCCTAGATTGGCACTGCGCTGGTGCGGTGAGTACCTTCCCGCTCTGCAGTCCAGGGGCTGCCGCTCAATGGAACTTTTAAAGTTTAAAGTTTATTTATTAGTATCACAAGTAGGCTTACATTAACACTGCAATGAAGCTACTGTGAAAATCCCCTAGTTGCCACACTCTGGTGCCTGTTTGGATACACTGAGGGAGAATTTAGCATGGCCAATCCACCTAACCAGCACGTCTTTCAGAGTGTGGGAGGAAACTGGAGCACCCGGAGAAAACCCACGCAGACACGGGGAGAATGTGCAGACTCCGTACAGACAGTGACCCAAGCTGGGAATAGAAGCCAGATCCCTGGCGCTATGAGGCAGCAGTGCTAACCACTGTGTCACCGTGCTGCCCACGAGGTGGCTTGGAAGGATCGCGGAAGGCCCAATGCCGGGGGTGATTCACATTTTTCACCTCTGCCTCATATTTCGCACCCCGCTACACAACCCAACCAGTGCAGAAGGGTGGAACCAACCTGAACATTGCCCAGAAAAACTGAGGAAAGCTGATATTGATTATTGTTAAGAATGCAATTGGTTTGCAGAAAGTTAATTTTCTCATATTTTAAGAACAGTCATCGAAAGGGCAGATTTGTGTCCCGGAGTAGACTGAGAAGGTTCTGATACCACTGGTGGATATTTAAGAGCCAATGTCAGGGAACTGAAAGGCACGGGGGATGATTTAATTTTGTTCTTGACAGTCATCATGTTAGCAAAGCTGAAAGATCAACACATCAAACGTCAAAGAGACTGAAAAGCAGAAAACTCTGGCGAAGCAAAGGTTAGGAAATTGACTGATGTTTAAATCATCCAATCAAACAGAAACATTTAAAGCGCTTATAGGCGACACGATGGCACAATGGTTAGCACTGCTGCCTCACAGCACCAGGGGCCTGGGTTCGATTCCCAGCCTCAGGTGACTATCTGTGTGGAGTTTGTATGTTCTTCCCATGTCTGCGTGGGATTCCCCCTGGTTGCTCTGGTTTCCTCCCACAGTCCAAGGATGTGTAGGTTAGGGGGAATGGCCATGGTAAATGCACGGGGTTACGTGGATAACCTGCACTGTAGGGATTCAATGGAGTAAAGAAAAAGTGAGCAATGTATCTAGGATTGTTTTCACTGGATAGATGGAGGCTGAGGGGAGACCTGCCAGAGGTCTACAAAATTATGGGAGGCATAGGCAGGGTGGACAGTCAGAGGCTTATTCCTCGGGTGGAAGCGTCAATTACAAGAGGGGCACAGGTTCAAGGTGAGAGGGGGAATGTGTAAGGGAGATGTGCGGGAGAAGATTTTCATGCCGAGAGTGGTGGGTGCCAGGAACATGCTGCCAGAGGAGGTGGTGGAAGCAGGTACATTAGCAACATTTAAGAGGCATCTGGATGGGTAGATGAATAGGGAGGGAATAGAGGGATACAGTCCAAGGGCAGAAGGCTTTTTTTCGATAAGTCGGGGCATCATGATCAGCATAGGCTTGGAGGGCCGAAGGGCCTGTTCCTATGTTGTACTTTCTTTGTTCTTTGTTCTATTAATATGTATGATCATCAAAATGGCATATCAATACCCTGGAATGAGCATTTAATTGGAACATATAGAAATCATAGAATCATAGAATCCCTACAATGCAGAAGGAGGACATTTGGCCCATTGAGTCTGCACCGACCACAATCCCACCCAGGCCCCACCCCCCCCACAACCCCATGCATTTACACTAGCTAGTCCCCCTGATACTAAGGGGCAATTGAACATAGCCAATCCACCTAACCCGTACATCTTTGGACTGTGGGAGGAAACCGGGGCACTCGGAGGACACGGGGAGAATGGGCAAACTCCACACAGACAGTGACCCAAGCTGGGAATCGAACTCGGGTCCCTAGCGCTGTGAGGCAGCAGTGCTAACCACTGTGCCACCAAATGTTTCAAACTATTATCGGAAACAAGAAGGAGAGAGCAGGAAGTTAGTATGGAGCATTCAAAAACACTGGAAGTTTATTGCCTCACTTTTTCAATAGATTCATGTCTTGAAGGAGGAATTTGTTTTTGTCTCAGGGACAAGGAGTTGTGAGACTTGGATTAATTTCTCTTTACCTGGAAAATCAGGTTTTGACACAGGAATGAGGTTTAACAGTCTAATTCTCTTCATTAGTGTTTCCTGTAGCAGCATCTGTTTACTCTGAGAGAAGGATTGCTAAAAGTCACACATTTGAATCAAAACATTTATACTGCAGCAAGAGGCCATTACTGGCAGCACCATATTCGAGCTATCTGCCCCAATCCCATTTCCTTTACTGTCCTTCATTCTTCCTTTACAACTCACTCAGTTCCATTTTAAATGCTGTCATAATCTCTGCCTAAACAGCTATTTGTGATAAAGTATTCCATGGGCAGGATTTTCCAGCCCTTCCAGCTAGTGGAATCTTCTGGTCCTGTTGAAGGTGACCCCCCCTGTGATGGATTCCTCAGGTGAGCCATACAAAATGCCATAGGCATTGGCGGGACTGGAAGATCCAGCTTGGGTCACCAAATTTGCGGAGTCTGCACATTCTCCCTATGTCTGCGAGGGTTCCCTCCGGGTGCTCCGGTTTCCTCCCACAGTCTGAAAGGCGTGTTGGTTAGGTGCATTGGCCGTGCTAAATTCTCCCTCAGTGTACCCGAACAGGTGCCGGAGTGTGGCGACTAGGGGATTTTCACAGTAACTTCATTGCAGTGTTAATGTAAGCCTGCTTGTGACACTAATAATAAATAATAAAGAAAGAAAACAAGTTGTGTGGCAGGGAGCGGTGCGGTAAATCCCACCTCATATTCCAAAGGAGTTGGAGCCTCAAACACCATTGTCCATTGTCACAGGCTTCCATGTGCATGCGAAAGTGCATCTTGCCTCAGCAGCTCCAGCTCGTTGGGAAACCGGCTGGCAGAGTTGGTGGACAGCCAGTGTGGAACAGACTGGTGCCAACAACACAGGGTTTAATCAGTGGCACAGTGGTTAGCGCTGCTGCCTCACAGTGTCAGGGACCCGGGTTCAATTCCGGCCTCAGGTCACTGTCTGTGTGGAGTCTGCACGTTCTCCCCGTGTCTGCGTGGGTTTCCTCCGGGTGCTCCGGTTTCCTCCCACAGTCTGAAAGACGTGCTGGTTAGGTGCATTGACCCAAACAGGCGCCGGACTGTGGCGACTAGAGGAATTTCACAGTAACTTCATTGCAGTCTTAATGCCTTACTTGTGACAATAATAAATAAACTTTAAACTTCAATCCCCCATTCCCCCTGGGGTGGATTCAGCACCTGTCTCTTTGCCCTAACGGTGGTGGAGATTACAGCGCTGTGTGTCAGACCTCCCTCTGGGCAGAGAACTGAAGATGATTCCATATTCTAACAAGCTCCTCGACAAAGAAACCTCCCTTCTGGTAATAATCATCAGACTAAATCTCAATTCATGGAGGTATTTTTTCCTATTCGTACAAATTAACCATTTTCAAAATTTGAAAATGGGTAAACAAAAATGCCCCCTCCATGTTATAGTGAAGGGCTACATTGTAGTTTTCCAGTCTTATCACATAGGTGAGATGCCTGTTTCTCATTGTGATTCATGAGTTATTCAGGGGTGGAAGCAGGTGGTTGGTAAATGCGCACTGTCTGAGAACAGAATTTAGTTCCTGCTATCAAAAATATAGCAGTCAGTCGTGACAGGCACACATTCATGATCCTTGACATTGCTCAAGCATCTCGTAAACCACATGACCATAAAATAACCAGAAACTGTGTTACTTCAGCTGTGAAATTTGTGAGGAAAAGCTTGACAGCAACTCTTAAAAAATAACTTCAAAGAAGAAAGGAGCAAGTAAACCATAAGAAATAGGAACAGGAGTAGGCCATTCAGCCCTGTTCTGCTGGTTAATAAGATCATGGCTGATTCAACACTCACTCAGTCCACCTTCCTGCCTTAACTTCGTAGCTCTTAATTCCCCTATTGGCTAAAAACCAATCTATCTTAGCCTTGAAAATGTTCAAGGACTCATCCTCCGCCCCTTCCTGAGGGTAAAGAATTCCAAAGATTCTCTGAGAGAAGACATTCTTCCTCAAATCCATTTTAAATGAGCACCCCCTTATTCTGCGACTATGCCCAAGAGTGGATACATCCTCCCAACATTTACCGTGCCTAACCCCCTAAGGATCTTATATGTTTCCGTATGGTGGCACAGTGGCACTGCTGTCTCACAGTGCCAGAGACCAGAGACCGATTGGGTCACTGTCTGTGTGGAGTTTGCATGTTCTCTCTGTGTCTGTGTGGGTTTCCTCTGGGTGCTCCGGTTTCCTCCCACAGTCCAAAGATGGTTAGGTGCATTGGCCATGCTAACTTCTCCCTCAGTGTACCCGAACAGGCACCGCAGTGTGACACAGTAGCTTCATTGCAGTGTGAATGTAGAGTAAGAAGTCTCACAACACCAGGTTAAAGTCCAACAGGTTTATTTGGAACCACGAGCTTTCAGAGCGCTGCCCCTTAATCAGTCACTCAGCTGATGAAGGAACAACGCTCCGAAAGCTCGTGATTCCAAATAAACCTGTTGGGCTTTAACCTGGTGTTGTGAGACTTCTTACTGTGCCCACCCCAGTCCAATGCCGGCAGCTCCACATCAGTGTGAATGTAAGCCTGCTTGTGACTAATAAATAAACTTTAAACTTAATCAATTCTGATGCTTATGAATTTTAAAGGCTGCTCAGATTCCTTGGGATATTATCAATGAGGTTGTAAAGATGTTTGGGACTGTCTCTTTAATTAAAGGTAAAACAGAGCAGTGAAGAGGGTCATTTCAGGTTGGCAAGCTGTTATTACTGGAGTGCCACAGGGATTATCTTTAAGACTCAGATAGATAGGTTCCTAATTTCCTAATTAATAAGGGGATCAGGGGTAATGAAGAAAAGGCAGGAGAATGGGGAAGAGGAAAATATCAGGCATGATTGAATGGCGGATCAGACTCGATGGGCCGAATGGCCTAATTCTGCTCCTCTGTCTTATGGTCTTATCACTGGGGCCTCAACTGTTTACCGTCTCCATCAATGGCTTGGATGAAGGGATCAAATGTGTGGTAGCTAAACTTGCCAATGACACCAAGACAGGTTGGAAACACTAGTACCCCACAAAGCTGAGTTCACAGCCCCCTACTATACTCCTTTACAACCATGACTGTTCGGCCAAATTCCCCCCCCAATTCGATTTTCAAACTTGCTGACGACACCACCGTAGTGGGACAGATCTCATACAATGACGAGGCAGAGTACAGGAATGAGATAGAGAATCTGGTGAACTGGTGCGGCAACAATAATCTCTCTCTCAATGTCAACAAAACGAAGGACTGTCCCTGTCTACATCAATGGGGACGAAGTCGAAAGGGCGAGAGCTTCAAGTTTTTAGGTGTCCAGATCACCAACAACTTGTCCTGGTCCCCCCATGCCGACACTATAGTTAAGAAAGCCCACCAACGCCTCTGTTTTCTCAGAAGACGAAGGAAATTCAGCATGTCAGCTATGACTCTCACCAACTTTTACAGATACACCATAGAGAGCATTCTTTCTGGTTGTATCACAGCTTGGTATGGCTCCTGCTCTGCTCAAGACCGCAAGAAACTACAAAAGGTCGTGAATGTAGCCCAATCCATCACACAAACCAGCCTCCCATTCATTGACACTGTCTACATTTCCCACTGCCTCAGCAAAGCAGTCAGCATAATTAAGGACCCTATGCACCCCGGACATTCTCTCTTCCACCTTCTTCTGTCGGGAAAAAGATACAAAAGTCTGAGGTCACGCACCAACCGACTCAAGAACAGCTTCTTCCCTGCTGCCATCAAATTTTTGAATGAACCTACCTTGCATTAAGTTGATCTTTCTCTCCACCCTAGTTATGACTGTAACACTACCTTCTGCACTCTCTCGTTTCCTTCTCAATGAATGGTATGCTTTGTCTGTATAGCGTGCAAGCAATAATACTTTTCACTGTATATTAATACATGTGACAATAATAAATCAAATCAAATCAAAATCGAAGCGAAGTTGCCAAGATAAGGTGAAGAGTCTGCAGAGGGACATAGATAGGGTATGTGAGTGGGAAAAATATTGACAGATGGAGTATAATGTGGAAAACTGTGAACTTGTCCATTGCAGCAGGAAGAATAGAAAAACAGTATGCTATTTATCTGAAGTGTTTCGAATGCAATTATATTTCTTTTCATTTAAGAGAACCAAAATTGTGCCCAATATTCCAGAAGTAGCCTCACCATTGTCTGTTTAGATGCAGCAAAACATCCCGACTTTTACACTCCATTCCCTTTGCAGTAAATGCCAATACTATTTTACACTGGGTGGCACAGTAGTTAGCACTGCTGCCTCACAGTGCCAGGGACCCGGGTTTGATTCCTGGCTTGGGTCACTGTCTGTGTGGAGTTTACACGTTCTTCTCATGTCTGTGTGGTTTCCTCCGGGCACTCCAGTTTCCTCCCACATCCAAAGACATGCTGGTTAGGTTGATTGGCTGTGCTGAATTTTCCCTGGGTGTCAGGGAGGATTAACAGGGTAAATACATGGGGTTACGGGGATAGGGCCTGGGTGGGATTGTTGTTGGTGCTGGCTCGATGGGCCGAATGGCCTCCTTCTGCACCGTACGGATTCTATTTTAAACAGAGAGATACTGGGTGTCCTGGTATGTGAATGATGAAAAAAGTTGGTTTACAGCTGGAGCAAGTAGTTAGGAAGGCATTTATCGCAAAGGGAAAGGAGTGTAAAAGTAGGAAAGTTTTGCTGCATCTAAACAGACGATGGTGAGGCCACATCAGCAATATTGAGAACAATTTTGGTTCTCTTAAGTGAAAAGAAATATAATTGCAGTAGAAACGCTCCAGGGAAGGTTTACTTGACTCATAAAGGACTTTATCTTATGAAGAAAGATTGAACGGTTTGGACTACACCCACTGGAGTTTGGAAAACTGAGAGGCGATTTTGTGAAACATATAAGTTCCCAAGGGGACTTAATAGAGTTGATACTGGGAGTTTGTTGAAACATGTCAGAGAGACTAGAACTAGTTTAAGAATAGTCCCTTTTAAGACGGATGTGAGGAGAATTATTTTCCCTCAAAGGGTCATTTGTCTGTGTAAGTCTGTTCCACAGGAAACAGTGGGTCACTGAATTTATTCAAGGCAGAGTTAAACAGATGTTTTATAGACAAGGGAATCAAGAGTTATGGGGCAGACAGGGGAAGTAGAGGTAAGTCCGCAACCAAATCAGCCATGATGTATTGAATGACGGATCAGACTCAAAGGGCCAAATGGCCTACACCTGCTCCTAAGTTCTCAGTTCCCATATTCCAATATGATCTGTCATGAGCTCTGTGCACCAAGTCTGAGAGCTGGCTCAGCTACAATGGGGACAGTGGGACCCAGGTTGAGAGACTGGGAGCAAAATGCAGCATGTTCGCCCCTGAAAACAAAGGCAAAAGCAACTCTGCTAACTGTGGATAGACCTTTACACCGGAATTTTCCCATCCCGCCTGCCAAGGGAATCATAGTGGGGCGGGGGCAAACCATGCAAAGGTCCGTTGAACTTGGGCGGGATTTTCCGGTTTTGGGGTGAGCGTGGCTGGAAAATCCCACCCCTAGGATGGAACTTTCTCAAAAAATATGCAGAGTGGCACAGTGGGTGTTAAAAATGGCGAGGAGGCCGCCAGCCCCAGAAGCAGCTTGCCCCACCATATCATTCAACACATAGCTGAAATAAAAAGAAGGGACGGGTTCTATGGCCTCGGGCTCTGATTGAGCCTGCTCCGCCAGCAACTTACTTTTTAAAAGATCAGGGTGTCCTTTTTAAAAATAGAACCCCTGCCATCCTGGAGCACCCACCCCCCCCCCCCCCCCCATGGAAACCACCCACCCCTTCTCCGTGGACTACCACTCCAGCACAACATCCGGGCACCACATGGGGCACTGCCCCCTGGCATTGCATGCAATGAATCTGCTGGAAGCTGGAAGTGACATTGGACTGGTTCTTGTGAAAACTTGTTATTCTGCAGAGAGACGGACATAAAGTCGACCTGTAGCATGGAGTTTTTGATCATGCTAAAAATTAAAAATAAGGGGCTATCGTTTCTGTAGCTTAGCGTTTAGTCACCTGCTGAATATTGTTTAGTATTTGATAGAGTCATAGAAACGGGCCCTTCGGCCCAACTTGTCCATGCCACCCGTTTTTTTAACCACTTAGCTAATCCCAATTGCCCACACTTGGCCCTCTTTTACCCAAACTATCCATGTAACTGTCTAAAAGCTTTTTGAAAGAGAAAATTGTACCCGCCTCTACTACCACCTCTGGCAGCTTGTTCCAGAAACTCAGCACCCTCTGAGTGAAAGGATTGCCCCTCTGGACCTTTTTGTATCTCTCCCCTCTCACCTTAAACCTGTGCCCTCTAATTTTAGACTCCCCCTACCTTTGGGAAAAGATATTGACTATCTAGCTGATCTATGCCCCTCATTATTTCATAGACCTCTATCAGATCACCCCTAAGCTTCCGACGCTCTAGGGAAAAGACCGGAAACATACTTTATGTTTGTTTGTTACAGCGAAAGGCTCAAAACTTGAAAGCTTGCCATGTGTTTCCTTCACTGGGAATTCAAATACCTTTTTCGAAAATGATTGGTCTCTGCAGGCATTGTAATGAAGAGATGCAGCAAAAGGAAAACAGTTGTACCTTCATTTGTGATGTCAATACTTTAACACATCCCAGGAAAACATCAAGTGGTTTGATTTGATTTATTATTGTCACATGTATTAACATACAGTGGAAAGTATTGTTTCTTGCGTACGATACAGACAAAGCATACCGTTCATAGAGAAGGAAATGAGAGAGTGCAGAATGTAGTGTTACAGTCATAGCTAGGGTGTAGAGAAAGATCAACTTAAAATGCAAGGTAGGTCCATTCAAAAGTCTAACAGCAGCAGGGAAGAAGCTGTTCTTGAGTCAGTTGGGACGTGACCTCCGATTTTGTATCTTTTTCCCCGACAGAAGAAGCTCGAAGAGAAAATGTCCGGGGTGCCTGGGGTCCTTAATTGAATAAAGCTTTGCTGAATAATGATGCTTTGAGTTTTTATTTATTTTTTCTTCACCTGAAAAAATAATGCAGATTGAAGTGAACAGACGCATAACCAGTTAGAACAGAAAATTAAATTATTTATGATTGGTAAGCAGCAGATATCAGTGGCTTTCTGCAGGCTCCTCATTATCTTGTTTGATCTTTAGTATAAGTGTCACAGAGCTAAAACATTCCACTCGATCCTTGTGGACGCTTGCTTGATTCAATCGAGCACAGCTTGTCATTGAAACATACTTTTCTTCGGACCAGTGAAGCAATGGATTTGTATTGATCAGAAATAGCAATATAACTTGTCAAACAGTAGGTCAAATCAGAGCTGTCTACCAAATAAAATAAATGAAAAGCATACAAACATTCCACATGAAAGAGATAAAAGTTACTGTCGATGGGAAATGATGACAGTCAGGGAGCTTTTTTCTACTTTCTATTATCTGCATATTCAAAACTAAATTAAATTTCTCCACCTGAATGTTCATTCCCTAATTGAACCCCCTCCCCTGCAAAGCTACTAATTGTGCTGTCTGTATAATAATTTTACATAGAAATATTTTACATAGAATTTAAATATTACGATCGGTCCCGCTCCCTTTCCAGCTGTGAGGCTGATCTCGCCGCGTCCCCGGGGCCGGGAAGATCGCGAGAAATTGGGCACCAACCCGATTCTTCAACCTTCTCAAATCTTACCGGTTTGCCCTGCCCATCGACTGATGGGGCGAGAAGGTAAGATTGCCCCTCTGTGTTTTCCATGTCAATTCAAACTGCATGGAAAATGGGCATTGGTTTTGTTCATTTAAAACTATCACCAACTGCACCCACCAACTCACTTTCTTATACACACAGAAATATGTACACACATAAACATGTACACACACACAAACAGGTACACACACACACACAAACAGGTACACACACACAAACAGGTATACACAAACAAACGTACACACACACAAACAGTTGCACACACACGCATAAATATGTACACACGCACACACACACAAATACACAGAAACACATGGACACAAACATGAATGTGCACACATAGGGGGCAACTTTACCATTGCATTGCACCTGTTTTCGGGTGCGAAAACTTGGTAAAGGCAGGCGTGAGGCGAATAGCACGATCCACGCCCACATCCGCGCAGATTCCCACTTTACCAAGGCCCGAAAATGGCCCTGATCGGCACCACGCCCAAAATGGGCACGACGTCAATTTGAATGTATTTACATGCATTTAAATTGACTTAATGAGCTGAACGCCCAATCTTACCTGCATTTCCCCCTTTACCATTGCGTTCACCCATCCAAACAGGCGCGAAACAGACATAGCAGAGGTCATACATTTAAATTGATGTCGCGCCCATTTCGGGCGTGGTGCCAATCACGGCCATTTTCGGGCCTTGGTAAAGTGGGCGATCGGTGGGGGGCAGGGGGCCGCGTTCATTCTAGATAGCGGGGGGCTGGGTGGATAAGGGGGAAGAGTTATGTTGTGGGGATGGGGCGATGTCTGTGGGGGCCATCGCTCCCAGGCCACTTTATCCACCTTTTGCGGCCCAGGAGCGATGTGACAGGGGAACGTTTTTCAATTTTTTTTTTACTGCGCATGGGCAGTTGAAGGCTCCGATCGGAGCAACTGCGTTTCAGGTGTGATAAGCCCCGCCCACAGCGCGATTCAGACCCGCAACTTTTTTTTCAGGTTAAGTGCGCATGGGGGCGCCTGGAAAGAGGTTTACAAGTCGGATCTGAATTACGCCCAGATTTAGCACTTAGAATCAAAATGGTAAAATTGCCCCCATTGAGTCATAGAGGTTTGCAGCATGGAAACAGGCCTTTCGGCCCAATTTGTCCATGCTGCCCATTACCATTAAGCTAATCCCAATTTCCCATTTGGCCCATATCCCTCTATATCCATCTTACCCATGTAACTGTCTAAATGCTTTTTAAAACACAAAAATTGTACCCGCCTCTACTACTACCTCTGGCAGCTTATTCCAAACACTCATCACTCTCAGTGAAAAAAATTGCCTCCTGGACCCTTTCGTATCTCTCCCCTCTCACCTCAAACCTATGCCCTCTAGTTTTGGACTCCCCGACCTTTGTGAAAAGGGCGGCACGGTAGCACAGTGGTTAGCATTGCTGCTTCACAGCTCCAGGGACCTGGGTTCGATTCCCGGCTTGGGTCACTGTCAGTGTGAAGTTTGCACATTCTCCTCGTGTCTGCGTGGGTTTCCTCCGGGTGCTCCGGTTTCCTCCCACAGTCCAAAGATGTGCGGGTTAGGTTGATTGGCCATGCTAAAATTGCCCTTAGTGTCCTGGGATGCGTAGGTTAGAGGGATTAGTGGGTAAATATGTCGGGATATGGGGGTAGGGCCTGGGTGGGATTGTGGTCGGTGCAGACCCGATGGGCCGAATGGCCTCTTTCTGTGCTGTAGGGATTCTAAGATTTCTATTCTAAGATATGTTGACTATCTAGCTGATCTGTGCCCCTCATTATTTTATAGACCTCTATAAGATCACCCCTAAGCCTCCTATCTCCAGGGAAAAAAGTCCCACTCTACCCAGCATCTCCTTATAATTCAAACCATCAAGTCCTGGTAGCTTCATACATACAAAAGCACACACAACACAAACACACAAACATACAGACACAAAATACACACATGCACACAAACAAAATAAAACACACAGAACCACATGCACAAACACACACACAAACACTATAAAATGCATCCACACACATGCACACAAACACACACACACACATGAACGCACAGACACAAACACACACATACATGTCCACACAAACACACACAGAAACACAAAAAAACACAGAAACACACAAAATCACGTACAAAAACGCATGTACACAAACACATTAAAGCACACAAACACGCATGCACAAATACGCACACACTCCAACACATACACACGCACACACAAATACATGCACAAACACACGCACACAGAAACACACACACGGACAAACCACAAACATAAAAAAACACACAAACAAACATGTACACACAGATACCACACCAGTTTTTATTGGAAAGTATTAGGAGAAGAAACACTGAGGGCACAATCTCACCTGCCATTCAAGCCACACTCTCACTGAAGCAAGGTCGGCGACCAGCCAAATCTCTGCTCACTGGGAAAATCCCGCTGCCATGAATGGTGGTATGAATCCGGCCTAAGTGATTATTTCCCCCTTCTTGTTTTCCTCTTATTTTTTTCATCAAATGTTAAGCGGGACCTTTGCCAACACAATGCTCCTTAATTATGAAAACAATTAAAAATGACCCAGACTTATTCCCCATTCTAATACAGTTGATATTTCTTTCTCTCCGGAAGCAATTCATCATCAGGAGACACAACTTTGGAGGGTTATTGAACCCAGGAGGGCGATGGAGCTGAAATAACATTAATAGCTACAGCCACTAATTCAGGGCAGTGCAGCAGTATTTGCTATTCCCAATGTATGAGCTGAATTCTGTTGTTTTTCCCCATGCTGATGTAAACTCTGGTGCATATTTATGAAGCTGACTGTTGTGTATTTTCATTGTGGCGGTTTTGATTATATAGTTTGACTGACACAGCGTTGAAGCAAGTAGTGTGTGTGTATATATTATATGTGTATAAAACACAATTGCCAGAAACATATAAATCACTTCACTACAAATATTTAGCAAGATGTGGTCACAAATCCATATTAACCACAAGTTAAATTTGACCTTGAACGAGTCTCTGAATCTCTTCATTGTTCACAAATACTTTACGAAGGTGTATTTTTTGAAACTAAAATAAAGAAGATTATTACTGGAATTTTACCGCCTCGCCCACCCGAGGCTCATAAGATCCCGCTTGAGGCCAATGGAGAATAGCGTTCTGCGAGCCCGCCCACCCCGGAATCGGGGTGGGCGTGCTGATAAAATTTTGGGTTTTTTTGTTCATTCATGGGACATGGGCGTCACTGGCTGGCCAGCATTTATTGCCCATCCTTAGTTGCCCTTGTTCAAAGGGCAGTTGAGAGAGTCAACCACGTTGCTGTGGCTCTGGAGCCAAATGTAGGCCAGACCAGGTAAGGGCGGCAGATTTCCTTCCCTAAAGGACATTAGTGAACCAGATGGGTTTTTCCGACAATCGACAAAGGTTTCATGGTCATCAGTAGATTCTTAATTCCAGATTTTTATTATTGAATTCAAATTGCACCATCTGCCTTCGCGGGATTCGACCTTGGGCCCCCAGAACATTAGCTAAGTTTCTGGATTAATAGTCTAGCGATAATACCACTAGTATAGGAGTGAAAAAGGAAATTATTAAATATTGGATCTTTTTATGAATTAGGATCTGGAATAAACAATGTTAATAATTACAAGCAGAAGACCACAGTGGCACAGCGGTTAGCACTGTCACCTCACAGCACCAGAGATACGGGTTCAATTCCCAGCTCAGGTCACTGTGCTCCCTGTATCTACGTGGGTTTCCTCCGGGTGCTCCAGTTTCCTCCCGCAGTCTGAAAGACGTGCTGGTTAGGTGCATTGGCCATGCATTGGTTGATCTTCAGTGAGTGGTTGCTGCCTGATTATGCTTTCATTTTGCATCCAATCTGCAATTTGCAACACAAAAAGCAACCCGTGAGTTTCTAAGTGTTAGATTTCACTGAAATTAGGAATTAGAAACTTTTGAACTGGTCAATTTAATGTTGAAGGTTAGAAATCGTGGAGCAGTTTTGTGCTTTTCCTGCAATCAGAAAATGGGAACATGTGAATGGGATTGTACAGGGCCTTGGTGAGGTCACACCTGGAGCATTGTGTACAATTTTGGTGTTCTCTTCTGAGGAAGGATGTCCTTGCTATAGAGGGAGAGCAGAGAAGGTTTACCGGGCTGATTCCTGGGATGGCAGTTCTGTCATATGAGGAGAGATTAAGTCAGTTAGGATTATATTCATTGAGGTTTAAAGGAATGAGAGGGGATCTCAGAGAAACTTATAAAATTCTACCAGGGTTAGACAGGGTAGATTCAGAAAGAATGTTTGTGATGGTGGGGGAATCCAAAACTAGGGGGTCATAATTTGAGGATAAGGGATAAACCTTTTAGGACGGAGGTGAGGAGAAATTTCTTCACCCAGAGGGTAGTGAATGTAATTGAGGCCAAAACATTGTCTGATTTCAAGAAGGAATTAGATATTGCTCTTGGGGCTAAAGGGATCAAGGGATATGGGGGGAAGGGGGAATCAAGATATTGAACTTGCTGATCAACTATGATCAAAATGAATGGTGAAGGAAACTCAAAGGGCCAAATGGCCTACTCCTGCTTCGAGTTTCTATGTTTCTAAAGGGTGAAGGCCATTCAGCCCCTTAGACCTGTCCTGAAGCTCAATTAGATCACGGATGAGTTGTCAAAGTAAATGCAGGAAAACACTCGTAATAATGGATCATGGTTCTTCCCTCCCCCACTGTGCCCCCCCTTCAGTATTTCCTTCCTTCGAGACCCTCTTCATCATAGCTTCACCATCACAATTCCGCTTGCTGCCTCTGTCCAATTGCAGGCTTCCTCAGGCAGCAATGATCTTCTGTGTGTTCCTTTGTGTTTAGCTGGCGGTGGGAGCTGTGTTTTAGAGGTAACTGTGCAAAGTAGTCTAAGCAGGAAAATATATTGTCCCTGGGAAGGACCCTTGAAAGAGAAAAGACACTTAAAGGACAAAAAAAGGTGTCGGGAGGAAATGTGCAGAATGTACAAATGAAGCAATATCAAGATCGCCGGCAGTCTTTTTTTTTCCCTTTTTTTTAGACCAAGGACACTGAACCAGATGGAGCTGCTTTCTGCTAAAGAGAGCGAAAAGGACAAACACTGTCAGATGTCAACAAATCCTGATTAAAAGCCAAATCACTGTGAATGGCATTCCTCTGGATTTCGAGGATATAATAGCATTAATTAATGAAATTTAATTTATGCCATGACCCTTTATGTAGGGAAAGGGGCAAGTGTCAGCACCAGATGCAGTTACTGGCACCATGTGCCAGCAGAGAAGGCAAAGCTGAGACAGCTAAGCAAACGTAGAGTACCTGCAGATAGGTAGGTAAGAAATAAAGAATTCAGGGGGCCAAGAATTAGAGGGCAAAACTCTCCGGGGGAAGGGGAATCACTGCAGCATCCTTCCCGGCTCATGGCTTTCTTCTCCCAGGATGGGCCCTTGACGTTTATGACCCAAACATTACTGCTGGAAGGGCACTTCCAATAAACTGATGGACTCCCAATGGGGTGGGGGTAAAATTGGCAAAATCCTAACTGATCTGCAAAATGATCACTAAAAGGATCCCTTTTATGTGAGGTAAGTGGTAAAGTGGCCATTGTCCCAGGTGACTATCGACTCCTCTGCCCTTTGAGGGGGGGGGAGATGGCTGGTGGCAATTTTACCTGAGGATCACCACATCTCAGGCAAGGGGCGAATAATTGAAGGCGGGGCCTTCATGAATAACCTCAGTCAGTACGGGAATTGAACTCACGTTTTTGGTATCGTTCTGCGTTATGAACCAGCTGTTCAGCTAACTGAGCAGTGGAATGCTGCCCTCGTGCAGTTCCTTGACAAACTCACCCCACCCCACTTCTCACCTCCCAGACCATCACCTAGGGGCCAGTAAAATTCTAACCAGGCTGTCAACACTCAGACATCTAGGTGAGAAAAGCAGAGTGCTTGATGCCTGTGGAATTGTACTCCAGTACAGAGTTGGCACTTACAAGGGAGCTACGAACATTCTGGATAAAAATTCAGAAGAAATGACAGGTACAGAGGATTCTGAGGGGAATTGCAGTCAGGGAATACAACACAATTACATATTCTCCCATATTCTGCTTTTGGTAATGTGAGTTTGTTTACTGTTGATGCTCATTGTGCTTGATTGATTAAACCTGGTTGTTGACTCGGAGAAAAGTTAACAAGCTGTCAGAATCAAGAGTTCAAGAACTTCAAGAAAGCTAACGCATTGGTGCAGCAAGGAGAAAATGCTGCACTGGTGAAGGTGCCATGCTTTGGATGAATCCTCTAAGGTGGACTTGAAAGATCCCATGGCACTATTTCGAAGAGAAGGGATGTTATCCCTCATGTCTTGGCCAATATTTGTCCCTCAGTCAACATCACAAAAACAGGTTATCTGGTCATCAACAGATTGTTGTTTGTGGGTGTTTGTTATGTGCAAATTGATGGCTATGGTTTGTATATTACAATAGTGACTATTCTTTAAAAAGTAGTTTATTGGTTATAACTCACTTTGGAGATATTTTGTGATTGTGAAAGGTGAACGCAAGTCCCTTTTTCCTCATTAGTTGCTTTTAAACCCATTACCCAACCTCCTCTTAATGTTTGTTCTGATTTTAGTTAGTTGAAGAATCATCTTCTGCATCCCACTCAAAGAGTCAACAATATCTTTCTCAGGAGGCAAAGGAAATTCGGCATGTCCGTTACAATTCTCGCCAATTTTTACAGAGAGCATCCTTTCTGGTTGTATCACAGCTTGGTATGGCTCGTGCTCTGACCAAGACTGCAAGATGCTACAAAGGGTCGTGAATGAAGCCCAGTCCATCACACAAACTAGCCTCCCATCCATTGACACTGTCGACACTTGCCGCTGCCTTGGAAAAGCAGCCAGCAGAATCAAGGACCTCACACATCCTGGACATACTCTCTTCCACCTTCTTCCATCAGGAAAAAATACAAAAGTCTGTGATCACATACTAACCGACTCAAGAACAGCTTCTTCCCTGCTGTCAGACTTTTGAATGGATCTACCCTATATTAAGCTGATTTTTCTCTGCACTCTAGCTATGACTGTAACATTATATTCGGCATCTCTTCTTTCCTTCTCCCCTATGTACTCTACAGGTAGTATGTTCTGTCTGTATAGCACACAAGAAACAATACTTTTCACTGTATCCCGATACATGCGATGATAATAAATCAAATCATTTATAGAGACGCACAGTCTTGTTGTCAATATAATCTGTTGCTTATTGTTCTCTATTACCACAAATAGTTTAGGTTTCTGGAAGTGCTGGTTTATATCAACGACTGTATTTATTTATAAGCACTTGGGGTCCAAGAAATCTCTCTTTACTAATTTTGGTGAAAAAGTATGTGTATCTACGTAACAAAGTGGTGGAAGACTGGAACAGAGCATGAAATATTAAATCATGAGCACATAACTCAAATTGACTTTTGAGATACAAAAGGGTCCAGAGGAGCAATTTTTTCATACAAAGAGTGGTGAGTGTCTGAAACGAGCTGTCAGAGGTGGTAGTAGAGGCGGGTACAATTTTGCCGTTTAAAAAGCGTTTAGACAATTACACGGGTAAGATGGGTATCGAGGGACATGGGCCAAATGCGGGCAATTGGGACAAGCTTAGGGGTTTAAAAAAAAAGGGAGGCACGGACATGTTGGGCTGAAGGGCCTGTTTCCATGCTGTAAACTTCTATGACATTATGACTCTATGACTTGTTTTCAAGAAGTGCTCTCAGTTGTTGAATGATTATCTCTGTCGTCTTATATATTCATTATGCTTACACTTGTGGCTCTGTACAAATACGGAAATAGCGGTGCTTGATATTATATTGCACTGTGATTAACAGGCTTCTCCAGTCTCTTGCCCGCATGGCACAACTCCCACCAAATGCGAACTCATGCTGAACTACCCGGGTGCATGTTTAGTGACCTGCTTGATCCAATATCCCACCCATCGCCCAGATTGTTTCACCTCCTCAATATTGTCCATCTCCATCCTTGCCAATACCTCACCAACACTAAAATCCTCTGCAATTTAGCAACTGTGCTAGCCACAGGCACAAATGGCCACTCGATCTCACGAGAAGTCAAAAACGGGAGAGATTTCAGTTTGGGATCTTCCTCAACCTCCCTCTGATAAAGCAGGTTTATGCCCAAGAAGGGTGTGAGCCTGATTAGCATATATTAGAATAGATTTTAATATAATTAGTGGGCTTAATGCCACTAATTCCGGCCTCAACATATTTTCCTGTGCAGGTAGCGTGATGTCATGCCAAGGTGAACCACAACTGGTTTCCAAAGTGAAATCCAGTCCTGATGACCACGCTTGAGGTGCATGGGTAAGTATAGCTCCGGATAGTGGGGGGCATGCCTGGGCAGTGCTCCAACACTGCCCCTTGGTACCCTGGCACTGCCCCTGGCACTGCCCCTGGCAGTGGCAACCTAGAAATGCCAACCTGGCAGTGCCAACTTGGCTCTCCAGGGAGTCCCATTGTGGGGAGTTCTCCCTATGTGTGGTGGTGGGGAAAAGCCATGATTGAATGGTGGAGCAGACTCAATGGGCCGAGTGGCCTAATTCTGCTCCTATGTCTTACAGTCTTATGGTCTAAGCACCCTGATGCCTGTGGGGTGGAGGGTGACGTGCCCCAATGTCTATGACTTGGGGAGGAGGCTGATGTCTGTGAGAGGGATCCTACAAAAATAATCAAACCTCACCATCATTTCACAAAGTCCTACTTGTCCATTATCCCTGTATTCACTGAACACCTCCAACTCACTGAATTCATACTCCTCATTCTTTTCATATCCCGTCATGGATTCACGCCAATGTTCACCAGTCCGACAGGTCAGCCTCTTTGTCCTCTGACTTTGGCATTCTACAGTAAGAAGTTCTTACTATGTTTACCCCAGTCCTTCTTACTGTGTTTACCCCAGTCCAACGCCGGCATCTCCACATTTTGGCATTCTATGCAGGCCCCATTTCTGAATAGTGAAGCCTTCAACTGCTTCTGTCCAGTTCTCTGAAATTTTAATCTGTGCCTTGCAATTTGTGAACTCAAAACTTATATTTTGTGTCTCGGGGAACATAAGTAATAAAAAGCAGGATCCCTCTGGAGCTGCTCCTCAATTTATTGAGATCGTAACTGATCCTCAAATCTTCCCTGCTGCCATCAGACTCCTTTTCTATCTCCCCTTTTCTTACCTTTTCTCCTCCTGTGCGACCCTTTTCCCCCGTTTTCTCAATTTTACCTCTTTCCTACACATTTCCCCCCCTCTCCCCATATCTTTATCTGTCACCGCTTACTCTCCAATTTCAGCTTCTCTACCATTTGACCTTTCACACCCTTCTATTTTCTCTATGGACTGCCATTAGCACGTCTTAGCCTTTCCCTTTGTTTTTGTGGCTATGACTTATCTTTCATTCCCTCACCGTACGGTATAAATATCTCCCACTTGCTCTGCCTTTTAGCTTTGACAAAGGGTCATCTGGACTCGAAACGTCAGCTCTTTTCACTCCTTACAGATGCTGCCAGACCTGCTGAGATTTTCCAGCATTTTCTCTTTTGGTTTCAGATTCCAACATCCACAGTAATTTGCTTTAATACATATAAAGCTGATCTGTCTCTGCACCCAGCTTTGACTGTCACGCTATATTCTGCACCCTCTCCTTTCCTTCTCCCTGTGTACTCTATCTTTTGTCTGCATAGCACGCAAGAAACAATCTTTTTCACTGTGTCCCAATACATGTGACAATAATAAATCAATTCAAAATTCATATCCCTCAATTCCCTCAGTTGTCAAAAACCTACTGATCTCAGTTTTCAATCTACTCAACGACTGAGCATCCAAAGACTCAACAATTCCCTGAGTGAAGAAATCTCCTTTCCTCTCAGTGCTACATGTGCAACCCCTTCTTCTGAAGCTTTAACCCTAGCTCCATACTCTCCAGCCTAGAGAACCAATATCTACCCTGTTAAACCATCAAAGAATCATGAACGTTTCAAGGGAAGGAAATCTGCCATCCTTACCTAGTCTGGCTTCCATGTGACTCCAAACCCACTGTAAGGTGGTTGACTCTTAACTCAGAGATGGACAACAAATATTGGCCCAGCCAGTGACACCCATATCCCATGAATGAATAAAACCAAAAATTACCTCTCATCCGTCTAGATTCCAGGGAATGTAGGTCTCCTCTGCTCAATACTTCAATGGTTTCTCCTAACTTTCCTTCTCTGTGTCCATTCTCTCTCATGTGGAATAATTTATCATGCAAAAGGCCTCTAAGTCACTGTTAGAGGACCTCTAAGTGGTTCTCCCCGTGTCTGTGTGGGTTTCCTCCGGATGCTCCAGTTTTCTCCCAAAGTCCAAAGATGAGTGGGTTAGGTGGATTGGCGATGCTAAATTGACCCTTAGTGTCAGGGGGTAAATACGTGGGGTTACAGGGATAGGGCCTGGGTGGGATTGTTGTTGGTGCAGGCTCGATGGGCCAAATGGCCTCCTTCTGCACTGCACGTATGAATTGTTCGATGGAAGATGCCACAACAGCATTGCTGCACCCTGGAAGTATGTCCTCAATTCGGATGTGCCACTTACATGAATGAATCGCAATCCCTGAATGTGCAGAGCATTTGTTTTATTTTATGTGTTTCTTCTCATAGAGTTTACTCATAATCACACCCCAGGATCCTACCACATTCAGTGTGAAAGGATAAACTAATTCACTGGGCTTAATTATCTTTATTTTCCCTGCTTAATTTGTATCATTGCTGGGTTGAGGCAATATCACCACGCAAAACTGCATAAATTACAGCACACTGTTGATTATTCCAGAACACATGTGTTGTATTTTGTTAACCTCTGGCCCCTCTGATTATTACTTTTTGCTTTAGATTGTATTTGGCAGTAAGATAATTCTCTTCTAAAATTTGCAAATGCACAGAGCTTCATGAGCTACCGGAGGCTGTGTGGGCTATTTGGTTGTAAATGCTTGAATACCTCAAAAAATGTAACAAAAGGATCATTATTATACTGTGTTTTCACTGCCTGATGTCACAAATTAAAAGCTCTTTCTAGTATAATTACCAAAGCTACACGCAGAATATAGTAGTGTAGTGGTTGTGTTACTGGACTAGTAATCACGGGGCCTGGGCTAATCATCTCACCATGCCAGTTTGAGAATCTGAGGTTAGTTTACAGGATCTGGAAGTTAAAAGAATATGCACTGCAACCTTGCCAGTCCGAAATCTTGCCAGCAACGTACACAGCGACATCTTCCAACAGTCCAAAGATGTGCAGGTTAGGTGGATTGACCATGGTAAATTATCCCTTGGTGTCTCAAGATGTATAGGTTCAGAGCAGTACAGTGGCACAGTGGTTAGCATAGAGTCATAGGGTCATAGAGTCATAGAAACATAGAAAAACTACAGCACAAACAGGCCCTTCGGCCCACAAGTTTTGCCGAACACATCCCTACCTTCTAGACCTACCTATAACCCTCCATCCTATTAAGCTCCATGTACTCATCCAGGAGTCTCTTAAAAGACCCTATTGAGTTCGCCTCCACCACCACTGATGGCAGCCGATTCCACTCGCCCACCAACCTCTGTGTAAACCTCAGAGGTTTACAGCATGGAAACAGGCCCTTCGGCCCAACTTGTCCATGCCGCCCTTATTTTTTTTTAAAAACCCCGAAACTAATCCCAATTGCCCGCATTTGACCCATATCCCTCTATACCCATCGTACCCATGTAACTATCTAAATGCTTTTTAAAAGATAAAATTGTACCCGCCTCTACTACTACCTCTGGCAGCTTGTTCCAGACACTCACCACCCTGTGTGTGAAAAAATTGCCCCTCTGGACACTTTTGTATCTCTTCCCTCTCACCGTAAACCTATGCCCTATAGTTCTAGACTCCCCTACCTTTGGGAAAAGATATTGACTATCTACCTTGTCTATGCCCCTCATTATTTTACAGACCTCTATAAGGTCACCCCTCAGCCTCCTACGCTCGTGAGAAAAAAGTCCCAGTCTATTCAGCCTCTCTTTATAACTCAATCCATCAAGTCCCAGTACCATCCTAGTAAATCTTTTCTGCACTCTTTCTAGTTTAATAATATCCTTTCTATAATAGGGTGACCAGAATTGCACACAGTATTCCAAGTGTGGCCTTACCAACGTCTTGTACAACTTCAACAAGACGTCCCAACTCCTGTATTCAATGTTCTGACCAATGAAACCAAGCATGCCAAATGCCTTCAGAGCAGAGCACTGTTGCCTCTGCTTGGGTCACTGCCTGTGTGGAGTTTGCACGTTCTCCCTACATCTGCGTGGGTTTCCTCCGGGTACTCCGGTTTCCTCCCACAGTCCAAAGATGTGCAGGTTAGGTGGATTGGCCATGCTAAATTGCCCCTTAGTGTTCAAAGATGCGTAGGTTAGGGAGATTAGTAGGATAAATATGTGGGGTTACGGGGATAAGGCCTGAGTAAGATGCTCTATCGGAGAGCCAGTGCAGACTTGATGGGCCGAATGGCCTCCTTCTGCACTGGAGCGATTCTATGATTAGCGGGGTAAATACGTGGGGTTAAGGTTTGGAAAAGATGCTCTTTCAGAGAGTTGGTGCAGTCTTGGTGGGCCGAATGGTCTCTTTCGGCACTGTAGAGATTCTATGACATCTCGAGAATCAATATATAAAAAGCTTAACCGAGTAATAACTTTAAACAAAATAATAATGTATAAAACAAACTATGATAAAACATACACTTTGAACAAATGAAAATTAATAGGCGGAAACATTCCCTGATAAAACTGCAAACAGTAATTCTAAAACAATTGATTGAAGAAATCTAATAGAGATAGAATCCCTGTGGAGAAGTATAAAGCATATTGTCATAGTGCTTGTGGGGTTGCCAGAGCATGTTATATTGCAGACTGAAAAATTCCTAATCAATAGGGAAATCCCTGGTACAGAATACAAACTCTTCTCAGAGCTGTCAGGAGAAAAAAAAACAATTCTTGGACCTCTGACTAACTTTTGTGGTTTTCTTTAGAAAATATATAGCCTGTTTAAATTCATTTTTAAAAAATTAAAATTCAGACGTAACCAGAATTGAGCCCAGAAGAGGGCAAAAAGGGGATCTCTGACATAACTTCATTTCTTAAGCAATGGGCTGTTTGGTCAACGAACCAAAGTAATAAATACTGAGGGTGTTGGGAATCTGAAAGGAGTGGAGAAAGTGCTCAAACTATGCAACAGGTTAGGCAGCATCTGTGGAGAGAGAAACAGAGCTTACATAGCAATGTAAGAAATACGAGTAGGCCTCGCAAGTCATCCCTACTATACCATAAGATCTGAAGTGATCTGTTACCTCAGCTGTACCTCCCTACACTATCCCCATATCCCTTGATTCCTTTTGTATCCAAACATTTGTTGATCATTGACTTGAATATATCCAAATCTCTCTGAGGTAGAATATTCCAAAGGATCGCAACACTTTGAGTAAAAAAATTTCTCCTCATCTCAGTTCTAAATAGCCAATTTTGCATTTGTGATTCCCAGTTCTCTAGCCATGGGAAACATCCACTTAGCATCTTTTCTTTTATTCATTCATGGGACATGGGAATCACTGGCTGGCCAGCATTTATTGCCCATCCCTATTTGCCCTTGAACTGAGTGGCTTGCTCGGCCATTTCAGAGGGCAGTTGAGAGTCAACCACATTACTGTGACTCTGGAGTCACATGTAGGCCAGACTGGGTAAGGACAGCAGATTTCCTTCTCTCAAGGGCATTAGTGAACCAGTTGGGTTTTTCCAACAATTGACAATAGTTTCATGGTCATCAGTAGATTCTTAATTCCAGATATGTTTTACTGAATTCCAATTCCACCAACTGCCATAGCAGGATTTGAACTCAGGTCTCCAGAATATCAGCTGAGTTTCTGGATTAATAGTCTCGTGATAATACCACTGGCCATCGCCTCACCAAATTGAGGCTGTTCTTCTTATTGACGATAGCTCATCCTTCAACACCATTATCCCTACAAAACCTGTCTCTAAACTCCAGGGCCTGGGGCTCGGCTTCTCCCTTTGTGACTCGATCCTAGACTTGCGAACACACAGATCACAATCAGTAAGGATAGGCAACAATACCTCTTCCACGCTTATCCTCAACACCAGTGCCCCACAAGGCTGTGTCCTCAGCCTTCTACTATACTTCTTATACACCTATGATTGTGAGGCCAAATTCCCCTCCAACTTAATTTTCACGTTTGCTGATGACACCACCATAATGGGTCTGATCTCAAACAATGACGAGATGGAGTACAGGAAAAAGATAGAAAATCTGGTGAACTGATGCGACGATAATAATCTCTCCCTCAATGTCAACAAAACAAAGGAGATAGTCATCGACTTCAGGAAGCGTAGTGGAGCACATGCTCCTGTCTACATCAATGGGGATGAAGTGCAAATGGTCGAGAGCTTCAAGTTCCTAGGTGTCCAGATCACCAACAACCTGCCCTGGTCCCTCCACGCCGACGCTATTGTTAAGAAAGCCTACCAACGCCTCTACTTTCTTAGGAGACTAAGGAAACTTGGCATGTCCACTATGACTCTCACTACCTTTTACAGATGCACCACAGAAAGCATTCTTTCTGGTCATATCACAGCTTGGTATGGCTCCTGCTCTGCCCAAAACTCCAAGAAACTACAAAGGGAGCTGTGAATGAAGCCCAGTCCATCACGCAAACCAGCCTCCCATCCATTGACTCTGTCTACACTTCCCATTGACTCAGAAAAGCAGCCAGCATAATCAAGGGCCCCAAGTACCTGGACATACTCTCTTCCACCTTCTCCCATCGGAAAACAAAAACAAAAATCTGAAAACACGTACCAACTGACTCAAAAACAGCTTTGTCCCTGCTGCCATCAGACTGTTTAATTGTTCCATTACATGTTAAGCTGATCTTTCTCTTCATCCGATCTTAACTGCAATACTATATTCTGCACCCTCTCCTTTCCTTCTCCCCTATGTGCTCTATGAATTATATGCTTTGTCTGTATAGCGTGCAAGAAACAATACTTTTCACTGTATCCCAATACATGTGACAATAATAAATTAATTCAATATCAAGCCTATTTAAATGTTTACGTTTCAGTGAGGTCACTGAAACTCAAAGTCCAGCCTATTCAAACTTTCGTCAATCCCCATCTTCCAGTAAGCAGTCCAGTGAATCTTCATCACACTCCCTCTCAGGCAAGTTTATTTTCTCTCAAAGACCAAAATTGTACAATGCACTCCTTGTGTTGTTTCACCAAGCTCTGACATGGGCAGTATGGTGGCATAGTGGTTAGCACTGCTGCCTCACAGTGCCAGGGACCCAGGTTCGATTCCCAGCTTGGGTCACTGGTTGTGTGGAGTCTGCATGTTCTCCCTGCGTCTGTATATGCTTCCTCCAGGTGCTCCGGTTTCCTCCCAAAGATGTGCAGGTTAGGTGCATTGGTCATGTTAAATTGCCCCATAGTGTCCCAAGATATATAGATTAGAAGGATTACTGGGGTAAAAATGTGGGTTTACAGGACAAGCCTGGGTAAAAGTCAGAGGAGATTCGATGGGCTGAATAGCTTCCTTCTGCACTGTAGGGATTCGATGATTCTTTACAGTTTCAGTAAGACTTTTTTTATTATTGTGTTCCAGTCCGCTTGTAATAAAGTTTTTAAAGTTTATTTATTAGTGTCACAAGTAGGTTTACATTAACACTGCAATGAAGTTACTGTGAAAATCCCCCAGTTGCCACACTCCACGTTCCTAGCCAGCTAATAAGATTCATAGGCAGAAATGCAATCTTTCAGAGGACAGGAGATCAGTAAGGAGTTAAATGATTCTTAAGACAAGCTAACATGAACAGTTTACACAAATGTAAATGCAGTAAGAGAATCAAAACAAGTAGTTATGCTTTCAAAACACATATGCTGATATTTTATGATATTTTTCAAGCAGACTTACCAAAAGACCTGGTAGGTAATGTTAATAGTTTAACCCAGAGGTCTGGGAACCTGTTAGTCAGCAGTAGTCATATCGGGAGGATTCCTATGAGGGAACATATTTTGCAACATTAATGAATAGATTCATTCACTGTCCAGACACAAGGATAGATATGCCCCTGGACACAGGAACACATGTCTATTCAACTTGGAGGTGAGCCAGTAGGAATGTACACATTGACTTTATGGTAGCATCTGCTGTTACCAGGTTACGGGAAATAGTTAAAGCCAAGAAGGGAGGCAGCATCCGAACTTGTTGGATGAATAAGATATCGCCATGCTATTAAGTTTCATATGGTTGGCTGAGTACTTGACAGAGATTTGCATTGGTGTATGACTGCTAAATAAAATTGATTTTAAGGTAATGAAAGGCAGAATTATTGATTAGAAAAAAGTATAATTGATCTATATTTTTCTCTGCATATCAGATTATTCGAGAGTGGTTCTGTCACTCTATTCCCAGAGCTACTTAACCCTTTGAGAGACTCCAGTTGGCTGTACGTTTGTTTGTTCTACATGTTGTTTGTAAAATAAATTTGTTATGTCTTTGCGACTGCGAGTGCGAGTTTTGAATTGTCTTAGTTTAAGACATAATTGGCCATCTTCAAGTTTCCCCACAACACTTGCCAAACCTTCAGACAATATCACTATGATTTGGCTGAAACACGTCTGATCTCCAATCGGCTGGACTATCCGATGTTGATTGTAATATCAATTGAATCAAGATGAATCCTCCCTCTGAGTGCAGTAACCACAGTCTAAAATACTCTTCTTTTGATAAAGATTCGGTTCAGACAAAGCACACATATTTCTTCCTGTTCATGCTGTTCCAAGGTCCAGTAGTTAACACCTCTTAGTTCATTCCACACATAGTTCAGATGAATATGATCAGCTCATGCTGGGTGAAACAAAATGACTAAATAGCCCCGAGCTATCTAATTAGCTCTCACATTGTCTACACAACTCTCCAGCTGGTTAGAGGCAATATAATAACAACACCTGGCTCCGAGGTTGATGAAGACTTGACTGACTGACCCATTCTCTCCACGAGAGGAACCAATCATAGTTCAGGATACAGCACCATTTAGCACTGCTGCCTCACAGTGTCAGCGACCAGGGTTCGATTCCCAACTTGGGTCACTGTCTGTGTGGACTTTGCACGTTCTCCCCATGTCCGCATGGGTTTCCTCCGAGTGCTCCGGTTTCCCACCACAGTCCAAAAGATGTGCAGGTTAGGTGGAGTGGCTATGCTAAATTGCCCTTGTCAGGGGGACCAGATCGGGTAAATGCATGGGGTTATGGGGATAGGGCCTGGGGGTGGGATTGTAGTCAGTGCAGACTTGATGGGCCAAATGGCCTTCTTCTGCACTGTAGGATTCTATGTCCAAATCCTTTTGATGAGCCATTGTCTGTTATTTGATGTTCAAATTACCCCCTTGCTACTCAGCCCTGTACTGTTGGCTGCACTTGGCTTATCTGTTTTATAGTTCGAAATATGAGGTCAAAACATGTCCATAGGATTCTATTTTATATTCCATAAATTTCCCAGCTGGAGAGGATTCTGATCCTACAGATCACATCACTGGGTAGGGCTGATTAAAGGCACACCCATCTGGAAGCTGTGTAACTACATGAGGAAGAAGGCATAGCTGAGACTTATTGTGCACATCTCAATAACTACAGAGGCAATCTGGAGGCTTCAATGTAATAGCTCATTCATTGCGAGGTTAATTACGATGTGTTACAATCATTGATTTCCATTCTGTCAATCGCGTTGATTCCCCAGTGTGCTAATGGGTACCTGAACAAACAGGAGAAGCCTTTTGGAAATCCCACCTCAGAATATTTTAACTGCCAGGTTCAGAGATGGGGACTTCCACCGCGCACCCCCCCAACCCACCCAAAAATAATCTCACTCCCTCAGAGACCTTGTGTCCCTGTGTGTATTTCAAAGGATGTAGTCATGGAGTCCACTGAATGAATAATTGAGAAAGTGGGGGAAAGCATACAGTGACACAGGGAGAGGCTGTTGCAATGGTCACGATTGTATTTGATTTGATTTATTATTGTCACATGTATTAACATACAGTGAAAAATATTGGTTCTTGTGCGCCATACAGACAAAGCATACCGTTCATAGAGAAGGAAATGAGAGAGTGCAGAATGTAGTGTTACAGTCATAGTGAGGGTGTAGAGAAATATCAACTTAATGCAAGGTAAGTCCATTCAAAAGTCTGACAGCAGCAGGGAAGAAGCTTTTCTTGAGTCAGTTGGTACTTGACCTCAGACTTTTGTATCTTTTTCCCACTATAGGAAAAGTGGGAAGAGAGAATGTCGGGGGTGCGTGGGGTCCTTAATTATGCTGGGTGATTAGCTAATTGCTAATTATTAGTTAAGTATTAGCTAATAGATGTCTAGACCGTAACCAAGCCATCAAACCCACAGTCATTCATGAGTCAGTGACAGAAAGAGAATCTTGGGAGACTGATGTTCAGTGATGTCTTTCTTTCAATGTTCCAGCAGAGAGGAACCCTGCGGTAAGATGGAGGGTGTATTCAATACTGCCTGCATGATCGCTTGCAGGCAGGAGGAAAGGCAGGAAGCAGCTCTATGGTGGTGTCAATCTCATCAAAAGGAGGTGATTGAAGGGGGCACCAGGCCCCATTTGGACCCAGATGATGAGACTCATAGAAATGCTGTGCATAGACACTTCTCAAAACTGAGGGCATGTCAATGCCTTCACACATCCAGGGATCTGGTTTCTCACACCTCCCAAAGCCTCTGGGAGTTTACAGTGCAGGGATTGGGAGAACATCCATTGCCAGTGGCTCTGAAAGTCATTGCTGCTCTTTAACTTCTATACAGAAAGCTCTTTCTAGGGATCCACTGGGGAAATCTGCGGCTTCCCTCATGCTTCCACCCATTAGTATTGTGGCCCTCTTTGCCAAGGCCCACAATTACATGCAGTTTGCTGGAAATCAATCTTGCCAAACAGCCAGAGACTGGCCTTTGCTGCTATTTTCAGATTCCCATAAGTGGAGGGTGACATTCATGTGGCTTTAAGAGCTCCCTGGCAACAGGTAATGCAATAGATCAACCGGAAAGGCTTCCCCTTGCTCAATGTGCAGTTGGTCTGTGACTACTAGAAACACACCCTGCAAGTTTGTGTTGAGATAGCTCGGGAGCTGCTATTCCCTGTTTACCAGGCTGATTCCGGTGATGGAGGGGCTGATGTATGAGGAGAGGTTGACTAGGTTAGGATTGTTTTCGCTGGAGTTCAGATGAATGAGGGAGGATCTCATAGGGACTTATAAAATTCAAACAGGACTAGACAGGGTAGATGCAGGGAGGATGTTCCTGATGGTGGGGGAGTCCAGAACCAGCGGTCACAGTCTGAGGATTTGGGGTAGACCATTTAGGACGGAGGTGAGGAGACATCTCTTCACCCAAAGAGTGGTGAGCCTGTGGAATTCATTACCACAGGAAGTAGTTGATGCCAAAACATTGATTGTATTCAAGAGGCGGCTGGATATAGCACTTGGGGCGAATGGGATCAAAGGTTATGGGGAAAAAAAGAGGCTATTGGGTAGGACGATCAGCCACGATTGTGATGAATAGCAGAGCAGATTCGAAGGGCCAAATGGCCTCCTCCTGCTCCTATGTTTCTATGATTCCTAAATATTGAGTATAGTGCAGATCTTGGACATGTTCAAGAAACCACACAACATCCAGGATGGAATTTTACCGGTTCACCCCACCCATCGATAAACAGAGCAAGCTGGTAAAAACACACGGGAGCCGAGAAATCAGGATCGCGCCCGATTTCTCGGCTATCGCGATGTAACGGGAGCCGGATTTCCAGCACGGTAAGCCTCCCGCCGGAAATGGGCGAGAGGCTGAATAAATTATGTAAATGTATTTTAATACTAATTTAAATGGCATTAGCGAGTCCTGTGCAGAATCGTCCGGACTCACTTGCCTTTATGGCCTCGCCTGCTTCCCATGAACGGGGAACAATCATGTTGGCCTCATTGGTAGAACCGGAGGCCATTGAGGCCTCCCAAGGGCAAGGGAGTGCCCCTTTGGCAATGCCAGCCTGGCATCTCTGTAATGCCCACCGAGCACTTTGGCACTGCCCACTGGGGGCAGGGCCTGTGGGGGTGGGACTTATGGGGGCAGGGCTTATGGGGCCAGGGCCTGAATGGAGGCCCAATGAGGTGGGGGGCCCCGCTGTGTGATGAAGGGACATCCAGATTCGAAACGTTGGTTCTATTCCCTCTCCACAGATGCTGTCAGACCTGCTGAGATTTTCCGGCATTTTCTGTTTTTGTTCCAGATTCCAGCATCCGCAGTATTTTGCCTTTACCTTCGGGAAAAAGTCGCTCTTTCTACTTGCCACCACAGAGGGGAAAATCCTGCTTAATGTTTCTGCAATTTCTTTACCCTCCTTCACAATTTCTCCTGTAAGAGAACTGTCACACTAATCTCTTCCTTACACATTTTGATGGAATGTACAGGAGGAAGCCTCAATCCAGGAGCAGGTACATAGCTGCAGTCCCTCAGGGTGGGTTAGTGGAAGTTTTCCTTTAAATTATTTTTTCACAGGATGTGATATCAGCGACACAATGCGGTGAGTTCGACATTGGAATGCCTGCACCTGATTGGTACTTAATGCGATGCACCTACCTGTAAAGCGGGGGGGATGAAGGGCCCTTGTCAATTCTACAGTCGATGGATGCCTTACTCATTCTTACACTAAGCTGCGCTCTGTGTGTCTTCTTAGATTGTTCACTGTTCACTTTGCAAACAAAGCATGGTGATCTTTCGTCTGCCTCCCCCGACACCCCCTCCCCTTTGACATTTGAAGGTACCAATTTCAGTGCTAGGGATGGGAAATGAATGCTGGCCTAGCCACATCCTGTAAATGATTTTTAAAAAAAATTTAAAATAACATCACAAACTTGTTTTCTGGAAATTTTCTACACGTAAGCTCCAAGAAGAAAAACATTTTAATTTACCACCGTACAATTACTGACATTAAACTCTTAATGTAAGCTGTTTCGAGGAGATGTTTGAGCCGTTTAAGAGGGATTAAAAATTCTGTTGCGTTTTAATGGCCGGAGTTTGGCAGCATTGCCAAAACATTGAATGTATTCAAGAGGCGGCTAGATATAGCACTTGGGGCGAATGGGATCAAAGGTTATGGGGAGAAAGCAGGATTAGGCTAATGAGTTGGATGATCAGCCATGTTCGTAATGAATGGTGGAGCAGGCTCGAGGGGCACCTGGCCTCCTCCTGCTCCTGTCTTCTATGTTTTCTATGTTTCTATACTGGGTGATCTTCACTTTAAATAAATGTTAGTTACTGAGTGTTCTAATTAAGTATGCTGCTTCGTTATGTTACCCTGACTTGCTCCAATAATCTATGAGGTGCATATTGCTATAACTGTGACTAACGCACAACAGACCAGAAGCGAAATTAGATCTGATACACTGACTACATAACTGGAGTGGTAATTCTACAAACAGATCCAAACTCCACATTCCTATCAAGCACCAAATTGTATAATGTACTATTAATCTATTAACATTAAAATGAATAATCACACTCCAGAGATTTAGTGAAACTGAAGTAGAAGCATAATTGAAACAGTAAGTGAATGAGTTGTATGAACAATAATGCCACTGTAATGTAGTAAAATGTACACTCTGCATTTACATCAGTAACACTGGGAATTCAGCCTGAATTGCAGGCATCTAATTAAGAATGGAAACAAGACCATTTAGTGGGAGATAAGAACTACCACAACACTATAGCGGACGCAACATTCAGAAACCTTAATGTCCCATTGTGCTGACATCCATGTCTTTCAGTCTAAGTGTCCTTACCCACCACCCTCACTCATGTGTGGCCTGATTGTATTGATAGGTCTATTTGTGGCTCAGTTGGCAGCACTCATCCTTCTCAGTCAGAAGGTTGAGTATCCAAATCCCACTCCAGGACTTGAGTACTTGTGCTGTCAGATCAGTATAGTCCTGAGGGACAGCTGCACTGTTAGAGGTATTGTCTTTCTGATCTATAGCAGATGTTAAGCTGAGGCCCTGTCTGCTACCTTGGGAAAAGATCCCCCATTGTTATTAGCAAGAAGAGCATAGCTAGTTGTGGGAGTTTGCTGTGTGCAAATTGACTCCTGAGTTTCCTAAAGTATGGAGTTCGGAATGAGAAAGAGCCCTTAAAGTAATGGGAGTTTGGAGAGTTTAAGTTTTAAGTTTATTTATTAGTGTCAGAAGTAGGCTTACACTAACACTGCAATGATGTTATTGTGAAAATCCCCTAATCGCCACATTCCTGTGCTTGTTTGGGTGCACTGGGGGAGAATTTAGCATGGCCAATGCACCTAACCAGAATGTGTTTCAGACTGTGGGAGGTAACCGGAGGAAACCCACACAGACATGGGGGAGAATGTGCAGACTCCACACAGACAGTCACCCAAGCCGGGAATCGAACCCGGGCCCATGGCATTCTGAGGCAGCAGTGCTAACCACTGTGTGACCGTGTGAGAGAGAGAGAGAGAGACCATAAAGAAAGGAATTCAGAGAGACAGAGAGTCCATGTTGCAGCTGGAGTTTGGAAAGAGAGATAGAGCCCGTAAAAGGATGGGGGTTCAGAGAGGGAGAGACAAGAAAGCAGTGGAGAGAGATAGCTGGGAGTTTATACATCAAATATAAAGGTGACATCACAGGTGTCCCAGGAGTTGATTGATTGGTAAGTATAGGCCTTTCTGGACTCAGCAGGTGAGTCATTGTATTAGAATATTACACATTACATACTGGAAAATTATTATATTTCTGTAGTAAATACTTTCTATGACCTTTAAGATATGTTGGTGCAGGATCCTGAGGAGTATGGACAGGATTAATAGTGAGAAACTGTTCCCTCTCGAAAGAGCATCAAGAACTAAAGGGCGTAGATTCCAAATAATTGGTAAAAGGAGTAAAGGTGATATGGCAAAAAATATTTTCACCCAGTGATTTGATTTGATTTATTATTGTCACATGTATTAACATAGTGAAAAGTATAGTTTCTTGTGCGCTATACAGACAAAGCATACTGTACATAGAGAAGGAAAGGAGAGAGTGCAGAATGTAGTGTTGCAGTCATAGCTAGGGTGTAGAGAAAGATCAACTTAATGTGAAGTAGGTCCATTCAAAAGTCTGACAGCAGCAAGGAAGAAGCTGTTCTTGAGTCGGCTGGTACGTGACCTCAGACTTTTGTATCTTTTTCCTGAAGGAAGAAGGTGGAAGAGAGAATGTCTGGGGTGTGTGGGGTCCTTGATAATGCTGGCTGCTTTGCCGAGGCAGCGGGAAGTTTAGACAGAGTCAATGGATGGGAGGCTGGTTTGCACGATGGAGTGGGCGACATTCACAACCTTTTGTAGTTCCTTGCGGTCTTGGGCAGAACAGATGCCATACCAAGCTGTGATACAACCAGAAAGAATGCTTTCTATGGTGCATCTGTAAAAGTTGGTGAGAATCGTAGCTGATATACTAAATTTTCTTCATCTTCTGAGAAAGTAGAGGCGTTGGTGGGCTTTCTTAACTATAGCGTCGGCATGGGGGGACTAGGACAGGTTGTTGGTGATCTGGACACCTAAAAACGTCAAGCTTTTGACTTCATCGCCGTTGATGTAGACAGGGGCATGTTCTCCTTTATGCTTCCTGAAGTCGATGACAATCTCATTCATTTTGTTGATATTGAGGGAGAGATTATTGTTGCCGCACCAGTTCACCAGATTCTCTGTCTTATTCCTGTACTCTGTCTCGTCATTGTTTGAGATCTGAACCACCATGGTGGTGTCGTCAGCAAACTTGAAAATCAAGTTTCAGGGGAATTTGGCCACAGGGAGTCTGGAATGAACCTCCTGAGAGAACCTGGAGACAGGTTCGATCAAGGATCAAAGGTAATTGGATTGCTATCCGAAAAGTGAGAAAGTACAAGGTTACGGGGATAAGGCAGGAGAGTGGAACTGGGTCGAATACTCTTTCAGAGAGCCAGCACAGACTTGATGGGCCAAAAGGCCTCCTTCAGTGGTATAAAGGTTCTGTGATTCTGCGTACAGCAATGATGACACTTCAAAAAGTACATTATTAGCTGATATAGCGGCATGGTGGCACAGTGGTTAGCACCAATGCCTCACAGCACCAGGGACGCGGGTTCAATTCCCGGCTCGGGTCACTGTGTGAGGTTTGCACATTCTCCCCGTGTCTGTGCGGATTTCCTCCGGGTGCTCTGGTTTCCTTCCACAGTCCAAAGATTTGCTGGTTAGGTTGATTGGCCATGCTAAATTGCCCCTTAGTGTCACAGGGACTAGCGAGGGTAGATGCATGGGGTTATGGGGATAGGCCTCGAGTAGGATTGTGGTCAGTGCAGACTGGGCCAAATGGCCTCCTTCTGCTCTGTAGGATTCTATGGTGCCTTCGGCCCAAAGTGTGGGGGGGGATCAAGGAAGTAGGCATAGTGAACATTTGCCCCTCTGCCACTGCCAGGCTGCAGAGGAAGGGCCCCTCAAGAGTCCTGGGGGTTGGGTGGACTCAAGCTGGAGGCAAGGGGTTGACCTCATCACACATTAATGTTCCCTCGACTCACATTGTCTGTACCTTTAAGACTTGATTAGCTGTAAAGACTCACATTCCAATCATTATTCATGTAAATTGAGTTTGTGTCTTTGTGCCCTGTTTGTGATCAGAACTCCCACCCACCTGATGAAGGAACAGCCTGTTCCGAAAGCTAGTGGCTTTTGCTACCAAATAAACCTGTTGGACTTTAGCCTGGTGTTGATAGATTCTTACTATGATGATTTCAGGCAGCTCTGTGATCAACATCAGCATTCCTGTTGGTCAGCTGTGAAAATTCTGAAGCAGCCTGATCACTTTAATCTCCATGCCCACCCTCCCACCCCCTCCCCCCCAGTCACCTGGCAGGATTTGAAATCACTGCACACTGCAGCACTCCATTCCGCTGCAGAGATTTCCCTTTCTCCCAGTCAGAAGGTGCAGATGTGAGCAAACCCCTTTGAATAAACTGAAGGTCAATAAGTCCTCTGGGCCTGATGAAATATATCCTAGGATTCTTTGGGAGGCAAGGGATGAGATTGCAGAGCCTTTGGCTATGATCTTTGGGTCCTCACTGTCCACGGGGATGGTGCCAGAGAACTGGAGAATGGCGAATGTTGTTCCTCTGTTTAAGAAAAGGAATAGAAATGACCCTGGTAATTATAGACCGGTTAGTCTTACTTCGGTGGTTGGTAAATTGATGGAAAAGGTCCTTAGGGATGGGATTTACGACCATTTAGAAAGATGCAGATTAATCCGGGATAGTCAGCACGGATTCGTAAAGGGCAAGTCGTGCCTCACAAATTTGATTGAATTTTTTGAGGAGGTAACTAAGTGTGTTGATGAAGGTAGGGCAGTTGATGTCATATACATGGATTTTAGTAAGGCGTTTGATAAGGTCCCCCATGGTCGGCTTATGATGAAAGTAAGGAGGTGTGGGATAGAGGGAAAGTTGGCCGAATGGATAGGTAACTGGCTATCTGATCGAAGACAGAGGGTGGTGGTGGATGGAAAATTTTTGGACTGGAGGCAGGTTGCTAGCGGAGTGCCACAGGGATCAGTGCTTGCTCCTCTGCTCTTCGTGATTTTTATTAATGACTTAGAGGAGGAGGCTGAAGGGTGGATCAGTAAATTTGCTGATGACACCAAGATTGGTGGAGTAGTGGATGAGGTGGAGGGCTGTTGTAGGCTGCAAAGAGACATAGATAGGATGCAAAGCTGGGCTGAAAAATGGCAAATGGAGTTTAACCCTGATAAACGTGAGGTGATTCATTTTGGTAGGACTAATTTAAATGTGGATTACAGGGTCAAAGGTAGGGTTCTGAAGACTGTGGAGGAACAGAGGGATCTTGGGGTCCATATCCACAGATCTCTAAAGGTTGCCACTCAAGTGGATCGAGCTGTGAAGAAGGCCTATAGTGCGTTAGCTTTTATTAACAGGGGGTTGAAGTTTAAGAGCCGTGGGGTTATGCTGCAACTGTACAGGACCTTGGTGAGACCACATTTGGAATATTGTGTGCAGTTCTGGTCACCTCGCTATAAGAAGGATGTGGAAGCGCTGGAAAGAGTGCAGAGGAGATTTACCAGGATGCTGCCTGGTTTGGAGGGTAGGTCTTATGAGGAAAGGTTGAGGGAGCTAGGGCTGTTCTCTCTGGAGCGGAGGAGGCTGAGGGGAGACTTAATAGAGGTTTATAAAATGATGAAGGGGATAGATAGAGTGAACGTTCAAAGACTATTTCCTCGGGTGGATGGAGCTATTACAAGGGGGCATAACTATAGGGTTCGTGGTGGGAGATACAGGACGGATATCAGAGGTAGGTTCTTTACGCAGAGAGTGGTTGGGGTGTGGAATGGACTGCCTGCAGTGATAGTGGAGTCAGACACTTTATGAACATTTAAGCGGTCATTGGATAGGCACATGGAGCACACCAGGATGATAGGGAGTGGGATAGCTTGATCTTGGTTTCAGATAAAGCTCGGCACAACATCGTTGGCCGAAGGGCCTGTTCTGTGCTGTACTGTTCTATGTTCTATGTTCTAAGTCCTCCGGCAAAGCGGAGATGGCAATTTTATCGGGGGTGGGAGGGAGGGGGGTGGTTCCATTCTGCACAGCTGTGCACTCATCCCCAATGTATTCACAGCTTGGATTTGAAATTTCTGAGGCTTCCTATCACCTTTGAAAGCCTCTCTATTGCACTGGTCAATGCACCTAATTGGTTTGTCAATTTCAACATTCTAAAGGAAAGTAAAAAGTAAAGTTCATTTATTAGTCACAAGTCGGCTTACATTAACACTGCAATGAAGTTATTGTGAAAATCCCCCAGTTGCCACACTCCGGCACCTGTTTGGGTACACCGAGGGAGAATTTAGCACCGCCAATGCGCCTAACCAGCATGCCTTTTGGACTGTGGGAGGAAACTAGACCATCCGGAGAAAACCCACGCTGACACAGGGGAGAACGTACAGACTCCGCACAGACAGTGACCCAAGCCGGGAGTTGAGCCCGGGTCCCTGGCGCTGTGAGGCAGCAGTGCTAACCACTGTGCCATTCAGCACCGAGAGAAAGGCTCCTACCGACAGCTGTGCTTATTGACTTTTCCCTTCCTGCTTGAATGCATCTCATGTATCTCCATTGATCCTAACCGCAATGTTCACAAAGATTCTAAATTTGATTGACAACTGTGATTTGTTCAAAAAGAATAAGTGGTCTAACTTCCTTTTTTGCCTGCATGGTGTGTGTGTGTTGGGTGAGGGAGAGGAGGGGGGGTTACTCACTATTTGTAGGTGGAGAGGAGGATGCCCCACTTTATGAGGGGTTGGTGCTGTTCCACTGGTCAATGGGTGCACCATTTCTTGTTTGGGGGGGGGGGGGCGGGGGGAGCGTGTATCTGAGCGCAGAGATTTAATCTCTCGGAGCATTGTGGCTGGCTAGCAAGCTTCCCAAGATGACCTCATTAATATTTTTTGGGTGGGCGAATCCCACCTAACAGGCGCTGATAATGCCAGCGGAAAATTCACCTGTTTTCCTGCCGGAGTGAGCAGCTAGCTGAAAATGGGAGAGTTTGCCTCGGATTTCAGATTCAGGGCTGTCTAGAACTGCACTGACTAGTAGTCGCTGTGATGAAAGGCCTATTGCTTTTGCACCTTAGTCAATCCAGCATCCTTAATATAATTAGGACATAATGCACAGTTAAGCACAGAACTCATTCTGCCTAATTAATGTGCTTGTAATAGAGTTTCCTGTGGTATGAATAATTCAGAATGGTGTAACTAAAATCACTTTCTTAAATCTTAGACTGAGTTGGCTAATTACTGTGCCATAGTGTAATTTATTGATGGGCGAAGTTGTGCAATGCCATATTTGCATATGATACTTCTTAATTAGCTTCATTTGAGTCAGTGCCTCCATTAAGATAGCAGCCAGAGGAATTGCCCACAGCTCTTGACAGCATTCAGGGCAAAGTAGCCGGCTTAATCAGCAGTCCATCCACTAACCTTCAATTTTCACTCCCTCCACTCCCAGTGCCTTGTGGTGCTATCTACAAATTGCATCGCAGTAACATGCCAAGGCTTCTTCAACAGCTCCCAAACATTGCCACCTCCACCAATTGGAAACATAGAAACACAGAAACTAGAAGTAGGAGTAGGCCCTTCGGCCTGCTCCGCCATTTATTTTGATCATGGCTGATTATCAAATTCAATATCCTGATCTCACCCCCCACCCCACCAGATGTTTGATCCCTTTAGCCCCAAGGGCTGTTTCTAATTTCTTCTTGGAATCACACATTTTGGCTTTAACTACTTTCTGTGGCAGTGAATTCCACACATTCGCCACCCTCTGGGTGAAGAATTTCTCCTCACTTCAGTCCTAAAAGGTTTACTCCTTACCATCAAACGATGACCCTTAGTCTTAGACTCACCCACCATTGGGAACATTCTTTCTGAATCCACCCTGTCTAATCCTGTTAGAATTTTAGAAGTTTCTATGAGATCCCCTCTCACTCTTCTAAACTCCAATGAATATCCTGCTAACCAACTTCATTTTAAAAAATTCATTCGTGGGACATGGGCATCGCTGGCTGGCCAGCAGTTATTGCCCATCCGTAGTTGCCCTTGAACTGAGTGGCTTCCTGGGGCATATCAGAGGGCAGTTGAGATTCAATCACATTGCTGTGGCTCTGGAGTCACATGTAAGCCAGACCGGGTAAGGACAGCAGATTTCCTTCCCTAACAGACATTAGTGAACCAGATGGGTTTTTCCTGACAATTAACAATGGTTTCATGGTCATCAGTTGATTCATAATTCCATTTTAAAAAAATTCAAATTCTACCATCTGCCACGTCAGGATTTGAACCCGGATCCCCAGGGCATTCGCTGAGTTTCTGGATTAGTAGTCTAACGATAATACCACAAGGGCATTGCCTCTGCTCATTTGACAGACCTGCCATCCCAAGAGGGCCAGGGCTGCAGCAGCTGGATGGGAAAACCATCACCTTCCAAGTTCACTGTCAAGTCATAGTATGCCCCAACTTGGACATGTTGATTTGATTTGGTTTGATTTGATTGTCACATGTATTAGCATACAGTGAAAAGTATTGTTCCTTGCGCGTTATACAAACAAAGCATACCATTCACAGAGAAGGAAAGGAGAGAGAGTGCAGAATGTAGTGTCACAGTCATAGCTATGGTGTAGAGAAAGACCAACTTAATGCAAGGTAAGTCCATTCGAAAGTCTGAGTTAAAATTCTGGACCTCTTTCCCTAACAACACCGTGTAGAATAGCTTCACCACATATGGATGGTCAATGAATGCTGGCCTTGCTGGGTAGGAATGAACAAAAATGCAAACTTTAAGATGCTAACGTGCCATTTCACCTCTCTAATTACAGTCTCATGCAATCTTCGAGCCTTGAATATATGCAAAGTATCCCACGGAGCTGCCAATTAGAAATGCACAACTATGTAACGTGTCTTTTACTCACTCAGTCACATGAGAAAACAGCAAAGACAAAGCCTAGGGTGGTTAAAACATCTGGCATTACAGGCTCTAACTATGGTGAGCTCTTCTTATCTGGTTTAGTCACTGTACAGCTTAGCGTTGAGTGACTGCTTGGGGGTTTTTTTTTGCTTTCTTTAAGGTTCTTTATCAAATGAGTACAAGTGTTCTAGAACATGTCTGAAAACACTTATTTCTCTACAGTAATTAACATTCTAGCAGAAGGCTTCATTAAATATACATTGATAAAGTAACTGGCACTCAATTAAAATTAACATTCGACCTGAAGGAATTGCTTTATTTTGCTTTCGTGTTACTCATGGCAATGTGGAAATGGCGCAACTAAATTAAATATGCCAAGGTTAAAATGCAATCACATTGCTATGAGGGGGCTTTCCTGCAGACATAATGCATCTCAATCCATGGGAACACTTTTTCTCAGGTGAGTTGGAAGAAACTTTCAGCCCAGGTGGAGCTTGGAGCTGTGGGAGGTGATGGCCCAATGGTATTATCACCAGACTATCAATCCAGAAACTCAACTAAACTCAGCAGTTCTGGGGGCCTGGGTTCAAATCCCACCATGGCAGATGCTGGAATTTGAATTCGATAAAAATCTGGAATTAAAAATCTACTGATGACCATGAAACCATTGTCGATTGTCGGAAAAACCTCTGGTTCAGTAATGTCCTTTAGGGAAGGTATTCTGCCATCCTTACCTGGTCCAGCCTACAGCAATGTGGTTGACTCTGAACTGTCTTTCAAGGGCAACTTGGGATGGGCAATAAATGCTAGCCAGCTAACAACACCCCAGCTAACAACGACCCATGAATGAACGAAAAAGGCAATATACTGAGGATGGTGGAATCTGAAACAAAAACAGAAAATGCTGAAGAAACTCAGCAGGTCTGACAACATCTGTGGAGGGAGAACAGAACTAGAATTTCAAGTCTGGATGACCCTTTGTCAGAAACATTGGCTCTATTCTCTCTCCACGGATGCTGTCAGACCTGCTGAGTTTCTCCAGCATTTTCTGTTGTATTTTAAACCATGATGTTAATATCATAGACTCTCCACAGTAGAGAAAGAGGCCATTCAGCCCATCGAGCCTGCATGGACAACAATCCCACCCAGGCCCTCTCCCCGCAACCCCACGCATTCACCCTACCAACCCCCCCTGACACTGAGGGGCAATTCTGCCATGGCTAATCCACCTAACCTGTTCTAACAAACCATGTTTGTTAGAATTAAACCTCAGCAAAGGATCAGGAGACAGAATCAGAAAGCTTCGGAACTGCATCACTTGTTAGCATCTGTAAAATAAAATCATGGAATCTCTACAGTGCTGAAGGAGGACACATGGCCCATCGAGTCTGCACCGGCTCTCTGATAGAGTGCCCCACCCAGGCCCTCTCCCTTGGGATGTCAGTTCTCTTCCTTTATAGTTCCTTTCTGGGCCTTTTGATTTATTTATGTGCATGTCACTTGAAATGACATCCCGACCCTTTTCCATCATCCAGCTTGATCAAATGCCTTTGGAAAAGGCCAGAGATGTCTGCCTTGGGCATCGATGTATACCGACCAGTTTACTGTTGGCCGATTTGAGTTCCTTTATTGCCAGTAGCGGCGGTGTCCGTGGCTCAGGTGAAGCGAGAACCATGGAGATAAAAAGTTCGGATGGAATGTAATGAATTTGATTCATAGCTCCTGCAAAAAGTGCTGCTAAAATTTAAGAAAGCCTTTGTTCTACGCTTGGCCATTTTCAATCCATATCTTCTAAAGCCTGAATATTAACAGTCACTTTTCACAAATTTAAGAGGAATGATGGAATCATACGAAATATCAATCCGTTTATGACTGACCTATTTCATATCTAATTTAAAATGTAATTGAAGTGTAGATAGTCGCGGGCAACTTGTAATGGATGATGGTTATGGTATCAGTTCAAGGACTGTATCCTTGAGGGGTGTTAAGAGTGACTCTTTAAAGCTTCTTCTTCTGGAATAAAACATGAGCAATGAGTCAGTGCTGCTTTAATATTCCAGCTTGAGGATTGTGTGGAATAAAAGAGAAGAACGACTGTTAATAATCTTTAAATAGTCACACCATTCCTCAGCACTTTTTCTTATTCCACTCAACTGGAAATGCCACCTGACCCATGTCAATAAAGAAATGAAAATTAAAAGGACGCCCATTTTGTATCTGCACATGCATTTTTCCTTGCACTAATGGTAATCTGAAGCCATAACTGGGCGAATATTTTCCCATTATCGTGCTTCTCACTGAAATAACAGTACATAGTTTCGCTTCACAGGATGTTTGTCGCTGCAGTCAGCTTTTTAAGAAAAAAAATGTTTTACTTATCATAAGACGACAGCAGGCCTTTCGGCTAATTTTCTAAAATAATTTAACAGGTCCTTTCACTGCGGTTAATGTGCATTATAAATCAAGGTGTAATCTTCAGTCATTCATATTTCAGTCATTATGATTACGATACACTCAGTGCGCCATTTCAGATTATGGGTTCTTCACCATCCCTGAATGGAAATAACAAATTGCACTAGAGGGGATTATACCAACACGACCTCTTTACAATGTGTTCCAGGATGTCTTTCCGAATAAATACCTCTGTAGGATTTTGTAGCCTTTTAAATGTTATTAGCCATTCCCTTGTCACTTTCCAGTGAGCTGCGTTGTGCCATTGTCACAGCAGTGTCCTATATTCTGTAGCTCCCATTGCAAAAATAAAATAGCTGAGTACCTGATATGTATATGCATTTATATATATTATAAATATATAAATATATAAAAATATATATATAAATATGAAAATTTATATATGTAATATATATCTATATAAAATGGGGACCACATAATACCAGCCAAGCTCGTGCGGCATTGTCTATAGGGGGTCAAGATCAGCAGTCGGATTCCCTGACTTCACCCGCGCCTGGGATTCTCCAGTCCTGCTGCAGTGAATGCAGATTTGGCTGGGCGCCAAATTCTCCATTCTCACTGACAGTGGCAGCAGAGTGTGAATGGCCAGAGAATGGTGAAGCTGGGGTGAGCAAGCAGGAATAATATTGGACCAAGGACTGAAAACATAGAAACATAGAAGATAGGAGCAGGAGGAGGCCATTTGGCCCTTCGAACCTGCTCCGCCATTCATTACGATAATGGCTGATCATCCAACTCAATAGCTTAATCCTGCTTTCTCCCCATAATCTTTGATCCCATTTGCCCCAAGTGCTATATGCAGCCGCCTCTTGAATGCATTCAATGTTTTGGCATCAACTACTTCCTGTGGTAATGAATTCCACAGGCTCACCACTCTTTGGGTAAAGAAATGTCTCCTCATTTCCGTCCTAAATGGTCGACCCCGAATCCTCAGACTGTGACCCCTGGTTCTGGACTCCTCACCATTGGGAACATCCTCCCTGCTTCTATCCTGTCTAGACCTGTTAGAATTTTAAAAGTCTCTATGAGGTCCCCCCTCATTCATCTGAACTTCAGCAAAAACAATCCTATCCTAGTCAATCTCTCCTCATACATCAGTCCTGCCATCCCCAGAATCAGCCTGATAAACCTTCGCTGCACTCTCTCATGAGCAAGAACATCCTTCCTCAGAAAAGGAGACCAAAACTGCACACAATATTCTAAGTGTGGCCTCACCAAGGCCCTGTATATTTGCAACAACACATCCCTGCTCCTGTACTCGGAACCTCTCGCAATGAAGGCCAACATGCCATTTCCCTTCTTTACCGCCTGCTGCACCTGCATGCTTACCTTCAGTGACTGGTGCACAAGGACACCCAGGTCCCGCTGCACACTCTCCTCTCCCAATTTACAGCCATTCAGGTAGTAATCTGCCTTCTTGTTTTTGCTTCCAAAGTGAATAACCTCACACTTATCCAAATTATACTGCATCTGCCATTGATTAGCCCACTCACCCAACCTGTCCAGATCATTATGAAGGATCTCTGCATCCTTGTCACAGTTCATCCTCCCACCCAACTTGATATTATCTGCAAACTTTGAGATGTTGCATTTTATTCCCTCATCCAAAGCATTAATATATATTATGAGTAGCTGGGGTGCCAGCACTGATCCCTATGGCACCCCACTAGTTACTGCCTGCCAATTTGAAAAGCACCCATTAATTCCTACTCTTTGTTTCCTCTCTGCCAACCAGTTTTCTATCCATCTCAATACACTTCCCCCAATCCCATGCGCTTTAACCTTGCACGATAATCTCTTGTGCGGGACTTTGTCAAACGCTTTCCTCCAGGTGCTCCGGCTTCCTCCCACAGTCCAAAGATGTGCGGATAGGTTGATTGGCTGTGCTAAATTGCCCCGTAGTGTCATGAGGACTAGCTAGGGTAAATGCATGGGGTTATGGGGATAGGACCTGGGTGGGATTGTGGTCGGTGCAGATTCAATGGGCCAAAATGCTTCCTTCTGCACTGTAGGGATTCTATGAATATCCTATCCCAATCATTCGAAAGGAAATTTCCTATGGGAACTTGTCATGCTGTAATTATTATCCTCCTGCCAATGATTGACAAATAAATTTATCAAGGAGAAATGTGATGACAATTTTGTGCAGATGTAAGGATTTGAATATAAATGTATTTCTTATCCAACTGCAATTACTTCTTGACAACGTTTGGAGCACGTCAGAATTTTCGAATGTGATTTTGGGAAGTTTAGAATATGTTACATCAGTCAGAGTTAAGGAACTGGCTTTAGAAGCAGCCTCCGACCGCCAACAGATAGCATCTGAATCTTTGCAATGATGAGAGAGATGACCTGTGCTGTCATGGCTGCTTTATAAAGCGCTGTCTCAAAGCACAATTGTAGCAAATTAAATTGTCGGTTTATTCCCTTCCACTCTGAATTGGCATGCTCCCATGATACTCCCTGTAACTAAAAGATCTCAACAGGAATAGACAGAGCTTGGAATCAGGTCTATGACCATATGGGCGATAGTCACGTTTCCTCATACATCAATTAGTTTTCTAATTAGGAAAAGGATTTATATCGGCATCAATGATCTACATGCAAGCTGAGAGACAGCTTCTCAAAACCCAGCCCCATGTCCAAAAAGGAAATGTGATTAATAAAGAATTTTAATTTCAGTTGGAGGAAGCGAATGCCTTTTTCCAGGAGATGCCATTTTTTTTCATAGAAATCATAGAATCCCTACAGTACAGAAAGAGGCCATTCAGCCCATTCTGTCTGCACTGACCACAATCCCACCCAGGCCCTATTCCTCATAACCCTTATTTACCTTGCTAGTTCCTAACAACTTACAGTCAGGGGGACTATCAGGGTAAATACGTAGGGCTACAGGGATAGGGGCTGGGGGGGATTGTGGTTGGTGCAGACTTGATGGGCCGAATGGCCTTTTTCTGCACTGCAGGGATTCTATAATTCTATGATTCCCATTAGGGTCAATTTAGCATGGCCAATCAACCCAACTCGCACATCTTTGGACTGTGGGAGGAAACCGGAGCACCCAAAGGAAATCCACGCAGACACGGGAAGAATGTGCAAACTCCACACTGACAATGACTCAACGCCGGAGTTGAACCTGGGTCTCTGGCATTGTGAGGCAGCAGTGCTAACCACTGTGCCACCCTATTCATTTAAACATTCGTGGGACATGGGCGTTGCTGGCTGGCCAGCATTTATTGCATCCCTAGTCGCCACAGGGCAGTTGAGAGTCAACCACATTGCTGTGGCTGTTGAGTCACATGTTGGCCAGACCAGGTGAGGACAGCAGATTTCCTTCCCTAAAGGACATTAGCGAACGAGATGGGTTTTTCCGATAATCGACAATGGTTTCATGCTTATCAGTAGATTCTTAATTCCAAATATTGTTCATTGAATTCAAATTCCACATCTGCCGTGGTGGGATTCGAACCCTAATGTCCCCAGAACATAAGCTGAATTTCTGGATTAATAGTTTAGCGATAATATCACTAGGCCATCACCTCCCCTAATATGAAAGCCGCTATAACAGAAGGCTAAATAGATGGTTGAATACTAAAGTACGAAAGTCCGCTTGCACAGCCAATCAACCTATTTGAGTTGTCCTTGATAGTAAAATGAAAACACCCCATCAACATTACAGTTAAATGTTTACATGAGTTAGAATCAGAGGAGATCCAATAGCTGTGTGATTCCTCTTTTTGTTTCCCTACCAGTAATTTGACCGAGCATAATTGCTGAAGTGTTTATGAATTCCCATCACTATATTTACGTTACCATAGATGGCAGTGGGTGCCAACAGCATCTACAACAACAAAATTTTTTTTTTCCTGAAGTTTATTCATTAGTGTCACAAGTAGGTTTATATTAATACTGCAACAAAGTTACTGTGAAAATTCCCTAGTCACCACACTCCGGTGCCTGTTTGGGTACACCGAGGGAGAATTTAGCATAGCCAATGCACCTAACCTGCACGTCTTTCGGACTGTGGGAGGAAACCTGAGCACCCGGAAGAAACCCACGGGGAGAACATGCAAACTCCACACAGACAGTGACCCAAGCCGGGAATCGAACCCAGGTCCCTGGCACCACTGTGCCACTGTGCCGCCCACCTCTGGCTTGAGCAGAGCAAGTAATGTGTGGTCAAATGGACAAGGCCTGATAAATTAGGCCCAACATAAAACTGGAAACATAAAACTGGGACAGTTTAAATTAATTCAGCTAAAAACTTTGATTTGACTTGATTTATTATTGTCACATGTATTAGCATACAGTGAAAAGTATTGTTTCTTGCGCGCTATACAGACAAAGCATACCGTTCATGGAGAAGGAAAGGGGAGAGTGCAGAATGTAGGGTTACAGTTATAGCTCGGGTGTAGAGAAAGATCAACTTAATGAGAGGTAGGTCCATTCAAAAGTCTGATGGCAGCAGGGAAGAAGCTGTTCTTGAGTCGGTTGGTACATGACCTCAGACTTTTGTATCTTTTTCCCGACAGAAGAAGGTGGAAGAGAGAATGTCCGGGGTGCGTGGGGTCCTTGATTATGCTGGCTGCTTTTCTGAGGCCGCGGGAAGTGTAGACAGAGTCAATGGATGGGAGGCTGGTTCTATGAGGTTACCACAGGTCAAAAACCAACGGGACATTTACCAGAACTGTCTTACATATCAAACAATGGTACCTCACCTTAACAATAGGGAAGTCATCATGACTCGAAAGGAAAATCCAGACCTCTTACATATTGAATAGAGAGGCTCAAACTTTACAATGGAAGAGTGGAATCCGAGGCTGCAGTAGCATTACCACTGATTTTCAACTTGACTGGATTGGACTTCTGAATACTAATGTTTCAGGCCTTCCAATAAATGAATTTATAGCCCAAGCTAACAATAAAGATTACCAGTGTGAATTAAGTGCACTTTTCTCTGAAAGAACATTCACGATAATCAAAAGAAAAGAAAAATGAAATAGCAGGAATAGAATTACATCGAAATGACAGCATGGAAATAGATTAAGCTGGTGTCTATCTTTCACACAAGCTAATCAAACATATTTGCCCCGTTTCCAAGTCCCTTTGTTTCCCTTTTCTTCCACCATCGATGTAATCTATATTAAATGTTTATGGGGTCTCTGCTTAAGTCACTAGCTCTGGTAATGCTGTGTTATTTAGCAAAGAGTTGTGCAAGAGGAACCACAAAGCATGCCTCGTTACTGAGACACTGGGAACTCTTTATTCCAGCTGTGTACTGTTCACAGTCACATCCTGGACTGCTTAACCGGGGTTCCACATTGGGAGAAGCTCATCCCCCAGGGGTCACCTGACCTACCCTCTTAAAGTCTAAACGGTCTAAACTGTGCCTTTTGCTTTCAATTAAAACCTAATTATTGCTTCTCTGCAGTAACTGTACAAAGATAACATTTAAGATAACATCCCAAAACCCCAACATACATATATGTATGTATATGGGCGGCACAGTGGTTAGCGCTGCCACCTCACAGCGCCAGAGACCCGGATTCGATTCCCAGCTTGGGCCACTGTCTGTGTGGAGTTTGCACGTTCCCTCCGTGTCTACGTGGGTTTCCTCCGGGTGCTCCGGTTTCCTCCCACAGTCGGAATGAAGTGCTGGTTAGGTGCATTGACCCAGACAGGCGCAGTAGTGTGGTGACTAGGGGAATTTCACAGTAACTTCATTGCGGTGTTAATGTAAGCCCTACTTGTGACTAATAAATAACTTTTACATATATCACACATTCCCCAGCTTCATACACATCCATATAAAATGGCCCTCTTCCTTTTTGCCCCAAAATCTCTGAATTTAATCTCATCTATTTGGCCTCTTATTCCAACAACTTCGTTCATAGTCTGTTCTTATTTATTCTCACCCACCTCATAATTTTACGCCATTATATTAATTCGCCTACAATCTTTTCTGTTCAAATCAGCACACCCCCCTGTTTTCCGATCTTTAAATTTGCATTTGTACTTGGGTCATTGAGTGGGTGGCTGTCACCTGGGCGAAGAGCGAGTTTGTCTGCCACTGGCTAAAGGCTCGAGAGACTAGAACATCATTTGGTTCTCAAACACACAAATTGCCTGCCTGAGTGGATTGGGCAAATAATCTACTTCACAGCCATCCTGATGTGGTTCTCCCCCATTTTCACACCACCCACTCTCCCCCCCACCCCATCCCCACCCCCCAACACCCCCACCCCCAGCCTCCAAGCAGGCTGTGACTGATCCAGCACTATTATAATTTCTAGAACATCACTGTTTCTTCTCCTATTTCCCCCAGGGACCTTGGATGTCCCCCATCAAGCCCCCTTCTCCATTTAGTATGATACCTCTCATGTTCATTTCAACATATTCAGAAACAACCTTCTCTTTTTGTATCAACTGGAGTTATTTGTTTCTCTTCCCGCACCTAGTCGCGCACAACGCGGACCTTCATTTGTTCCTATAGAGAGATTTTACCTAGAACTGGTCGCTGGCCTGTCCCCTGAGAACAAAGAACAAAGAGCAAAGAACAGTACAGCACAGGAACAGGCCCTTCGACCCTCCACGCCTGCGCTAATCATAATGCCTGCCTAAACTAAAACCGTATATACTTAGAGTCCGTATCCTTCCATTCCCATCCTATTCATGTATTGGTCTAGTTGCCCCTTAAATGCCGCTATCATACCTGTTCCCACCACCTCCCCAGGCAGCACATTCGAGACATTCACCACCCTCTATGTAAAAACACTTGCCTCGCACATCTCCTCTCAACTTATTCCCACGCACCTTAAACCTATGTCCCCTAGTACTTGACTTTACTACACAAGAAAAGAGCATCTGACTTACAGCTTAGTGGGCAGCACTCCACACAAAACATGGCTGGTCAGGAGTCTCTCCCACTCTGATGGAAGGATTTTACAGGTTGACGCTCAACTTGCTTGTTGCGTTAGGAACGCACGTTTCTTGGCCATCGAGTCCTAGGGTGGGACTCGAACCTGGAACATCTGGTTAAGAGGTAGGGACTCTACTCACTACGCCACAAGACCATCTAGCAACTGGAGCGAAACACTGATCATATATCCTTACCAGTTTCTATTTATATTCCACTAACTCACTGACCTCTGCTTTCCAATATATTTCACAATTTCTTTCACTGAATACATGAGTGATCTTTTTCACGTTTTGGAGATTCCTCATATTGCCTCAACGCTTTCCTAATCTGTTCCTTTATTTTCTTTTGGTTTCTCTTATTTTGACCATTCTTGCCACATCAATAGGTCTTCTACTGCAATATTGCTTTGATTCTAAACTGGAATTTTACACATGCACTCTAAAACTTCAATTTGATTCCTATATTCTGATGGAATGGAGTGTTCTGCAACTTGGCAATTTTTTAATGCCTCATTTCTCACTCCGCCTCACCTCAGTTAGCTCACTGCTGATTTTTATTCCAAAATCTTCCCTTTTCAAGACTGATGCCCGTGTTTTTATGCTAATTTTGCTTCTATCAGTTTAAATGTTCGGGTTTCTATTCTCCAGGTGCTCGTCCACATTTAACTCATCTATCTGATTGGCTTTGTCACACATCATCATGCTGTTTGAGAACAAAGTCCTAAGGAATTTACTGGGAATATCCTGAAACCATAATCAGTGTATTCCCTCCTTTACCCGGAACAGCCTTCACCTCCTCCCTATTTTACATAATAAATTGCTCCAGTTTTGTTTCTGCTCCTGTCCAGTTTATAGCCATGATTTTCACAGTGCTGTTAGATCTACAGCTTTCAAATTTAGGTTTATTTATCAGTGTCACAAGTAGTCTTACATTAACACTGCAATGAGGTTACTGCGAAAATCCCCTAGTCGCCAGCGCCTGTCCGGGTACACTGAGGGAGAATTTAGCATGGCCAATGCACCTAACCAGCACGTCTTTCGGACTGTGGGAGGAAACCGGAGCAAACCCGCACAGACATGGGGGGAAATGTGCAAACTTCACACAGACAATGACCCAAGCCAGGAATCGAACCTGGGTCCTTGGTGCTGCGAGGCAACAGTGCTAACGACTGTGCCACTGTGCCACTGGAAATACCCTTCAACTATAATCTGTGTATTCCTTCCATTACTCAGAGCAGCCTCCACCTCCTTCCTAGTCAACAGAATAAATTGCTCTATTTTTGTTCTGCTCCTGTCCGTTTTATACCCATGATTTTCGCAGTGCTGTTCGGTCGATAGCTTTCAAGTTTATGTTTATTATTAGTGCCACAGGTTGGCTTACATTAACACTGCAATGAAGTTACTGTGAAAATCCCCTAGTCGCCACACTCTGGCAGCTGTTCGGGTACACTGAGGGAGAAATTAGCATGGCCTAACCAGCACGTCTTTCAGACTGTGGGAGGAAACTGAAGCACCCGGAGGAAACCCACGTAGACATGGAGAGAACGTAAAAACTTCGCATAGACAGTGACCCAAACCAGGAATTGAAATGAGGTCCCTGGCGCTGTGAGGCAGCAGTGCTAACCACTGTGCCACCATGCCATCTGTGACATAATTACATCTACGGGGAATTGAGAGATAAAGTGGATGGACAGGAAAGGAGGGTTTAAGGCCAATATCAGCCATGATCGCATTGCATGGTGGCACAGTGGTTAGCACTACTGTCTCATGGTGCCAGGGACCCGGGTTTGATTCCCGTCTTGGGTCACTGTCTGTGTGGAGTTTGCATGCTCTCCCTGTGGCTGCGTGCGTTTCCTCCGGGTGCTCCAGTTTCCTCCCACAATCCAAAGACGTGCTGGTTAGGTGCATTGGCCATGCTAAATTCCCCCTCAGTGTACCTGAACAGGTGCCGGAGTGTGGTGACTTGGGGATTTTCACAGTAACCTCATTGCAGTGTTGATGTAAGATTATTTGTGGCTAATAAATAAACTTTAACTTTATTGAAAGGCAGAGCAGACTCAGCAGGTGATACTGTCCACTCCTGCTCCCATTTCTTGACTTCTGTTCCCACTGTCTCTCCCTACGTTCTGAACATTGCAACGCGTGCTTTGTTTAGTTTGCATTTCGAGTTACTGAAACGCAGGGACAGGAGTGGACCATTTAACCTCCTGAGTTTGTTCCACCATGCAATTAGATTTTGGCTGAACCCATATCGTAATTCTATCCACGTGCCTTCAACACAAAGTCTCTGTGCAGAATACAATTATCTCACAATAAATCCACAAATCTGTGTTTTGAAATTTTAAGGTGAGTGAGCGCCAGTTGCTTTTTAAGGGAAGAATTCCGGACGGCCACTTTCTGTGTGAAGGAGCCGTTCCTGACACCAATCCTTAACTCCCTAACTATAACCTTACCAAAGAATCCCTGCAGTGCAGATGGAGGCCATTCAGCCCATTGAGTCTGTAGGGACTCTCCAAAAGAGCATCTTATCTAGGCCCTCCCCCCACCCTATCCTGGTAACCCTGAGCATTTACCAGGGCTAATCTACCTAACCCGCACATCTTTGGACACTAAGGGACAATTTAGCATGGCCAACCCACCTAACTTGCACATCTTTGGACTGCAGAAGGAAACCGGAGCACGCGGAGGAAACGCACGCAGACATGGGGAGAACATGCGAGCTCCGCCCACAGTCATCCAAGGCTGGAATCAAACCCAGATCCCTGGCACTGTGCGGCAGCAGCGCTAACCACTGTGCCACCGTGCCGCCCTTGATTTAGACTGGATTTCCCCATGGGAGAAAATGGATTCTGTCGACCCTACCAATTTCTTTGGATTGTTTGTCATTTAGATTGTTTCATTCAGTGGAGTCCTTGATCCTTTGCCTTCATGGTTCTAAATACATATCCCCTTTGAGTGCAGGTAAATATCTACTCTAATAACAATTTAATTTCAGGTTTTCCAAGATGCAGTCATATTCCCAAACACTCCCTAACCCACTTGAATTATAGGATTTGATTTGGTTCACAGAGGTAACTAATGTCCTCTTTCATCACTTGTCAACGTGCATCAAGTTAAACAGTGACACATGGAGACAGCCCCAGTTATTCCAGTCACTTGACACTCCCTGAAGACAAGGCACAACTGGTTGCTGTCACGTTAGTTATTTGTGTAGTTTTCGATAGTTTATTTACAGAAAGGAAAATTGCCGTCTGAATTTATAACACACAAAGACAGCACGCAGCCTGACTATTGTATACAAAGAACAAAGAACAGTACAGCGCAGGAACAGGCCCTTCAAGCCTGTGCTGATCACATTGTCCTACCTCGACCAACCACCTGTATCCTTCTGTATCCTACCTGTTCATGTGCCTATCCAGATAAGTCTTAAATGTCTGCCTCACTGGCAGTGCATTCCAAGCCCCCACCACCCTCTGTGTAAAAAACTTCCCTTCGCACATCTCTACTGAACCTTTCCCTCTTACCTGGAACTTCTGCCCCCTTGTGATTGTCATTTCTGTCCTGGGAAAAAGCTCCCAAATGTTCACCTTATCGATGCTCCTCATAATTTGTATAAACTTCTATGTTAGATTTTGTGCTCCACGCAAGCCTCTTATTACTACTACTTCATCTAACCTGATCACCTTCTATTCCGTTCTCCCTCCTGTATTTACCAAACTTCCTTTTAAGAAGCTAAGTGAATGAATACTTGTTTTCTGAGGAGTACTCAAGACACACAGGTCTTCAGGGAACTGACATTGCCCCCACTGCTAAGAAGGGAGGATCAATACCGAATTATCTCCTTCAGAGGCCTGGATTACTCCCTCCACATGTCATTGGTGAGTAGATCCCAGATGAACATGGTAACAATGGACACTCGTTTAGGAAGTAGAACTACAATTGACAGGGGAGGCAGTGGCATAGTGGTATGGTCACTGGACTCGTAATCCAGAGACCTGGGGCAAAATCTGGGGACCCGAGTTCAAATCCTTGGATGACTGCATGTGTGGAATTTGCACATTCTCTCCGTGGGTTTCCTCCAGGTGCTCCAGTTTCCTCCCACAGTCTAAAGATGTGCGGGCTACATTAGTGTCCCTTAGTGCCTCAAGATGTGTAGGTTAGACACGGTGGCACAGTGGTTAGCATTCTGCCTCACAGTGCCAGGGACCTGGGTTCGATTCCTGGCTTGGGTCACTGTCTGTGTGGAGTTTGCATGTTCTCCCCGTTTCTGCGCGGGTTTCCTCTGGGTGCTCCGGTTTCCTCCCACAGTCTGACAGATGTCCTGGTTAGGTGAATTGACCTGGACAGGTGCCGGAGTGTGCCGACAAGAGGAATTTCACAGTAACTTCATTGCAGTGTTAATGTAAGCCCTGCTTGTGACTAATAAATAAATAAACTTTTTAGGAAGATTAGTAGGATACGTGTGAGGTTACAGGGTTAGGCCTGGGTAAGATGCTCTGCCGGAGACTTGATGGGCCAAATGACCTCGTTCTGTAATGTCAGGATTCCATGAACCCAAACAGTTCAACATCATCAGTCAAAGCAGTCCCGAGTAATAGTCTAACCATGCTCGAGTCTCACATCCCCCTGTAAATACATCTGATATTGCTTGCTGTTCAATACTGGAGAACCTTTGTTGTTTTGTAAACATGACTGAATTGTTAAATCTAGAATTCTAGATGGACCATCTTCCACATCTCATGACGTGGGTCTTGTGAGCTCTCCACTGGGTTCATGTTTTTGAAAGTCATCTATTATTACAGTGACCCTGTGGTCAGAATTGCAAAGTGGGTCCCTCCCTACTGACCAATGAAAAGCATGTTACTGTACTTCTATCCATCCTTGATGATTGGAAAGTAAGTTGCCTTTCTCCCAGCATGACTTGCTGGATTTCTGCTGTTGATGCAACCATTCGAGTGATTCCACAGCATTATTGCAGGTTTTCCTGCCTGGCTGCACAGTTGTACATAGTATCACCCAGCCTCCTTGAACCCCACCAGAAACCCAGCACACTGTACAGTGCACAATATAGAACATTATCTGTTCCAGTATTGAGGGCTGAGTGTCAGCAAGTGGAGCTGTAGTGCAGTGTCACATTGTAATTGGAGGAGAGGTGTGTATACTGGCGAAGGGAAAGATTGGTAGCATGAGAGGAAATATGTGGTTGTATTCAGAATGAAAGAGAAATGGGACAGAATTCCTAACTTGGTAGTCCTGATCAGGTCACTGAAGTTTTTTTTGGTTCCCCCTGCATTCCAGTCTGGTCTTGGGCAGGGTGGCACAACACTGCTGCCTCACAGTACCAGGGACTCGAGTCCCGTTCCGGCTTTGGGTGACTGTGTGGAGTTTGCACGTTCTCCCGGTGTCTGCGTGGGTTTCCTCCAAGTGTTCTGGTTTCCTCCCACAGTCCAAAGGGTGGCACAGTAGTTAGCACTCCTGCCTCACAGCGCCAGGGACTTGGGTTCAGTTTCGGCCTTCGGTGACTGTGTTGGTTTCCTCCAGGTGCTCCGGTTACCTCCCACAGCCCAAAGATGTGTGGGTTAGGTGATGTGGCTAAATTGCCTCTTAGTGTTAGAATAGATGTATATGTAAGGGAGTGAGTGTGCCTGGGTAAGATGCTCTTTCAGAGAGAGTTGGTGCAGACTCGATGGGCTGAATGGCCTCCCTGTGCACTGTAAGGATTCTATGTTGCTCAAGAGGCTGAACTCCTGTTCCTATGTTATTTATTTATTAGTCACAAGTAAGTTTACATCAACATTCCAATGAAGTTACTGTGAAAATCCCCCAGTCGCCACACACCGGCGCCTGTTCGAGTACACCGAGGGAGAATTTAGCATGGCCAATGTACTTAACCGGCATGTCGTTTGGACAGTGAGAGGAAACCGGAGCACCCGGAGGAAACCCACACGGACACGGGGAGAATGTGCAGCCTCTGTACAGACAGTGACCCAAGTTGGGGATCGAACCTGGGTCCCTGGTGCTGTGAGGCAGCAGCGCTAACCACTGTGCCACCTGTGTTACAGGCTGCATGAGCAATTGTGTGTGTATGTAATTGGTCGACTCGATCGAGAACCACCTACTATCAGGGGAAACAATAGGACAGTTTGTTCGCCCTCACTTGGGCCATGAGCATCTTCAAGGTAGTATCGCAAACACGAGGTGCTATGGCTGCTAATAACCAAACCCTCCACCACCGCCAAGCACCTGATCATGATTCTAGAACTAAAAAGGCACTTGTTCATAAATTCACTGCAGAAGGTCAGATTCAGTCAAATGAGCATTCAAACCAAACATCTGTTCGAACTGGATGTTGGATGCATTCCATCTGAATTTGATTTCTTCCGAGTATTCGAATCCTTCAGAATTTTTTATTGTCACTTCATTACAAGAATGTTTATGTGAGGGTCCTTCAGAGATCAGATCATTTACGTCTTAATTGAGCTCTTGGCAATGTATTGCAGACAGGACAAACATTCAAATGAAATTGCAAAGCTATGGGCAGAGTATAATTATATTATAAATATGAACCAGCAGATTGGGGCGATGGATAGTGCGTTAGTAAAAACATTGTTCAATCCTCTTTCGGACGTGGAGCGGCAAATGGAGTATAATGTGGGAAAATGTGAAGTTGTTCATATTGGAAGGCAGAACTATTGAATGGAACATTATTTAAATTGAGCAAGAGTGCAGAAAGCTGCAAGATGAAGGGACTTGGGGGTACTTGTGCATGAAACACAGAAAGCTAGCATATGCGTGCAACAGGCAGATTGATGCTCATTGCAGACAGATGCACCATAGAAAGCATTCTTTCTGGTTGTATCACAGCTCCTGCTCTGCCCAAGGCTGCAAGGAACTACAAAAGGTCGTGAATGTAGCTCAGTCCATCACGCAAACCAGCCTCCCATCCATTGACTCTGTCTACACTTCCTGCTGCCTTGGCAAAGCAGCCAGCATAATTAAGGATCCGACACACCTCAGACATTCTCTCTTCCACCTTCTTTGTTCTTCCTTCGGGAAAAAGATATAAAAGCCTGAGGTCACGTACCAACCGACTCAAAAACAGCTTCTTCCCTGCTACCGTCAAACTTCTGAATGGATCTACCTGGCATTAAGTTGATCTTTCTCTACACCCTATCTATGGTTGTAACACTACATTCTGCACTCTCATTTCCTTCTCTATGAACGGTATGCTTTGTCTGTATAGCGTGCAAGAAACAATACTTTTCACTGTATGTTAATACATAGAATCATAGAAACCATAGAAATCCTACAGTGCAGAAGGAGGCCATTTGGCCCATCGAGTCTGCACCGACCACAATCCCACCCAGGCCCTATCCCCACATATTTTTACCCGCTAATCCCTCTAACCTACACATCCCAGGACTCTAAGGGGCAATTTTTAACCTGGCCAATCAACCTAATCCACATGTGACAATGAGAAATCAAATCAAAATCAGGCAATCGGGAAGGCGAATGGAATGCCCTTATTTCAAGGCAGTTGGGTTGTCTCGATCATGTCCAGGCTCCTGCTGGTTGGCCGTTATGCATTTGAGTAGCGACTATTGATTGTATATGAAAGATCCGATGTATGCTTAGCCCTGTTTGTTTCAGTCTATGCAAAGACTTCATCCATGCAAAGACTTCATTTTAAGATATTTCTGCCGATGCAATTACATTTAAACTGTAGGGTTAACCAACACTGCTAAACGTGACCACATTTTAGAACTCAGAAGGCATGCTGGGTTAGCTGGAAATTGACTGCTTTCCTGAAGGATATACAATGCAGGCAAAACAAGCTTTTCATAACAGCAGCTGCAAGGACTGTTTTTGCAAACACAGCATGTGAAAAACATTTCCGATAACGAGATAAGGATTGAAATATATTTTCATTTCAGTACATGTTTAGTTCAGTTCTCAGATTTTGCTCACCTCAGTACATGTTTTTGTTCAGGGCCTGGCTGTGAAACCGGTCTCCAAGTTCGCTCCCTTCTCACTTCTGTCATGTTAATTGTTTTTTTATGTTTTGTTCAATAAAAGAAAACCATTTTAGAGCTCGCGCCAAGTGCTGTTTCCTCATCTATTCAAATGAATGAATGGATCCTATAATTTAATTCAACTCTGTCTTGGTCATCACAGGCACCCCATCCTTTCTGTGGTGCTATCTCGTGAAATCTGGGAAGATACACATGTATGTACTTGGTAGAATCGCAAGAGACTAGAGTTTAGTAGGAATCCTCATAGAATCCCTACAGTGTAGAAGACACCATTTAGCCCATCGAGTCTGAATCCACTCTCTGACAGGGTATCTTACCCAGGCCCTCTCCTCCACCCTGCCCTATCCCCACAACCCCATACATTTCCATGGCCAATCCCCCTGATCTGCACATCTTTGGACACTAAGGGGCAATTTAGCAGGGCCAATCCACCTAACTTGCCCATCTTTGGAGTGTGGGAGGAAACTGGAGCACCCAGAGGAAACCCATGCAGACACAGGGAGAATGTGAAAACTCCACACAGACTGTCATCCGAGGCCAGAATTGAACCCGGGACCTTGGCACTGTGAGGCAGCAGTGCTAGCCACTGTGCCACCGTGCCGCCCTTTCAAAAACAAAGAGAAATCTCTCAACGTCACAAGACCCTTGACATTCCTCACCCAATGAAAACCACCAAACATCAGATTAATTTCAAGCAGGCCACTTCATGTCTTGGATGGCATTGAATTTGCCAAGAGTTGTTGGAGCTGTACATGTCAGGCATTTGGGGAGCATTCCAACACACTCCTAGTGTAGTGCAAGTGGTCACCCGATGACCTAAGCATGTGGCTACAAAAGGGTCAGGTGTTGAGAGTGTGGGCGTTCTCCCGGGGAACGCGAGCAGAGGTAGATTTTCAGCACCTGAATAAACCACTGTTCATCACAAGCCCTTGCTATCAGTGTTTCAGGAACCCGACACATTTATTCCTGGCTTGATGGATGGTGGGAAAATCTTTGGGGAGTCAGGAGGTGTGTTACCCGTCACAAACTCCCCAAACCCTGACCTGTTCCTGGAACCACAGTATTTACCTGACTGGTCCAGTCAGTTTCTGGTCAATGGTGACTTTATAGTGAAAATGCTAGAGAATGTCATGGGATGATGGTTAGGTATTCCACCTCAACTGCTTGACCCGGTTTAGTTCCACATCCCTTTATATTCTTGCCCAACAAAAGTCTACCAATCTCAGTGTTGAAAATTTCAATTCACCCAACATCCAGGCATGTGGGAGAGAAATCTCCAGATTTCCACTTGCCATTTTGTAAGCAATAAGGTCTTTCTGATTGTACTCCAATGCAGCCTAAATGTAAAATTATTAACCCTTGGACCTTGGTAAGATGCTCTTTCAGAGAGTCGATGCAGACTCGATGGGCTGAATGGCCTCCTTCTGCACTGTAGGGATTAAATGGTTCGAGTAACCCAGAGACCTAGGGTAATGCTCCGGTGACCTGGGTTCGAATCCCACCATGGCAGATGGTGAAACTTCAGTAAAACATCTGGAATTAAAAGTCTAATAATAACCCTAAAACCATTGTCAGTTGTTGTGAAAATGCATCGGGTCCACTAATGTCCTTAGGGAAAGAAATCTGCCATTCTTACCTGGTCTGGCCTACATCTGACCCCAGACTCACAGCAATGTGGTTGACTCTTAAATGTCCTCTGAAGTGGCCTTGCAGTCACTAAGTTCAACTAGGGATGGGCAATAAATGTTGGCCCAGCCAGCGACTCCCACATCCCAAAAACAAGATGTGGTCGGATTGTGGCTCTACACATACTCCGTTATCCTTTCCCTTTCTCCCGCATTTTACCACAGTGATTAATTTCTTATCTCTCTGAAGTTCGCCTTACTTAAATGTAAAACATTTTGTTCCTTAATCTCCCTTCCCCCTCTCAAACCTAATGTCAAAATCAATCATATTATGGTCACTATCTGTGAGATGCTCCTTCATCATCAGATTTTAAATTTAATTCTAGTTTATCCTTTATCAGCAAAATAAAGATGTTCCCTTGGCAATTCAAATACAGATTGTTCGAGGAAGCTGTACCAAATGCATTCAAATCATTGCTTGCACTATTTAAACTGTTCTGTTTCTCCCAATCTACATGAGAATTAGGTCTCCTGTTGTCGTTACATTATTTTTACCCCCTGCTCTCCTGATCTCTATAATTTTTATTTATTTCATTCGTGGGACATGGGCGTTGCTGGCTGGCCAGAATTTATTGTCCATCCCTAGTTGCCTTTGGAGAGCAGTTGAGAGTCATAGAAATCATAGAAACCCTACGGTGCAGAAGGAGGCCATTCGGCCCATCGAGTCTGCACTGACCACAATCCCACCCAGGCCCTACCCCCACATATTAATCTGCTAATCCCTCTAACCTACGCACCTCAGGACTCTAAGAGGCAATTTTTAACCAGGCCAATCAACCTAACCCGCACATCTTTGGACTGTCGGAGGAAACCCACACAGACACGAGGAGAATGTGCAAACTCCACACAGACAGTGACCCAAGCCGGGAATCGAACCCAGGTCCCTGGAGCTGTGAAGCAACAGTGCTAACCACTGGGCTACCGTGCCGCCCCAACCACATTGCTGTGGCTCTGGAGTCACATGTAGGCCAGACCAGTTCAGAACGGCAGATTTCCTTCCCTGAAGGACGTTAGTGAACCAGATGGGCTTTTCTGACAATTGACAATGATTTCATGGTCATCAGTAGATTCTCAATTGATATATTTTATTGAATTCAAATTCCACCACCTGCCATGATGGGATTCGAACCCAGGTTCCCAGAACATTAGCTGAGTTTCTGGATGAATAATCTAGCGATAATACCACTAGGCCATCGTCTCCCCAAACATATATCAACCAACCACAGCACTGTCATCAGGTGGTCTGTAGATTTCTCCTATCTAGCATATCCCTGCCATTCCTGACTTTTATCCATGTTGTTTACTCTGCCTTTCTATTGTGACAAAACGTGTCTGACCCTGCTTGTTCCCTCACTTTCTCAATTTCCCTGTTCTTTCTAACGATTTGATGGCCCGGAATATTTAGCCACTGATCAAGTTCACTTTGCAGCCAGGTTTCTGTAATGTCCACAGCATCACATCCTTCATGCGGAGTTTGATTTTTAACTGGCTTGCTTTATTTCTTGTGCGTGATGTTGGCGTACCTTTAAGAGTTTTTTTAAAATTATGTTCTCTGCAGCTCTCAGCTCTCATTGTTGCTGGGCTGTCTGTAGGAGTCCTTTTATTGATCCTTCCATTTTTTAAATGGGGTTTGTTTATTTTTTGCTCTGGGTTGTTTTACGGCCCTGCATTGTTAGGGGGAAGATCATGGATTCTGGTCAGTTTTCTTTTCGTTCCTCGGGAATTCAACGTTTCATTTTCTGTTTTTGCTGGCAGCAATGTTTAGTTTAGAAGGGAGTGGACATCAGACTGAAAGCACTCTCTCTCCCTTACTCTGGGTTTTGGAAGTTCTGCTGGTTAGCTGAAAGCAAGGCTTCTTGCCTCCCTGCAGTAGAAAATCTGCTGTTGGTGGTTTGACCAGAGTCTCTCCCTGGGGTTCTGGGAAGCTGTTCTGACTTCAAACTTTTCTGAGTGTATCAAGAGAACTGCAGCATTCATCCAAAGTACTCAGTTGCTGTATCACGTGAGAGTTAGTCTTTGCTGTGGTAAACCCGTGGAAGTGTTTTGTTTATGGGATTGGTTTGATTGGAACATCTTAGATATTATGTTAAGGGTTATACATTATTGTGGTTGTTCTGTTTGTAATTGATAACAGTGATTGCTAATTTTCTTACTATACATGTTAACTATATTCTAAAATAAACTTTGTTTGATAAAAGCTCCCTAGTGGGTCATTTTAATCATACCTGAGGTGAAACCTATCATACGTATCCTAGCCAAATTCAAGACGCAAAACTGATGGAGCAGGCGGTCTCCGCAAAACATTTTGGAGTTTCTGTCCTGAACCTTAACAATGCTACATACATTTGTCAACAGAACTCTTATCTCAGCGACAGTGCCCACCCTGTCCATATGTCCAACTGGTTTTGTTCTTTGTATTTATTGCTCATTGTGTGATTTATTTTCTCACCCTCACTTCCCACATAACTGGCTTTTTTCAAGGTCCTACCTACCTCTGACATTTATGTGGAGGTGATCACATCAGTTCACAGTGTCCCAGGAATTTGGAAACCTCTATATCATCTTTTATATTTATCTTCCAGCCACATGTTGATAATTCTAACCTTTTTCTCCTTAGCTGGTTCAACATTTGGCAATGGATGTAACCTAGAGATTGTCGGGCGTGTGCATGATGTGGGGGGTGGGGAGGGGGTGGTGGTGTGTTGAGCTATTTAATGTACCATTTCAATCCTTAAATTCTCTTTATGGAACCTTGAACATGATGATAACTCAGTCATTCACTCCCTCAGGAACCATCACCTCTATCTGCTATTTCACACATTCCAGAATCATTTGCATTCTAGCTGTGAAAGCCTAACCTTTGGCTGGATTATGGACTCCGAATCAAGTCTGTGAAATAAACTGTCCAATCGGTTGTCCCACTCATACAATAACTCCGTCAACTGTAGGACACTCCCATCACCATTTACCTGTACTTTTTATCCCACATATAGCCTTTCATTCCACAGAGTCCTGTGGTCGCTGATATGTCGAGTCACATATACAGAGTCGAACGATGGCCTAGTGGTTTTATCGTGAGACTATTAATCCAGAAACTCAGCGAATGTTCTGGGGACCTGGGGTTGAATCCTACCACAGCAGATGGTGGGATTTGAATTCAATAAAAAAATACCTGAAGTTAAAAATCTATTGATGACCATGAAGCCATTGTCGATCGTCGGAAAAACCCATCTGGTTCACTATTGTCCTTTAGGGAAGGAAATCTGCCATCCTTACCCGGTCTGGCCTACATGTGACTCCACAGCCACAGCATCGTGGTCGATTCTCAACTGCCCTCTGAAATGGCCAAGCATACCATTCAGTTTAAGGGCAACAAGGGGTGGGTAATAAATGCTGGCCAGGCAGTGACGCCCATGTCACATGAATGAATAGAAAAAAAACAGGCAAGGGTGGCATATTTCTTTCGCTAATGGGCATTAGTAAAACAGATGAGTTTCAAATGACAATTAAAAACAGTCACTCTATACCAGCTTTTCCTCAGTTTAAAGATCGTTCAGACAGAATGGAAACTCTCAAACAGCCATAATAGGATTTGAAGACACATTCTCTGGACTATTCGTCCAGAACATTTCATGCCAGCCCAGTTCTATAACCATTGTATGGCTGTATTATATGTCATGCTGCCTTCCTGATGCAGCAGGTTTTCCAATTGTTCAGGATGACTTAAAGTTTGAAAGCAAGCGACAGGGAAAATCTCAGCGAGCGATCATGTGATTGTTGCAATGAGCAAACCAGTCATTCCAGTGAAATTAGTTTCTAGCAGCAAGAATAAATAATTTGTTCCAAAGAAAAGCTAACATCAGCACCATTAACAGCCCTGGTAGTTCAGGCATCAGAACTGAAAGGAAGTCGATCGCAGAGCCATGAACCGGTGTTATTTTGTTTCTACTTTCGGAAAACATGCCAAACTGAGAACAGAAAATAGGAAAAAAAGAAGCAAACTGAGATGAACGCAGAAATACAAAGCGTACATGATAGAAAGGAACTAGTTATGCATCACAGAATCACAGAATCATACAGCGCAGAAAAGGCCCTTTGGCCCATTGAGTCTGTTCCGACACTCGAGAAACACTTGACCTCCCACTTAACCCCATTTACTAGCACTTGGCCCATAGCTTTGAATATTATGATGGGCCAATTGCTCATCTAGGTTAAAGGATGTGAGGCAACCCACCTCTACCACCCTCCCTGGCAGCATATTCTAGATCGTCACCACTCTCTGGGTAAAAGGTTTTTCCTCACTTTCCTCCTAAACCTCCTACCCCTCACCTTGAACCTATGTCCACTCATGACTGACCCTTCAACCAAGGGGAACAGTTGCTCCCTATCTACTCTGTCCATGCCCCTCATAATCTTGTACACCTCGACGCCCCCTCAGCCTTCTCTGCTCCAAAGAAAACAACCTAAGCCGATCCAACCTCTCTTCATGGCTTAAATGTTCCATCCCAGGCAGCATCCTGGTGAATCTCCTCTACATTCCCTCACAGTTCTTAATAATTTTCCCAGAACTTTATGACAAGGTCATTCGGACAAGGTCAGTTCTGAAGAACAGTTAGATGGATTTGAAACTTTAACTCGGTTTCTCTCACCACGGATGCTGCCAGATCTGATGAGTCTTTGCAGCATTTTCAATTTTTATTTCAGATTTCCAGTATCTGCAGTATTTCGGAAAGTAACATTCTCACCGTGAAAGTGTCTTGAAATTGGCATCTCCAACAAAGGAGATGTTTAGGTTTAACAACCTCCCCTTCACATTCATGCTGGCACAGTGGTTAGTACTACTGCCTCACAAGGGACCCGGGTTCAATTTCCGGCTTGGCTCACTGTCTGTGTGGAGTCTGCACGTTCTCCCCGTGTCTCCGTGGGTTTCCTCCAGGTGCTCCGGTTTCCTCCCACAATCCAAAGATGTGCAGGTTAGGTGCATTGGCCATGCTAAATTGACCCTGAGTGTGCCGTTGGCTAGAGGGATCAGCAGGGTAAATACATGGGGTTACGGGGATAAGGCCTAGGTGGGATTGTTGTCGGTGCAGATTCAATGGGCCGAATGGCCTCCTTCTGCACTGTAGGATTTCTATGAACAACATGAACACCGGAGCTCTATCACCTCGCCCTCCACAGAATCGGAGAGGGCAAGGGTCCGACAATGGAAATCTCCGTAGACCTTGGGTAGGAATTTCCAGTCTCGCTTGAGTGAGGCTGTAAAATCCAGCCCTATATCACTGAACACCACCACCATTAACTGCCTAACCATTGATCAGAAACTTAACTGGACCAAATCATCCACATAGAGTGTGTTATTATGAGAACAGCTCTGAGATTTAGTAGTTGCTGTTGTGTAACTCAACTTGTTCACCCTCCAACACCATTCCCCACGCCCCTAAACCTTTCCATCATTTACACGGCACAATTCAAGAATGTTATAGAGTCATAGGGCGGGATTTTCTGGCCGTGCATATCCCAAGACCGGAAAATCCAGCCTGAGATCAATGGGCCCTTGCATGGCCTGTGTCCCACCCGCCACGATTCCCGTGGTGGGCGGGACTGAAAAATTCCACAGCTCAGAAAAAGGTCCTTCGGCCCATTGTATCTGTGCCGACCATCAAGCACCTAGCTATTCTAATCCCATTTTCCAGCACTTGGTTCATAGCCTTGTATTTTATGTGCTGCATGACAGACAAAGGGAGACAAATTCAATTGTGACCTTCCAAATGGAATTGTGTAGATAATTGAACGGGGTAAATTTTGCACGCTGATGTGCGAGTGTGACTAAGTGAATGATTTGCACCAAACAGCTGGCACAAGTATGATGGGCCGAATGGCCTCTTTGTGAGGAATGCGAGAGCACTGTCTCAATTCAAGTTGTTGATTATGGTTCACGGTGACAGTGGAAAGGCAGAAACACTGACAACACCAGGAAGGGGGTTCTGAGTAAGGTGACCCCGGAACGTTCCTGACCACTCACTGACAATTGCTGTCCCCCGCCACGGCAAGTATTTTCCATTTCCTGATGATTGCAGCTCCAGCAACACTCAAAGACCTCAACATCATGCAGGACAAAGCAGGCCACTCGAATGGTGCCCTGTTCACTAGCTCCATTCACTCCCTCCACCATCAATGTACAGTGGCAACAGTATGCACCAAATCATCTACGAAATGTCTGATAGCAACTCCACACACTTGAGTGTGTGGAGAATAAAATTCCACCCTCAAATGCAATGGGGAATAAATGCTGGTCTTGCCAGCGATGCCCATAATCCCATGAAGATATGAATTAAAATAAAACACTGGTGGTAGAGCAACTGGATCAGCCATCCCTGAACTTAATTTACATTGTTAGCAAGAATTTACTTCTCCAACATATCTGGGATCTGTCGTATTTATAGCCTCTAAAATGATTACTACTTAAAGCACCGTGAAAGGTTTATAATCATCTTGGGTACTAATTTTATTGGCTGTAAAGAAAACAATTGTGGTTGCCTTCCAATTGGACATTGTTTGGGATTTTCTTTTGAGGCAAGGCCATATGGCTCCATAATTCAAGCAGCCATCGATGTGTATTGCTTGTCGAAAATGGCAAAGCCTCACAGCTCGTTCCAGTTAATGTGTATCTGAACGGTTTAAAAGAACAGGACCATAAGACCATAAGACATAGGAGCGGAAGTAAGGCCATTCGGCCCATCGAGTCCACTCCACAGGGGCTTTGATGTAGAATGAACTGTTGGTCCTTGGCACCATTTATCACAGTAAGAAGTTTAACAACACCAGGTTAAAGTCCAACAGGTTTATTTGGTAGCAAAAGCCACACAAGTGGGGAGGATCGCCAAAAAGATCGCGCATATCGACACAGACATCAAGTTTCTACAAAGATGCAAGAAAGCAGACAAGATACCGAAAAGCTTGTGTGGCTTTTGCTACCAAATAAACCTGTTGGACTTTAACCTGGTGTTGTTAAACTTCTTACTGTGTTTACCCCAGTCCAACGCCGGCATCTCCACATCACCATTTATCACTGCAAATGATCGGAGGGAGCAAATACAATCTTGTTCCAACATTGGAAAAATGGTGCTGGTGCGGATGCCAGTGTTTTGACAGCTAACACTTCCTATTGTGTAAATGATGCCCGGATTAAATTAGTATTTGTGAGGACCTTTTTGTCTTTATTCATTCATGGGACATGGGCGTCGCTGGCTGGCCAGCATTTATTGCCCAGCCCTTGGAGAGCAGTTGGGAGTCGAACCACATTGCTGTGGTTCTGGAGTCACATGTAGGCCAGACCAGGTAAGGACAGAAGATTTTCTTCCCTAACTGACATTAGTGAACCAGATGGGTTTTTCTGACAATCAACAATGGTTTCATGACCATCAGTAGATTCTTAATTCCAGCTTTATTTTATTGAATTCAAATTCAAATTCCACCATCTGCCATGGTGGGATTCAAACCCGGGTCCCCAGAACATTAGCTGAGTTTCTGGATTAATAGTCTAGCGATAATACCACTAGGCCATCGCCTACCCCATTGCCTGGTGTTTGTGGCGGCCAGGGGAGAAAGATCGCCTCAGGTTTTAGATTGCTTGGACACGCACTTCCATTGTTTTCTGAATGAGAAAGGAGAGTGTCAAAGTATCGAATGAAATGCCTGTTTGATACGCTTGCATAAAACCTTGGTTAGGCCGCATTTGGAGTATTACATGCAGTTCTGGTCAACACACTACCAGAAGGACATGGAAGCATTGGAGAGAGTGCAAAGAGGTTCACCAGGATGTTGCCCAGTCTCGAGGGTGTTGGCTATGAGAGGAGAGGTTGAATAAATTAGGATTATTTTCACTGGAAAGACGGAGGCTGAGGGGAGACCTGATAGAGGTCGACAAAATTATGAGAGGCATAGACTTATGTATCTTTTTCCCATTGGATGAAGGTGGAAGAGAGTATGTCTAGGGTGCGTGGGGTCCTTTATTATACTAGCTACCTTTCCGAGGCAGCAGGAAGTGTAGACGGAGTCAATGGATGGGAGGCTGGTTTGCGTGATAGATTGGGCTACATTCACAACCCTTTGTAGTTTCTTGCAGTCTTGGTCAGAGCAGGAGCTATACCAAGCTGTGATACAACCAGAAAGAATGCTTTCTAAGGTGCATCTGTAAAAGTTGGAGAGAGTCGTTGCTAACATGCCAAGTTTCTTTAGTCTTCTGAGAAAGCAGAGGCATTGGTGGACTTTCTTAATTATAGCATCAGTGTGGAGGGACCAGGGCAGTATTTGGTGATCTGGACTCCTGGAAACTTGAAGCTCTCGACCATCAGTTCATATAATCATAGAATCCCTACAGTGCAGGAGGCCTTTTGGCCCATCGAGCCTGCACCAACAACAATTCCACCCAGGCCCTATCCCCGTAACTCCACGTATTTACCCCACAAATCGCCCTGACACCAAGGGCCAATTTAGCATGGCCAATCCACCTAATCTGCACATCTTTGGACTGTGGGAGGAAACCGGAGCACCTGGGGGAAACCCACGCAGACACAGGGAGAACATGCAAACTCCACACAGACAGTGACCTGAGGCTGGAATTGAAGCTTGCCTGGACTTGGAGTCTCACTGGCTGTCCTGTCTGGAGACAATACATATCTCTTTAACCTGTCTTAATGCTCTCTCCACTCACATTGTTTGTATCTTTAAGACTTGATTAGCTGTAAATATTCGCATTCCAACTATTATTCTGTAAATTGAGTTTGTGTCTTTATATGCCCTATTTGTGAACAGAATTCCCACTCACCTGAAGAAGGAGCTTAAGGCTCCGAAAGCTAGTGGCTTTTGTTACCAAATAAACCTGTTGGACTTTAACCTGGTGTTGTTAAACTTCTTGCTGGAATTGAACACAGGTCCCTGGTGCTGTGAAGCAGCAGTGCTAATCAGTGTGCCACCATGCTACCCCGTATCAGCAGTTGAACATGTATCGACCATATCTTGACCACCATAAACCAAGTGCAAATATATTTTTGACAGATTGATGATGCTTAGGTCCTGGAACAATCTCCTTATCAGGGTGTTTTTGATTGTATCTCTACACAAGCGGACATGGATTTCCGAGTAATTTTCATCTTAGATGGGAAGCTACGAGTAAACTTGAGCAAATACAGGAAAGATGTTTTTGTTAATGATAGGAAATCATTTTTCTCTTCAGCTTTTGCCCACCACTGAAGCTGTGAATGCTTTGCATAATGGTTTGGAAAATTTTCCTTTTCATTTAATTAGTTTTATTCTGCCATTCATTAAACCTACCAACTAGTCAATGAACTACTGAATGTAAAATTGATAAGGTGACAGCTGAGATAAATTACCTCAGCTTGGCTTTGTGTTTTTAATTTGTACCAGGGTGTGAATTGTTTAGGTAATGGATTAGTTTTGATTTTTCAGCCTCCTCGAGGATACATATTCAGTCATGCTGCCTTTGTGTTGCGAGTCTGCCGGTTAACTCTGTTTAATTTGCACCAAAAAAGGTTGTAAACACGGGCTTTTTAAAAAATTAAAGTGCTTTTGTTTCCACTTACAATATTATTGCTGATTTGGGGAAATTAATCGGACTAAAAGTTGCTAAGTCCTTGGGATCTGATATCCCAGAGTGTTGAAAGGTTGCTATAGAGATGGTGGATGTTTTGGTGATCATCTTCCAAAATTTCATAGATTCTGGAATGGTCCCTGAAGATTGGAAGGCAGCAAATGTCACCCCACTATTTAAGAAGGGAGGGAGAGAGAAAACAGGGAACTACAGATCCATTGGCCTTACATCAGTGGAAGGGAAAATGCAGGAATCCCTTAAAAAAGATGTGATAAATTGACACCAGGGCCGAAATCTTACCACTGTTCACGCCGGCGGGATTTTCCCATCTCACTGCAGTGAAAGGAGACTTATCTCGCTGCAGCGGGACCGTGACATTAACGAGCAATACGATCGCATAGAATCATAGAAACCCGACAGTGCAGAAAGAGGCCATTGGGCCCATCGGGTCTGCACCGACCACAATCCCACCCAGGCCCTACCCCCATATCCCTACATATTTTACCCACTAATCCCTCCAACCTACGCATCTCAGGACACAAAGGGGCAATTTTAGCAAGGCCAATCAACCTTACCCGCACATCTTTGGACTGTGGGAGGAAACCGGAGCACCCAGAGGAAACCCATGCAGACACGAGGAGAATGTGCAAACTCCACACAGACAGTGACCCAAGCCGGGAATCAAACCCAGGTCCCTGTAGCTGTGAAGCAGCAGTGCTAACCACTGTGCTACCGTGCCGCCCACGTCTTAGAATCTTACGTCTTAGAATCATAGGATCTACAGAGCAGAAGGAGGCCATTTGGCCCATCAAGTCTGCACTGACAACAATCCCACCCAGGTCCCATCCCCATAACCCCACGTTTTTACTCTCCTAATCCCCCAGACACCAAGGGGCAATTTATCATGGCCAATCAACCTAACCCGCACACCTTTGGACTGTGGGAGGAAACCGGACAATCATTGATCTGATTGGGTGTAGTCAGCATGAGTTTATAAATGGGAAATCATATCTGACAAACTTGGAGTCTTTTGAAGATGTTACCAACAAATTTGATAGAGGAAAATCAGTGGAAGTAATCTGTTTGGATTTTCGGAAGAGGCTTTCAATAAAATCCCTCACAGGAGGATGATTAACAAAATGAAAGCACAAAGGATAGGAGGCAACATGTTGTCATGGATTAAGGATTGGCTAATAAGCAGAAAGCAGAGAATAGAATGAAACGGGTCATTATCACATTGGCAGGATGTAGCTGGTGGGGTACCACAAGGATCAGGACTTGGGCCCCAGGTGTTGACCATATATATCAATGATTTGGATGCAGGGCCAAATGTAATATTTCCACGTTCATGGATGATACAAAGCTAGGCGGGAATGTGTGTTGTGAGGAAGATGTAAAGCTGTTATTGGAGAATTTGGACAGACTCCGTGAATGGGCAAGAACATGGCAGATGGAATATAATGTGGGAACATGTGAGGTCATCAAGGAACAGTCTGGAATGTGCTGCCAGAGGGAGTGGTGGATACAGATACAATAGCAAAGTTTAAGAGGCATCTCAACAGATACATGAATAAGCAGGGAATAGAGGGCTATGGACCATGTAGAGGAAAAAGGTCTTTAGTTTAGAAAGGCGTCATGTGTCGGTGCAGGCTGGGTGGGCTGAATGGCCTGTTCTTGTGCTGTACTATTCTTTGTTCTGTGTTCTTTAACTCATCGTGAACAGTAATTTATTCATTAGCTTAGCAACTAATTCACGCCTGTACTCTGTCCGCATTCCGAGACAAAACTCCTGGCACATGACCCTTCTTGTAACCACACTATCACTTGACCACTCAGTCTACAAAGAACATGAAACCATCGTTGCAAAAACCTATCGAGTTCACCAATGCCCTTTTGGGAGGGAAATCTGCCATCGCTACCTGGTCTGGCCTACATGTGACTCGAGACCCACAGCAATGTGGTTGACTCCCAAAACGCTTTCTGAACTGGTACGGTAGGCGGCACGGTAGCACAGTGGTTAGCACTGCTGCTTCACAGCTCCAGGGTCCCGGGTTCGATTCCCGGCTCGGGTCACTGTCTGTGTGGAGTTTGCACATTCTCCTCGTGTCTGCGTGGGTTTTCTCCGCGTGCTCCGGTTTCCTCCCACAGTCCAAAGATGTGCGGGTTAGGTTGATTGGCCAGGTTACAAAATTGCCCCTTCGTGTCCTGAGATGCGTAGGTTAGAGGGATTAGTGGGTAAATATGTGGGGGTAGGGCCTGGGTGGGATTGTGGTCGGTGCAGACTCGATGGGCCGAATGGCCTCCTTCTGCACTGTAGGGTTTCTATGACTTCTATGATCTGGCAAGCCACTCAGTTCAAGGCTAATTAGGGATAGGCAATCGACGCTTTGGCTAAGATCAAGCATCAGATCAAGCTCAAGATGGGATGTCCTTATCTTGTCAGCTTGGATCTTGTTTGACTCTCTCGTGAGGGTCTTGAATTGGATTCAAGTGGAATTTGAATTTGGTTTTTGGACCAAGCAAGGCTTTGGGTTTCATCATAGAAATCATAGAAACCCTACAGTGCAGAAGGAGGCCATTCGGCCCATCGAGTCTGCACCGACCACAATCCCACCCAGGCCCTACCCCCACATATTTACCCGCTAATCCCTCTAACCTACACATCCCAGGACTCTAAGGGGCAATTTTTAACCTGGCCAATCAACCTAACCCGCACATCTTTGGACTGTGGGAGGAAACCGGAGCACCCGGAGGAAACCCACGCAGACACGAGGAGAATGTGCAAACTCCACACAGACAGTGACCCGACCCGGGAATCGAACCCGGGACCCCGGAGCTGTGAAGCAGCAGTGCTAACCCACTGTGCTACCGTGCCGGTTTGATTGGTCCACTCTGAGCATTGGCTTTGTAACTTTAAGGACGTATTAAAAAATTTTTTTTTATAAATTAGAGATGGGCAATAAATGCTGGCCCAACCAATGATGCCCACATTCCATGAATGAGTTTTCAAAAATCTGATTTTGATAAAATATATATTATAGTACAAATTATCAGAACAATTTAATATACATATCACTCTGTTACAAAAAGATATTACAATGCTTAAATGTGTTACCTGGAATCTTTTATTGTCCCTGTTGCTTCTCACGGCCCAATCAGTTCAACACAGAACTGACATCTCTCCTTTAAAATCCTATTTTAATCCAGCCATGCATGTCTCAATGGACTCAGAATTATTTTTAGAACACATGCCTTGTCATTTAATTATACTCGCAGTCTCTGTCATGTATTTAATCCCTGTAATTGGAAAATGCTTAACTAATGCATGATTACATCTGTTTAGTATTGAAGTTTTGAGCCATTGCACATTATTCAGGGGTGCAGCACTGCTAAGATGCAGGGACACACACTTCAACAAAATGCCAATAGGTGAGCTTTTTAAAATCAAATACTTTCAGTAGGAGTTTAAGATGAAAAATAATTTTCCTGTGGGCGGTTAAATGAGCTAAAATGTTACATTACCGGATTATCAAACTTGCTATATTCTGTAAACTCTCATCAGCAGTTAATATATTTTATCAGAGCTATGAAACAATGTGCAATTAAACATTCTTGCCCTCTGCTGATCAAATTTGGGCTCCACCGCATTTGCAGCCAGCTGTTCTATCCCCATTTTTTCATTAAAAACTGCAGCCTCTAAATTATTGAACACTAGTTGATCTCCTGTGGCATTGCATATAAAACAAAACACACAGTGTCTTCTCTTCTTGCAGCTGTCACTCAATCTTTCCTACCCTTTAATCTTTGTGTTTTTCTCTCTTTACCTCTGTTCCATTTTATCTAAAAGGTTTGCTCATTATTATCACAAGTAGGCTTACATTAACACTGCAATGATGTTACTGTGAAAATCCCCGAGTCGCCACACTCCGGCACCTGTTCGGCTACACAGAGGGAGAATTTAGCGTGGCCAATGCACCTAACCGGCACGTCTTTCAGACGAAACCAAAGCACCCAGAGCATGCCCACACAGAACGTGCAAACTCCACACAGACAGTGACCCAAGCCAGGAATTGAACACAGGTACCTGGTACTGTGAAGCAGCAGTACTAACCACTGTGCCATCATGCTGCCCACACAGAATCATAGTCATCGAGTCATAGAGGTTTACAGCATGGAAACAGGCCCTTCGGCCCAACTTGTCCATGCCACCCTTTTTTTTTTAAACACCTAAGCTAATCCCAATTGCCTGCAGTTGGCCCTTATCCCTCTGTACCCATCTTACCCATGTAATTGTCTAAATGCTTTTTAAAAGACAAAATTGTACCCGCCTCTACTACTACCTCTGGCAGCTTGTTCCAGACACTCACCACCCTCTGTGAAACAATTGCCCCTCTGGACCCTTTTGTATCTCTCCCCTCTCACCTTAAACCTATGCCCTCTAGTTTTAGACTCCCCTACCTTTGGGAAAAGATATTGACTATCTAGCTGATCTATGCCCCTCATTATTTTATAGACCTCTATAAGATCACCCCTCAGCCTCCTACGCTCCAGAGAACAAAGTCCCAGTCTATCCAGCCTCTTATAACTCAAACCATCAAGTCCCGGTAGCACCCTAGTAAATCATTTCTGCACTCTTTCTAGTTTAATAATATCCATTCTATAATAGGGTGACCGGAACTGTACACAGTATTCCAAGTGTGGCCTTACCAATGTCTTGTTCAACTTCACAAAGACGTCCCAACTCCTGTATTCAATGTTCTGACCAATGAAACCAAGCATGTCGAATGCCTTCTTCACCATTCTGTCCACCTGTGACTCCACTTTCAAGGAGCTATGAACCTGTACCCCTTTGTTCTATAATTCTCCCCAGTGCCCTAGCATTAACTGAGTAAGTCCTGCCTTGGTTCGATCTACCAAAATACATCACCTCGCATTTATCTCAATTAAACTCCATCTGCCATTCGTCAGCCCACTAGACCAATTGATCAAGATCCCATTGCAATCAGAGATAACCTTCTTCATTGTCCACTATGCCACCAATCTTGATGTCATCTGCAAACTTACTAACCATGCCTCCTATATTTTCACCCAAATCATTAATATAAATGACAAATAACAGTGGATCCAGCACCGATCCCTGTGGCACACCGCTGGTCACAGGCCTCCAGTTTGAAAAGCAACCCTCTACAACCACCCTCTGTCTTCTGTCATCAAGCCAATTTTGTATCCAATTGGCTACCTCACCCTGGATCCCGTGAGATTTAACCTTGTGCAACAACCTACTATGCGGTACCTTGTCAAAATCCCAGAAAAGGTGACCACATTTCATGTTTTAAGTTTCCTTTCCTGCTTTGTCTTTTGTTTCAGGTGGTTGCCTCCTTTTGGGGGCTGGCCCTTTTAGTTTGTCCCTCAATTTATTTGATTTAATCTATTAGATTTGCCAAAAAGAATGGAAAAGTGACCACAACAACCATAGTCGTTAAAAGTCCCACCTGGTTCACTAATGTCCTTTAGGGAAGGAAATCTGCCGTCCTCACCTGGTCTGGTCTACATGTGACTCCAGACCCACAGCAACGTGATTGAGTCTTAACGGTCTTCTGAAACAGCCTAGCAAGTGACTCAGTTCAAGGCTAATTAGTGATGGAGCAAAAAGAATGCCGGCATTGCCAGCGCTGTCCATGTCCCACATAAGGATACAATGGCCGGAATTCTCCAATGTCGCCCTGCCATCGCTGCCAGAGAATTAGGCACTCAGCCAAATCTCCATTCACGCAGCCAGAACGGAGAATCCCAGCCGCGTCGAGGTGGGAGAATCCCAGCCAATGTAATTACAAATTGCCCAAATCTGATATCAAATGCAAAGCTAAAAACTGCCTCATTGCTAAGTCTTTAATGTATTATGTGTGGCATAACTGAGATAACAAGAATGAAAGCCTGCTTAAATTAAACATTACCAATTATATTTTGATAATTGGACAGGCATCTTTCAGTTTTCGGCTGCAGTAGATTTGAAAACTTATTTGTATTAATTTCTAATGTGTACATTTATGCAAAATAATATTTTGCACTTATTTCGTGCTCTTTCTCTGCTGATCAAATATTTAGTTTGTATCACATAAAAAAATGTTTAAGAGCATTTTATTTGTCTATTTGCTTAATGTTCGGGTATTGCAAATAATTTTATTTAAAAAGAATCAGGCAATTTGCTTCATGAAACTTATCTGTTATCTAGTAATTTCCCATCCTTCTTGTTATAGTCATTTAATATAACAATGTTTCCAGTCACGCAGGAGCATTTGAAATTTGGAACAGTATTTCATTTGGCTGGATAAACTTGATCAAGTCTAATTTCTATCACTTTCCTTCTCTCAATTCATTTGTTTTCTTCTCAGTAACAGCACAACTTCAGCGCATCAAATTTGCAGGGGCAGATTGGTGGCACAGTGGTTAGAGCTGCTGCCTTACAGTGCCAGGGACCTGGGTTCAGTTCCTGCCTTGGGTCACTGTCTGTGCAGAGTTTGCACCTTCTCCCCGTGTCTGTGTGGGCTCCCTCCCACAGTCCAAAGATGTGCGGGTTAGGTGGATTGGCTGTGCTAAATTGTCCCTTAGTGTCCCAAGGTGTGTAGGTTATGGGGATTAGTGGGATAAATACATGGGGGCCTGGGTGGGATTCTTTTCTAAGGGTGTAATTTTGCCAACATGTCCGCCCGAGGTCAATGGAGAATGCCGTTCTGCGATTCCGGGGGCGGGCGTGCCGGTAAAATTCTGGCCTAAGAGTCAGTACGAGCCTGAAGGGCCTGTTCCTGTGATGTACTTTTTTTTGTTCAGACAAGATAGGCCAAATGGCCTCCTTCTGCACTGTAGGAAATTTATCAATTAATAACATTTAGTCTGTTGAAGCTACACTAAGGTGTTGGAGTATTAAAGCTTAATTCATATGAAATCTTTTGATCTACAATTTATTTTAAATATGTTAACCTCTCAACTAAAATGGTGGACAGATAATAGATATACCATCGAAACTGGGAACAGGGCAATTGGAGAAGATAAAGACCAAGGGATATCTGGTTTGCCTGCTACCATCTCCAGTCATCACATGATTCAGTAGTTATAGAATTGTTGGTTAATTGTAACAGTCAATCAATCAGTCTATCATAGGCCCACAAACTGTATGCGGAAAACTCCCATCCATTTTGCACTAAATGCGGGAATGGGTATATGAAAAGAAAATATGATATTCCTGCGAGCTGTAATGGCAGACTGTTGGGCCGTATCATCCACCCGCACACCACATTAAATCTGCAGGCAGGGGGAACACACCGGGTCACTAGTGGGTAGCCTCTGATTCAGCCATCGGGCCACTGCTTCCTCACTCCGGGAACCAGAGGGAAAGAGCAGCCATCACAGCCTTCTCCGATGCAGCTGTCCAAGGGTGGGACACTGAAGGAATGACCCCAAAAACCCAAGAGGATGGCAGTGCCCTGTAATGCCTCACTGGGGCATCTCCTGGATGCCCACCATGATGTCCTCTAACCCCGCTCTGGCTGCAGGATGTCCACCAAGGTGACCAATCCGGCTTGGCAGATGGTGGCAATGCTGGTCAGTGCCAATGCTATACAGGTCAGGCACTGGGTCAGGAAGAGGGTGAATGATCTCATACATGCCACCAGGGTAGGTCAACCATCTCAGCACTCAACTCTCACACTCAAGCCCATCACACATGCACTGGTATCTCACTCACTCACCCCAACTAAAAGGACATCACTACTCACCATCACGCACACACCTGCACATCTCGGTGCTGTGGGAGCAGCACCCATTGCTGTAGCCCTTGGTGGCATCCAACAGTGGCCATGCAAGAGGGGTGGCAGGCCACAACAATCTTATTCCAGCTGCCCCTTCTCCTCAAGGAGTCAGTCAGGGACTCTCAGGCACCCAGAGAAAGGAGGACAGCAGCTGGACACTGGGGTGATCACAGGAAGGCCCAGCCAATCCAAATCCCCTCTTCCTGCAAGCCCATCAGAAGTGGAATGGTCAAGATTTACAAACCTTTACCCTAGTTCTGAATTAACAGCTGGGAGACCCTTGTGAATGAAAAGTGTTACGAATTTGCTTAAGTTTGACCAAGCTAATATCATTTCACTATAAATACAAAAATACGGCATGGTGGCATAGTGATTAGCACTGCTGCCTCATAGCGCCAGGGACCTGGGTTTGATTCCCGGCTTGGGTCACTGTCTGTGCGGAGTCTCCCTGTGTCTGCGTGGGCTTCCTCCGGTTTCCACCCAATGTCTGAAAGACATGCTGGTTAGGTGCATTGGCCATGCTAAATTCTCCCTCAGTGTAGCCAAACAGGCGCCGGAGTGTGGCGGCTAGGGGATTTTCTCAGTAACTTCATTGCAGTGTTAATGTAAACCTACTTGTAACACTAATAAATAAATAAACTTAAAGCAATGCAGGAAGCAGCACAAAATGCCATGATGTTCGAGCTGCAATTATCTGTTCAAAGCCAAAATTCTTGTTCTTGGTGAAACATTGGAAGTGAATTTATAAGGCTGGTGCTTAATATTTACTCGATACTCCCACATTTCAACCTATTTTGGAATGGATCCAAAAACCTTTGATTGCTTTAGTTCCTTGAGAGTTCCTTCTCCCGGAAACACTGTTTTTCAGTCAATCTTTACACCCACAGAAAGAACCTTCCAAACTTTCAAAATACACAGTTTTATTTTCTGAAATGTTATTTATCAAAGAAATGTAATATAAGTTGGCCTAATTGTAATATTTTATTCTGCGCTGCATATGGGGGCCTTCAGGATACAGCAGACAGGTAGCAACCTATTAGTCACAATTTCAGAATTACATTACTCTGTGAATTCTATCCTCTGGTGGTACCTGCGCTCGGTCTGTGTTATCTGAAGCAAGCTGAGAAAGATGTGAAGAGACTGAAAGTCAAGCTGGGAGAAACAGAGCAATGATAACTGGGGAATTGCAGAAGCACTGAGCAAAGATAGTGGGATTTCCTGTGGGAGCACCATATGCATTTTGTATCTCAGGCCATCAGTACTTGAAGATGTTAGGTTTGCCAACACTTTCTGTGCCTTTCTTCCCCAGTACTATTGAAACAATACTCTTTCTCTCTGTTGTTCGAAAGCCAAGCTGTTGAAGATATCGCCTAGGGTTGAACGCGGAACCAATCCTCAGCCAAAGTGGAAGTCAGCCTTACTTAGTGCCCAATGCCTTTGCTGCCACTGGTAAAGTCACACTGGGGAAGGGTGGGGCAGTGTAGGCAGTGAGGAAAAGTGCCCATACCAGTGGCAGATTTAGAGTCAGTGGTGCCCTGTGCTCTGTTTCATTTTTGCCCCTTGGCCCAGGATCTGAGGGCCAAAATCCACTCCCCTCACACCCTTGCTCTTCCCACCCCCTCACCCTACGCCCATGCTCTCTCATCTCTTACCCACCCTCTCTTTCCCCCCTTACCCTTGCACACCATATGTCTTCGCCCTTATCCCTCTCTTCTACCAAACCCCACTCAGCCTCTTCTCCCCCATCCCTTTCCCACACTGTCCCCTCACCCCACTCTCTTCCCCCATTCCTTTCACACATTCTCTGCCCCCCCATCCCTCACCCACACTCTCTCTTTCCCCCTTACCCTTGCACACCCTTTGTCTTTTCCCTTACCACTCACATACCCTCTCCCTTCTACCAAACTCCACTCAGTCTCTTCCTCCCCACCCCTTACCCACCCTCAATCTTCTCTCCAACCCCTGCTGAGCCTCCCAAGGGATTTTCACAGTAAGTTCATTGCAGTGTGAATGCAAGACTATTTGTGACTAATCAATTAACTTTACTTTTAACTTTTCCCCCTACCCTTCACCACGCCTTCTCTTTTCCGCCCACCCCTCTCCCACCCTCCCCTTTTTTCCCCTCACCCATCTCTCATCCTCTCTCTTTCCCCCCCATTCCTCTATCACCCCCTCTCTTTTCCTCCACACTTTGCACATACTATCCCATCCTCCTCACATGCTCTCTTCCTCCCACCCCACTATCTCACACACACACACTCGGCGGAATTTTACCGGCAAGTCTGCCCGAGGTTCGTACAATTCCACCCAAGACCAACGGAGAATGCCTTTCTCTGAGCCAAGCCCCCCCCCCCCCCCCCCCCGCAATTGGGGCAGGCGGGCGTGCGTGCCAGTAAAATTCTGGTCACGATCTCCAACCTCCCCCCGCTCACAATTGCTCTTAGGAGTTTGAAGAAAATGTGTTGGCCATATAATTTCTCAGTCTTGTGTTACGATGTATTAATCATCTGACTCCCCTAGACATCAGCAAAACATGATTTTTAAGTGAAAATATTAATGATGGTTGCATTTCATTTTGAACTATGAATCAGTAAATCTTTAGCATAGCAATTTAGTATGCAAGATTTTAATTATGTAATTCAAGCTTATTAAAGACATGACTTACAAAGCTTTACCTATAAAGTATGGGGAAAACTGGGTAAATAGAATAAAGATACTGATAGCCATAATGGCAGCACAAGGGGCTGAATGGCCTACTCTTGTTCCCGTGTACCCGTCTAGATATCAATGAATGGAGCTTGGCACATATGTGCAAATATTCATACATCAAACTCTTTCTCCAGTCAATTCAAACTAGTCTATATTTCAAAGACCTATTAGTCAGCTAAGTTAATGGCTCACATCGTACCTCTGATTCTCCGCAGCAGACAAAGTTACATGTTATCAGGTCTAGCAACCTGATCAATCTTCAGTGCCTCAAACAAAACTAAGGCCATTTATGCATTTACACTTAGAGTCAATAGCTTCAGCATTTTTACCTACCCTTGTATAATCTTCAATAGTGAAAATGAATATAAAATATATATTGTGTCTGAAATTTAAAAATAGAGGAGTATGGGAAATGGGATGATGTGGATAGTTATTTGAGGGTTGTGCAGTATAATGATGGGCTAAATAGCTTCCTTCTGTGCTGTGAAATTCAACAGTTTCTCACATGTGATTGAATACCATCTCAGGTGCACAGCTAAAATCTCTTACTGCCCAACATGTCCAACCTGCCCAACAAAGAAGAAATTCTTGCCTGCACCCTCAACTATATTTTCCCTGCCATATTGTTAAATAAGCTACCATGCACTAATTTCTGATCAATTCTAGTCATTTCATATTTTTTATTTTATGCATAGTGGTTAAGCTTCCAATAGGAGAAATGAAGTGATTGACAAAACATTTGGGCTCGAAAGAAACCTCTTTATTCCTGGAGAATTTGGCTTTATGTGACCCAAGTCTTGGTCCTTATCAAATATTTATTAGGTTGAGAAATCTAAAGAGGTCGCAGCCCTAGTGCTAAGATTCTATAGTAGAGGCTATTGCCTGATTCGCTCCAGCTTGTGATAGCACATAAGACAAAAGGACATGAATCAAAAATCAAAATATATTGTTCATTCTGGCATGATGGTGTTAGCGCGAGTGAACAGATACCACACCACTCGCACCCAGAGCCAAGATCGATAACAGCACAGTTTATTATAGTTTTTTACGTCGACGGAGGTACAATCAGGACACAGACAAGACAGTCCCGCAAAGTACTCTGCCTGCCTGCCAAAACGGAGTATAGTTATAGTAACGATCTGTTTTGATATGTAAATGGTTTGTGAGTGGTCTCCTGATATAATCATCCTGTTTCAATAGGTTTGTGGGTGTGGAGTTTGATGTGTAAATGGTTTTCTTTTATAGTTATCCCGTTAATGGGTTTTCTGGTCTAGAGTTTTAATATGTAAAGTTTGGTTTAAGAGTGTGATAATTGCTTTATGTCTCTGAATTCCTTTGGACAATGGGTGTTTGATGGGATGTCAGGAAGTTTTCCAGGTCTCAAGATATTTTCTGAATAGCATATTGATGCGAGTTCCTGAGTCTTTGTCAACCTGGTTTCTGTGTTTAAAAGATGCCTGCTTGCCTTACTCACACCTTTCTGGCTGAATGCTGTCCTGTTTTGCTTCATTTATCGAGTTATAGTTTAAGAAATATTCTAATCCTAATACCCACAAAATTTATGCCCGCCTACAATGGTTAGCACTGCTGCCTCACAGTGCCACGGATGCAGGTTCAATTCCGGCCTTGGGTGACTGTCTGTGTGGAGTTTGCACGTTCTCCCCGTGTCTGCGTGGGTTTCCTCCCTCACTCCAAAGATGTGCGGGTTAGGTTGACTGGCCTTGCTAAATTGCCCCAAGGTGTGTAGGTTGGGGGGGATTAGCAGGGTAAATACATGGGATTACAGGGATAGAGCCTGGGTGGGATTGCTGTCGGCGCAGACTCGATGGGCCAAATGGCTTTCTTTTGCACTGTAGGGACTCTATGGTTCTATGATTAACCATGGGGTTATGAGGATTGGGCAGGTGGATGGGCCTAGGTCGTGAGAGAGCCAATATGGGAGAATAATCTACTTGACATCATCCTCACCAGTCTAACTGTCACAGATGCATTTGTCCATGGTAGTATTGGTGGGAGTGACCACTTCAGAGTCCTTGTGGAGACCAAGACCCATCTTCTTATTGCGGACATCCTTTAACGTGTTGTGTGACGTTATCACCTAGAACAGATCTAGGAGCTCAAAAGTGGACTCCATTAGCAGATCATCAGCACTAGCAGAACTTTATTGAATTGCAATCTTGACTTTCATGGCCCGCTCTACCATTACCAGCAAGCCATGAGACCAAACCTGGTTCAATGAAGGGTGTAGGAGGGAAAGCCAGGAGCAGAACCAGGCTTACCTATAAACAAAGTGCCAAACTGTTGAAGCAGCGACAGAGGAACTACATGCATGTCAACCAGTGGAAGCTACATGCAATAGACAGAGATCAGTGATCACATCATTAAAGAATCAAATCAAAGCGCTGCAGTCCTGTCACATCCAGTCATGAGTGAGGGTGGACAATGAAACAAATGAGCAGAGACCGTCCACAGACACCCCCTTCCTCAATGATGGTGGAACTCAGCAAGTCAGTGCAAAAGACAAGGCAGAAAGCATTTGTTATCTGCTTCAGCAATATTGTCAAATGGATGATCCTGCGTATGAGCGTTTTATGGTTCATGCACAAGGGCAACATGGTGGCACAGTGGTTAGCAGTGCTGCCTCAGTGCTAGGGACCCGGGTTCAATTTTAACCTTGGGTCACTGTCAGTACGGAGTTTGCACATTCTCCCCGTGTCTGCATGGGTTTCCTCCGGATGCTCCGGTTTCCTTTCACAGTGCAAAGATGTGCAGGTTAGGTTAATTGGCCATGCTAAATTGCCCCAAGGTGTGTGGGTTAGGGGGATTAGCAGGGTAAATATGTGGGGTTACGGGAATAGGGCCAGGGTGGAATTATGGCCGGTGCAGACTCAATGGGCCGAATGACCTCCTTCTGCAGTGTAGTGATTCTATGATGATTCATTCAGACACTTCTGGGGAAGTTGCAACAGGGCAGTCACCATTGGCAGGACCAGCAGGTCCTGCCGGCGGGAATGGCCAGGCCAGGAAATTTTGGTCACTCCAGTCTTTCAATTAAATAATCCTCAATCCATACTGGTACATTATTCAAATCTGTTGAGCTCTTCTCTTGTGTAGCACCTTATAAATGCCTTCTGACAATCAGAATATTCTATAGCCACCAGCCCCACCCCCTTATTTATCTTGCAGGCTACACCATCAAAAAACTCAAATAGATTTGTCAAGCACGAGTTCCCTTTCATAAAACCATATTGATTCGACCTAATATCATATTGCTATTTCTCAAATATTCTGTTACAATGTTCTGAATAATGAATTCTCATAATGCATTTACCTTTGCTGCCTTCTAATGTATGGAGACCATTCTAGAATCTCAGGAATTCTGGAAGATCAGACCAATACATCCACTAGATTTAAAAGTTTAAAGTTAATTCATTAGTGTCACAAGTACGCTAACATTACCATTGCAATAGTTACTGTTAAAGTAACCCTAGTCGTCACACTCCGGTGCCTGTTCGGGTCCACTGAGGAAGAATTTATCATGGCCAATGTACCTAACCAGCATGTCTTTCCAACTGTGTGAGGAAACCGGAGCACCCGGAGGAAACCCACGCAGACACGGGGAGAACATGCAAACTCCACACAGAGAGTGACCCAAACCAGGAATTGAACTCTGGTTCCCGGCGTTGTGAGGCAGCGGGGCTAACCGCTGTGCCACCGTGTCTCCCATTTTAAAATCCAGGATATAGGCAGTCAGATGCAGGGAACTGTTAGTTTTTAGTCAATTTGATTTCTTCAGTTATTCTTCTTTACTAATATTAATTACTTAAATTTCCTTGCTCTCATTAAACTCTTGGTTTCTCTTTTTCTCGTATATCCTTTCTGTCTTGGACTGTGAAAATCACTCACAAATATTGTTTAATGTATCTGCCATTTCTTTATTCACCATTATAATTTCTCCAGTGTCATCCAGTAAAGGACCCATGTTTCCCATTGAGAATCTCTTCCTTTTTGCATACTTGCAGATGTTACCCCATCTAATCTCCTTGTATTTGATTCGTGATAGAATTGTCCACATCCTGGTTTATGTGGACTCAGTCCCAACAGAACTGTTCCTTGGGAGGGTTTTTCTGGCTGCGCTCACCCCAAGACTGGAAAATCATGCTCGAGGTCAACGGACCTTTACATGGTCCGCACCCAACCATCCTCCCCCCCGCCCCCTCCCACCCACTACAGTTCAGGACAGGAAACTTTCCCCCCCTTGTCTCTCTTTCAGTCCTGTACTTAAACATCTAAACTGTTTGTCCTATCACTTTGTAAGTGGCTCAGATAGTAATCAGGAGATCATTATCTTAAAGGCTCTGCTATTAAATTTGTACCAAGCTGCCCAAACTCCCTCAGATGATTAAATGGAATTTGTTCCTGCATGGACCATGGCATCTGGAAGCTTTCCTTTCCAAGTTCCTCTCCATTGCAAGACACTGTTCTTAATCCCAGCACTGGGGAAGAAAAACACCAGCATATCCCTTTTCATTCCAATCTTCTTCTCAACACAGTCTTTGTGTTTTCATAAGTATCAGGAATAAATACGTCTAACCTGTTGGTTAATGACAAAGGCTAATGTAAAAGCAAAATACTGCAAATGCTGGAATCTGAAACAAAAACAGAAAATGCTGGAAAATCTCAGCAGGTCTGACAGCATCTGTGGGGAGAGAATAGAGCCAACGTTTTGAGTCTAGATGACCCTTTATCAGAGCAGACCCGGCACTGACATCTAGACTTGAAACATTGGCTCTAAAGGCTAATCTGTGATGCTCTTACCTGCATAAGTTGTAATCATATCCTTCCCTGATCACATAGCCTTATCACTATCCTTTCCCCCCCTTTGCCTGGCTGCAGCACAGTCTTACGGTGACCCACCATGCACATTTTCCAACTCTATACTCCCCTTATTGGTGACTCTGGTATCTGAATGGTGGTACCGAGTGTCACATCAAGTGATGGGGTGCCTCTTCTTCGGTGGTTTAATGGTGCTTTTGGTTGTTCTCCTGAAGTTGCTGTGACTGTGCAGCTAGCTATTCTTGGACTTCTCAGGGGAAAAAGTCAGGGAGGGAGGGTTGCGGTGAGGGAAGGGGGTGTGGGATGAAAAGCAATAGGTTCATGGTTAATCCATCAGGAGGTTGCTTGTCATGTTGCATAGCAGGAAGTAGGTGAGATGGAAATTGAGAAGGGGCATAAGACAGGAATATACCATCATCCTAAATGTTCTTGGCAATGGCGGGTGCAATGGTCTCCGCTGCAGCCAGCCCCATTGACGCAGTGACATGACTCTTCCATTTGGCACAGGAGATGCAGACATGCCTGCCACTCAGCGGAATGCTACCAACATGCAAATGGGGGGGGGGGGGGGGGGGGGTTGGTCGGGGAGCTTCAATGGGTCCAGGTATGGGCAGACCGCAAATCATGAGCTGCTTGCCTGAAAATGTGAAGAAGAAAATTCTCAGGCCCATATCTTGGCTGTGCTGCTACATTGTAGGGGCAAAAAAAACATATTTTCTCCGTCAGCAGAATAATGTTGCTGTCATATTTGTTTAATGTTAAAGTCTCCTGACAATTGTGTATTTTTTAATCTTTCCAAATCAGTTTTGCTCTTGAAAGAACATCTACTGCACTAAGATTAATAGTCCCCGGTGAGCGCATAACAGAATGTGAACAGCGCTTGTATACATTATTCAAGTCTTGTTCTGTTCTGTGAAGTCATCGTGAGTTATGTGTTGCCTTTTGGAATTGAACATTGCTCAGTACACAAAGTTTATCCAACCTGTGTCTGAAAGGAATGCTTCCGATGGCCAGTACATTACTCTTCCCATTTATGCTGATTGCATTTATTTCATTAATTGTGGCACTGTTGTCGGTCTGATGCCCTCACACTTTCATAGTTTACCTACGATCCTTCAGGTCAGTGTGTTAAAATTTCCCTCACCAACGACTGACCTCACGCTTATTCTGTGTAGCTTGACTGTCCACACAATGAACCTGTACAAATGTTGTGAATGATGTTTTAAATTAAAGCATAAAAGAACATAGGAAAAGGAGTAAGACCATCAGTACCTGGAGCCTGCTTGCTCCATCACTCAACTAGAGCATGGTTGATCAACAGTTTACACAGCATTGATAAACAGTTAATGGGAGTACCCACAACAGCATTGCTGTACAGAGGGATCTTGGGGTTCAAGTCCATAGCTCCCCGAAAGTGGCCACAAAAGCAGATAGGGTGCTAAAGAAGGCATACGGCACGCTTGCCTTTATTGGTCAGGGCATTGAGCACAACAGTCAGGATGTCATGATGCAACATTATAAAACCTTGGTTAAGCTGCACTTAGAGTATTGCGTTCAATTCTGGTCGCCATATTACAGGAAGGATGTGGAGGCTTTGGGAAGGTGCAAAAGAGGTTTACCAGATGCTGCCTGGATTAGAAGCTATGAGCTATAAGGAGATGCTGGACAAACTAGGGTTGTTTTCTCTGGAGCGGTGGAGGCTGAGGGGAGACCTGATAGAAGTCTATAAAATTATGAGAGGCAGAGATTGGGTTGACAGCCAGAATCTTTTTCCCAGAGCTGAAATATCTAATACTAGGGGGCATGCACTTAGGGCAAGAGGGGGAAAGTTCAAAGGAGAAGTCGTAGAGTCAGAGATTTACAGCATGGAAGCAGGCCCTTCGGCCCAACTTGTGAGGGGCAAATTTTTCATAGAGTGGTAGGTGTCTGGAACGCGCTGCCAGGGGTGGTGGTGGAGGCAGATACGATGGGGGAATTTAAGGGGCTTTTAGATAAGCAAAGAATAGAGGGATATGGACCAAAGGCAGGTAGAAGGGATAAGTTTAATTTGGTGTCATATTCGGCACAACATTGTGGGCCGAAGGGTTTCTTCCTGTGCTGCTCTGTTCTCTGTTCTAACACTATTTTCCCAAGCCATTCCCATACACCTTTGATGTTATTAGTATCTAGAAATGTATTTGTTTATGTCTTGAATATATGCAACGCCTGAGCTTCCACAGCTCGCTGGTGGAGAGAATGGCAAAGGTTTGCCACCTTCTGAGTGAGGAAATTCCTCCTCATCTCAGTCCTGAATAGCTTCTCTGTAATCCTGAGTCATTCACAGAATCATAGAGCACAGAAGAGGCCCTTCGGCCCATCGAGTCTGCACCGACACATTAGAAACACCTGAACTCCCACTAACCCCATCTGCCAGCACTTGGCCCAAAGCCCTAAATGTTATGATGTGCCAAGTCCTCATCCAGATACTTTTGAAAGGATGCGAGGCAACCCACTTCCACCACCCTCCCAGACAGCACATTCCAGACCATCAGCACCCTCTGGGTAAAAAGGTTTTTCCTCACATCCCCCCCCAAACCTCCAGCTAATCAAAGAATTTGGCTTGATTTTGTGCAAGGGTGAGGAGCCTTTGCATTGTTACAAAAATGACTGAGGAGAGCCCAGATGCAGAGAAAGAGTACTTCCCCCAAATACAGCAGGTACCATGTTTGCTGGGTGTTTGGGGGAGGGGTTGTAGGGGGAAGGTGATGGTTAATGGAGGAAGGTTCCACATTTCCCATTCATGCTTCATGGAGTCAGTTATGTTGGGATGACCGAGCGGTCTAAAACACTGTTCAAGTCGCAGTCTCCTCTGGGTGCTCTGGTTTCCTCCCACAGACCGAAACACATGCTGGTTAGGTGCATTGGCCATGCTAAATTCTTCCCCAATGTACTTGAACAGATGCCAGAGTGTAGCGACTATGGGGTTTTCACAGCAACTTCATTGCAGTGTTAATGTAAGCCTACTTGTGACACTAATAAATAAACTTGAAAACTATAAATATGGAGATGGGGGGCCATAAATATTAGATAATAATAAATCCACAAAGGAATTCTGGAACTACTTCTTAAATCGGGGAAGAGATAACAATATGGAACTTGCTACCATAGGGTGCAGTTGAGGCAAGTTGAATAGATTCATTGAAGGGAAACTAGGTAATTACAATTCAGAAAGGAATGGAAGGATATGGTGATGAGGGTTGATGAAAATAAATTGGAGGAGACTCGAGGCAAGGCCGAGTGGTATCATCACTATTAATCCAGAAACTCTGCTAAAGTTCTGAGGACCTGGGTTCGAATCCCGCCACAGCAGCTGGTGGAATTTGAATTCAATAAAAAAAAATCTGGAATTAAGAATCTACTGATGACCATGAAACCATTGTTGATTGTCAGGAAAAACCCATCTGGTTCACAAATGTCCTTTCGGGAAGGAAATCTGCAGTCCTTACCTAGTCTGGCCTGTATGTGACTCCAGAACCACAGCAATGTGGTTGACTCTCAACTGCCCTCCAACGGGAACTAGGAATGGGCAATAAATGCTGGCCAGCCAGCGACACCCATATCCCATGAGTGACTAAAAAAATAATGTGGAGCATAACCACGGCATGCATGATTCTACTGGGCTGAAAGGTCTACTTCAATACTGCAAATATTTAGTAAAATGGATACAGATTGACAGTGCTAAAAAAGTACAACATAGTCAGGATTTTTAAAAATTTAGTAAGCATTGCATGGTGGCACAGTGGTTAGGGACAGCACGGTGGCACAGTGGTTAGGGACAGCACGGTGACACAGTGGTTAGCACTGCTGCCTCACAGCATCAGAGACCTGGGTTCTATTCCAGCCTTGGGTCACTGTTTGTGTGGAGTTTCCACTTTGGTCCCATGTTGGACGTGGGTTTCCTCCGGGTGCTCCAGTTTCCTCCCACAGTCCAAAGATGTCAGGTTAGGTGGATTAGCTATGGTAAAACGTACAGGGTTATAGGGATAGTGTGGGGGAGTGGGTCTGGGTAAGATGCTCTTTGGCGAGTCAGTGCAGGCTTGACTGGCTAAATGGCCTCCTCCTGCATTGTAGAGATTCTACAATAATCTTAAACATTGGAGAGAATTCCACCAGCATTCTTTAAGCTGCCTGAGTGAAAGCAATGACAGGAATCCTCTCTACGATCTGCGCAATAGTCCCGAGCATGAACTATTTATCATTTCAGGCACTCATTCCCCCTGTCAGCGGGTTCCTGCAGTTTTCTCATCAACCTAATCATATCGATTCGTTGGCAACTGCAGGGAATGCTCACAACTATTAACTCAGCACCAAACTGGAAGTACATCTTGTCTGTCATAGCATACCTTTCTCATTGAACAATAACACACCCCATTGAACAGCTGCTTGGTGACCAAGGCAAAGTCACCTCAGATATCAACTGACTTCTACCCGGATTTCTTACTAAAATCAGTTTTGCTTTTCAAAGATGCTAAATTTAGATAAAAAATAAAATTGATTTATTCCAGGCATAGAAACATAGACACCCCACTGTGCAAAAGGAGGCCATTCAGCCCATCGGGTCGGCACCAACAACAATCTCACCTAGGCCTTATCCCCTCATATTTACCCCGTTAATCTCTCTAAGCTACGCATCTGGCACACTAAGGGGCAAATTATCATGGCCAATGCACCTAACACACATCTTTGGACTGTGGGAGAAACCGGAGCACCCGGAAGAAACCCACGCAGACACGGGGAGAACGTGCAGACACCGCAAAGACAGTGACCCAAGCCGGAAATCGAACCCGGGTCCCTGGCACTGTGAGGCAGCAGTGCTAACCACTGTGCCACCATTTGTACAATATACATATCACAAAATATGTGAATTATTCTGGTTCTGTTCAACAAATCTTTTAGGGACTCGTGCCAGATCAACTCCTTGTAATCATTTAAATGTTCTTAATTGTGCAATTCATATTTCATACTTGAATTTTATTCTAATGATTGCCAATAACGATAAGATGTTAATGGATATCAGGCCTACCCTCAGAAACAGTGCAGAGGCAGCTGCAGGCATTTTTAAAAAATTCATTTGTGGGATGACCAGCATTTATTGCCCATCCCTAGTGGCCCTTGGAGGGCAGTTGAGAGTCAACCACATTGCTGCGGCTCTGGAGTTACATGTAGGCCAGACCAGGTAAGGATGGCAGATTTCCTTTCCTAAAAGGACATTAGTGAACCAGATGGGTTTTTCCAATAATCGACAATGGTTTCATGGTCATCAGTAGATTCCTCATATTTTTTATTGAATTCAAATTCCACCATCTGCCATGGTGGGATTCGAACCCGGGTACCCAGAACATTAGCCGAGTTTCTGGATTAATTGTGTATCGATAATACCACTAGGCCATTGTCAGGTACGGAGGGGCTGTCTGAAAGGCTGGCCTTGATGCTCTGGTACTTGACCCAGTTGTAAAAAACAAGAAAACGAATAATAAACAGTGGGAGGTGATGGTCTAATGGTATTATTGCTGGACTAATAATCTAGAAACTCAGCTAATGTTCTGAGGACCCAGATTTGAATCCCACCATGGCAGATGGTGGAAATTGAATTCAATAAAAAAAATCAGGAATTAAGAATCTACTGATGACTATAATCATTGTTGATTGTCGGAAAAAAACCATCTGGTTCACTAATGTCCATTAGGGAAGGAAATCTGCTTTCCTTACCTGGTCTGGCCTACATGCGACTCCAGAGCTACAGCAATGTGGTTGACTCTCAACTGCCCTCCGGCAACTAGGGATGGGCAATAAATGATGGTCAGCTGGTGATACCCATGTCCCATGAATGAATTAAAAAAAAATCTATCCCTCACTCTTCACACCCCCTCAAATCCATTCACCTGCCACACATTTCCCATGCCCACCAATACCAGCAAGTGACCCACCCATGCCCCAATGGGCCCTCATACCATCCATGCCAACCTATGCCCCTCTACCCACCCCCATGGCTCTTTAATGCCTGTGTCAACTTAGTGCCAACTTATACCAATCCATTCTCTGCACCCACCACACTTTGCCATTACAATCTCCTTGCCAACTCCCCCAGCATCCACCATGGGCAGACCTCAGGACTCATGCTGAGATAAAAGATGATAAAGTTCCAAGTATCTATTGAAGGCTTCACTATTTTTAAAAAATTCTCATTGATTAAGAGTGCGAGAGACATCTGGAATCGGGGGTTTGGTGCCATTTTGGCTAAACCAGAGACAATCATCATTGTGAAAATTCATAATAATAATGACAAAAGATTCCATGGTACAAAAGCCAAAGGAAGTGCTCATGTTAAGGTAACGAGAGGTGTAAAGAGCTGGTGCATGAATGAATCTTCCAAATGCAAAGTAAAGAAATAAGTGTAACGATCCCAGTTGATGTTATAACTGGATGGGAACATCCCACAATGGAACCCTGGCTCAGAATCATAGAATCCCTACTGTGCAGAAGGAGGCCATTTGGCCCATCCAGTCTGCACTGACAACAATCCCACCTAGGCCCTATTCCCGTAACCTGACATATTTACCCCACTAATCCCTCTAACTTATCCATCCCTGGTCACGAAGGGGCAATATAGCATGGTCAAAGCACCGAACTCGCACATTTTTGAACTGTGGGAGGAAACTGGAGCACCCGGAGGAAACCCACGCAGACATGGAGAGAATGTGGAAACTCCACATAGACTGTGACCCAAACCGGAAATTGAACCCAGGTCCCTGGAGCTGTGAGGCAGCAGTGCTAACCATTGTGCCACCGTGCTGCCCATCGTAACTTTTACTTCTTTTTAAAACACGGATGAACGGAGTCCCAGGACTGACAATTAGCTTTTAACAATAGGAAAAAAAATGAACATAAAGTTTTACTGTAACAAAAATACTCCTTATCTTCACAAAGGCATACAGATTTTAAGGATAACACAGATTACAAAATATATCTTATGCTATAATGTTCTCATTAAATACACATTACATGTGAACCAATAGACCAACTGTGGTCAGGCATACCCCACTCTGAAAACAAGTGGACCATTCCACCCAGTCAAAGTTCAGTAGATTTCCCCTCAAATCCCACCAGGTGATTATTACACCGTGAGCCAGACTTGTCAGACTGCCACTTGGTTCCAAAACCAGACTGGATTTACACCAGAACTTTAGCATAAGACCATAAGAAATAGGAGCAGAATTAAGCTACTCGACCCATCGAGTCTGCTCTGCCATTCAATCATGGCTGATATTTTTCTCATCCCCATTCCCCGACCTTTTCCCCATAACCCTTGATCCCCTTATTAATCAAGAACCTCTGTCTTAAAGACACTCAATGACCTGGCCTCCACAGCCTTCTGCGGCAAAGAATTATACAGATTCACCACTCTCTGGCAGAAGAAATTCCTCCTCATCTCCGTTTTAATGGATCGTCCCTTTAGCCTGAGGTTGTGCCCTCTGGTTCTGGCATGGTGCAAAGCAGCTTGATACTAAGTTAAAGTTGCAGAGGAGATTTACCTTTGGTATTTACCCTTGTATGACATTGTTGCATTCCTCCTAGTATGTTATCCTTCACTGGACAGCTCTGAATACTTGTAAATTTTTTTGCATGATTTTTTATCCTGGCTCAGCAAGCTGACTGACGCTGAAGTTATCAAATTGTCTGCACCGCCTCAGTGTAAAGATTGGGCAGAATTCCAGTGGTCAGAGCATGGATCTCAAAACCAGCTTCACTGTGACAATAAAATTAGTTTCCCACTTACAATTGATGGAACAGCAAGGGTCTATGATGTCTCCAAATAGGGCCTTAATTATTTAATACACGTTAATTAGGACTCTTTATATTTAGCTGGTTGGGTACATGAGTAAACAAGCTGGATGAGTTCCCCGTGGAGACGAGGGAAAGATAATCGTCTTCTTTTGATTACAGTAAGGGGAAATTTAGTGCAATCATGGAGTAATTAAGGAAGAAAACGAGGCAGTATTAGATTCATGCACCAGGTGTCAGCGAGACATGCGATGCGAGTTTCTTTGAGCAAGCAATCTAATGAAGCGAGGCAGTTCTGGAATTAATGAGCACGGCATTCTGTGCGTGGGGAGAGGGAAAAAAAAACAAAGCTACAGCAGTGAATCAAACAACAGGATGCACTGCAGCAACTCTTCAAGGTTTCTTTGGCAGTGCGTCTTAAACCCACTCTATCTCAGTGTCCAGACAGCAGTGTAGATGGACTGGAACATTTGATTAAACACTCGTTTTGGACCAGTGACCTTGATAAATGTCAAAAATGAAAGAGTCGAGCACTAGTTAATGCGGATGGAAATTCTATGTAATTATTTTTGAAATCTCATTTTTACTTCCTGACGTCTGTTAACTACAGTCAGCTAGAGAATCAGGATACTAATTGCGCAGCAGGACTTGCATTTATGTAGTGTCTTTCAGAAGCTCAGGATATTCCAGAGCAATGAAGGACTATTGAAGTCCATTACTATTGTAATGTACATCTATATCTCCGATGGGGAGCAATATGTATCATTTTTAATCTCAAGGTGCTTGTGTGGGGATGCTTAAGGTAAAATGTCAAGACTCTGAAAGTGCCTGTTATCATTTGTGCAGCAGTAGCACACATTGGACGGAATATTCCCGTCCCACCCGCCACGGGAATCGTATTGGGCAGTACGCGGGACCATGCAAGGGTTCGTTGATCTCGGGTGGGATTTTCCGGCACTGGGGTGAGCACGGCCGGAAAATCCCGACCATTATATTTGGTCTGATTCTTAAAAGAATCGCGTAAACCATTTTTAAAAATTTTCTTTATTCAATCGCAGGTAGGAGTTCAGACTTGCTGGAATTCATGGAGTCTTGCACATTGAGATAGTGAAAGGTGGATCAGGATTGCAACTTCGCTGTAACATGGGAGTAGATTAGAGAGAGGGGGTGAGGGAAAGGGTTAGGCTGCTGCAGGATTTAGAAGCTTACAGCAACTTAAGGGGGCAGTGCATTCTCGAGACACAGCAGCATGTGATTTTTCCTTCAGCTTTTTCTAAAGTGTTTTAATTGCAGAGATCCCCCTGAGTTCTGCAGTTTCCACATGTACTCTACTTCCAAGAGTGTTGCATCTTTAGAGGGTGTTGTGAAAGAGGAATACAGGATGAAGGGGGAGGTGATGACCTAGTGGTATTATTGCTGGACTATTAATCCAGAAACTCAACTAATGTTCTGGGGACCCAGCTTTGAATCCCGCCACGGCAGATGGTGGAATTTGAATTCGATAAAAAATATCTGGAATTAAGAATCCACTGATGACCATGAAACTATTGCCGATTGTTGGAAAAACCCATCTGGTTCCTTTAGAGAAGGAAATCTGCTGTCCTTGCCTGCTCTGGCCTACATGGAACTCCAGAGCCACAGTAATGTGGTTGACTCTCAACTGGCTGCTGAAATGGCCCAGCAAGCCACTCAGTTCAAGGATGACTGGGGATGGGCTGCAAATGCTGGCCAGTCAGTGCCACCCATGTCCCACAATGAACAGAAAAAAGATATGTGAGGATGAAGAGGTGGGAAGAAGTCCTTTATTTGTTGTGAGGTGATGATAGTGATGCCAAACTGCTTCGTGTTCCTCTGTCACCCCTGCCTTCTCCTGTTCCATTACACTCCTTATCTATCCTGGAGACCAGCTGAGAGACTTTCCTCTCAGGGAATCCAGTCTGGATAGGATACATAGAACATAGAACATAGAACATTACAGCGCAGAACAGGCCCTTCGGCCCACGATGTTGCACCGACCAGTTTAAAAAAAAACTGTGACCCTCCAACCTAAACCAATTTCTTTTCGTCCATGAACCTATCTACGGATCTCTTAAACGCCCCCAAACTAGGCGCATTTACTACTGATGCTGGCAGGGCATTCCAATCCCTCACCACCCTCTGGGTAAAGAACCTACCCCTGACATCGGTTCTATAACTACCCCCCCTCAATTTAAAGCCATGCCCCCTCGTGCTGGATTTCTCCATCAGAGGAAAAAGGCTATCACTATCCACCCTATCTAAACCTCTAATCATCTTATATGTTTCAATAAGATCCCCTCTTAGCCGCCGCCTTTCCAGCGAAAACAATCCCAAATCCCTCAGCCTCTCCTCATAGGATCTCCCCTCCATACCAGGCAACATCCTGGTAAACCTCCTCTGCACCCTCTCCAAAGCCTCCACATCCTTCCTGTAATGTGGGGACCAGAACTGCACACAGTACTCCAAGTGCGGCCGCACCAGAGTTGTGTACAGTTGCAACATAACGCTACGACTCCTAAATTCAATCCCCCTACCAATAAACGCCAAGACACCATATGCCTTCTTAACAACCTTATCTACTTGATTCCCAACTTTCAGGGATCTATGCACACATACACCTAGATACGGATATATATCGCAAAAGAATCGGAGTCCAGGTGAGGAGATTCTTCTTAAAACTTAGTTTCTCTAAAGTTTATTTATCAGTGTCACGAGTAGACTTACGTTAACACTGCAATGAAGTTATTGTGAAAATCCCCTAGTCGCCACACTCTGGCGCATGTTCGGGCACACTGATGGAGAATTTGGCATGGCCAATGCCTCTAACCAGCACATCTTTTGGACTGTGGGAGGAAACTGGAGCACCCAGTGGGAACCCACGCAGACACGGGGAGAATATGCAAACTCCACACAGACAGTGACCCAAGCCGGGAATCAAACTTGGGTCCCTGGCGTTGTGAGGCAGCTGTGCTAACCACTGTGCCACTTGATTCTGGTTTGAATGAGACTGATGCTAAGGTGCAACTGGAATTGAATATCAGATGGTGACCCAGACAACGGAATTCTACTGCCCCGCCTGCCATGGGAATCGGAGCGGGCGAAGGACGGACAATGGGAAGGTCCGTTGACCTTGGACGGGATTTTCTGGTCTCGGGTCGAGCGAGGCCATAAAATCCCACCCAGAAACAATGCAAGATCAATAAGACTTTGTTAATGAGGACTTGTCATGACTGGTAATGAGGAAGAATTAAAATTTTTTGAGAAATTAGCTTTCAAAATAGTTGAGGGCCCAAACTTGTATTTTTACTTCCCAAATCTGGCACTTTATAGACCATTCAATCGATAGACTGTAAATAAAAAAACCTGTCACACAAACAATACAGGGTTAGGGTCTGAAAGGAACAGTCATTTTGATCAAATATGGGAGGAAAGAATGGGTTTCCCTCGCCCTGCTCTCTTCAAATTCTTTGAGCTGCATCTTTCTCCACTGGCATAGATTTGGAAACAACAAGAAAATGGGACAATGAGGCGATATTCACGAATCATGTAGAGTTTCAGCAGGTGTAACCCGGAACTGCACAATATTGGAACACAATTCCTCATGAGTGTAAAATGGGAGATCATCAATTATGTGGACATTTCCCCAGGAATAAAAAGAACAGTTCTACTCTTGAAGATCATCAAAAACTTGTAGGCATTTGTGAGTTATAATCTAAATCCAATTAGTCCCAAATGCTGTACCATATATCATACCATTGAACTTTAAAGCTTTCTTTATGAACACTTCATATGCACATGAAATAGAAACCTTAGAAACCATAGAATCCCTACAGTGCAGATGGAGGCCATTTGGCCCATCGAGTCTGAACCGGCAACAATCCCACCCAGGTTCTACCCCCGTAACCCCACGTATTTGCCCTCTTAATCCATCTGATACTAAGGAGCAAATTATCATGGCCAATCCACCAACTCCGCACATCTTTGAACTGTGGTAGGAAACTGGAACACCCGGAGGAAACCCATGCAGACACTGGAAGAATGTGCAAACGCAACACACACACTGACCCGAGGCCGGAATTGAACCTGGGTCCTTGGCGCTGTGAGGCAGCAGTGCTAACCACTGTGCCACCGTGCCGCCCAAATCTTGGTCAAACATTAATTTTATTCGGGTGGAGCTGCTGACTTTTTCCTGTACTTGCTGTTTTTGATTTTGTTACTTACTACTATTGTATACACTGACAAACAGTTAGATGTCTTATTAGATGTTCTTCAGCTATGTGGCAGCCTGGTGTAGGGCAGTGAGACAGCAACTGAAACACAGGTCAGAGCACTAGTCGATAATATGCACCGTGGTTTGTACTTCGCCATGGTTGCACAGGGGTATCCCCAATGGAAGAGGTTGTTGCAGCAGGGTCTGACTCCAGTGCGAAACCTGTTCAAGTTTTCTTCCCAATTAGCTGTGACCCAATCAGTCGGGAGCCCTCTCCCCGCTGCAGACATTGAGGTTCTCTGTTGAAGTTCCACTTCACAGCTTGGGTATGCCGATTTATGCTAATGGGTGAAGTGCAGTACAGTAGATACAATCTACAGTGCAGAAGGAGACCATTCGGCCCATCGAGTCTGCGCCGACCACAATCCCACCCAGGCCCTATCCCCGAAACCCCGCATTTTTACCCTGCTAATCCCTCTAACATGCACATCCCAGGAAACACAGGGTTAATTTAGCATAGCCAATCAACCAAACCCACACATCTTTCCACTGTGGGCAGAAACCCATGCACGGGGAGAACATGCAAACTCCACACAGTGACCCAAACCGAATCGAACCCAGGTCCCTGGAGCTGTGAGACAGCAGTGCTCACCATTGTGCCACCGTGTCGCCCAACTGAGACATTGCTGCACTCTCGGTGAGATCAGTGTTTAGATCAGACTTTCAACCAAGACACAAAGAGAAAAACCTCCAGTGAAGATTTATCACTCTCACAACACATAGGTTTCTTGCAAGGGTTAACCCAGTTTCAGTTTTGATTTTGGCAGACTTCTGAACAAGGTTACCAGTTGCTTTCTTCAGCTGGGATCTCTGTGCATCTTTCCTCTTCCTTAACTGAACTGGGACTAGTTTCTGTCCTCTGTCTTTGTGCCTTACTTGGGACTCTCCTTGGGATCTCTCCCTCTCCCCCTCCCTTGTCTTCAGATTAAAATTGACGGATGAGGAAATCACTGACTAAAATTGACTGCTCATCTCTGACCTTTGAACTGCAGGGAAAACTATCAATTCACTCATAGCAGATCCCACCCTTCTCACTGGGCAGAAAACCTCAGTACCAGCATTAGAATGTGCTATATCCCAAACTGTAACAATATCCCCAAGGACACACAGAATGAATGAGCTTCAGAGCACAACTCCTACATCAATGTTCCTTCCTAAGTATAGGATTGTGCAAATTGAATTTTAGAAGGAAGCCGTATTTAGACTGAAGAATCTAGCTTTGATAGTTTTGTTCTATTCTCCTCATCTTGGCAAGGTGGATGGGGGGGAATTAATCCTTTGAATGCAAAGCCAATTTTCCCATTTCTTGTCATATGTTTATTTGTAACAATCTACACGGGCTGTGTCTGTCACACTCATGTAATTGTCACGTCCGTCTGAAGTAACATTGCATGAATTTGTAGCTGGAACTCTAACCTTGCTTTCAGTAAGGTGAAAGGTTAATGCATGAGCCTCCGTGACACATGTTTCTCATTCAGTCAGTGTGCACTAAGCTTCATTTCCTTTTTAGATGAAGTCTAATGTGGAAATTGTACAACCGGGCAAGAGTCTGGTTCAACTTGTCTTGAATCCGCAGACTGAGCAGTGTGACTATCGATGGTGGCAGGTGGGTAATGTACCACGTGTAATTTATTCTTGGATTGTTTGCTTGTTAAATTGCTCAATTGTAGCCTCATAGTTTTTTGGTGATTAATAACTGTGCAGAATGTAATGGACTGAGTATGCATCACTGAGCTCATTATCTCTGCTGTATCAGGGTGCGGTGAAGTTAGAGTCACTGAAATGTTGCAGGTCCAGATGGCCTAATTTTGTGTTGAGCTTGGGAGTTTATGCATTAAATCTGACTGAGGTACGGGGTAATTGTACAGTACAAAGCTATTAGTGCCATTCAGAAAATTAATCAATTAATCCCACAAATGCGTGAGTAAAATAAATAGGGCGTGGAATTCTCCCATCTGGGACGAAGTCCGGGGGCAGGGGTGGGACAGGGACGGGGAGTATTTCCCATTGCGGAAGCCAATCGGAAACCATGCCACATCTGCCAGCCCCAATCTGTTTTTTTAAATTTGATTTCATTTATTATTGTCACATGTATAGGTATACAGTGAAAAGTATTGTTTGTTGCATGCTCTACAGACAAAGCATACCGTTCATAGAGAAGGAAATGAGAGGGTGCAGAATGTAGTGTGACAGTCTACATCAAAGGGGACGAAGTAGAAATGGTCGAGAGCTTCAGGTTTTTAGGTGTCCAGATCACCAACACCATGTCCTGGTCCCCCCATGCCGACACTATAGTTAAGAAAGCCCACCAACGCCTCTACTTTCTCAAAAGACGAAGGAAATTTGGCATGTCAGCAACGACTCTGACCAACCTTTACAGATGCACCATAGGAAGCATTCTTTCTGGTTGTGTCACAGCTTGGTATGGCTCCTGCTCTGTCCAAGACCGGAATAAGCTCCAAAAGGTCATGAACGAAGCCCAGTCCATCACTCAAACCAGCCACCCATTCATTGACGCTGTCTACACTTCCTGCTGCCTCGGCAAAGCAGCCAGCATAATTAAGGACCCCACGCACCCCGGACATTCTCTCTTCCACCTTCTTCCGTCAGGAAAAAGATACAAAAGTCTGAGGTCACGTACCAACCGACTCAAGAACAGCTTCTTCCCGGCTGCCATCAGACTTCTGAATGGACCTACTTTGCATTAAGTTGATCTTTCTCAACACCCTAGCTATGACTGTAACACTACATTCTGCACTCTCTCCTTTCCTTCTCTATGAATGGTATGCTTTGTCTGTATAGCGCGCAAGAAACAATACTTTCCACTGTATACTAATACATGTGACAATAATAAATCAAATCAAATCAAAATCAAAAGTTGAGAATAGATTGAATTCAAACATTGTTACAGAGTTTAAAAGAATTAGAATTAACGGGGATGTTAAGGGGATGTCAGAGAGATTAGTTACAGGGATAGAGCCTAGGTGGCCTCAGTGCAGGCTTGATGGGCCAAATGGCCTCCTTCTGCACTGTAGGTATTCTACGATTCTATGATTCCATAAACATGCATCCAAGGGTTTTGCTCTATATTCTGTAGCGGGCTTGATTATATGTGTCTCGCCATCATATCTGATCGCCATATTTGTAAGGTGTTGGACCTCCTGAAAATGAAGATTCATCTCCGGGTGCGCGCTGAGGCCAGGAGATCGACCTCCTCGATGACACTGTAGCTGAAAGATCCACTTGAGATTGCTCCCACTGCTGTTCCAATGTCCTGGGCCACTGGCACCCTCCACCCCGAACTCCGGAGGCAACCCCTGGCATTTCTCAGGTAAGTCCCGATTTCCGCACGCCACGTCGTTCCAGATGTGTTCTGGTCTGGCGTATTTTCTCGTTGGTGTCGCGGGGAATCGGGTGCGGATGGAAGATTCCAGTCAGGCCTTCATCTGTATCCCCATTAGCAAGTCGGTTTCACGAGCGGGATTCCCAATTCGCCATGGTGGGCAGTGGCAGAAGACACCATGGGAAAGTCACGCTGGCGTCAAACTGATTTTTGGGCCTCCTGCCAAACTCTTCCCCCCCACTTGCTATTCAACTGCCAACGGGGACATGGGACAATACGTCCAGTGATTCAGAAAATCTTTGTTAGATGCATTATTCTTTTACTTGGTGCTTAAGGCGGTGGTGTGTGACATTCCCCTGTAGAGGCTCTTTGAAGCAAGAACTTTGTCAAACTGGACCTCCGTGTATCAAAGTGTGGGGATATGAGAAATGTAAGAGGATCACAGATACTTATAAGTGAGCAGCAAGGCATCAATCTAATCCAAGGGTTTATATTGTAATCCCCAAGAGCAAACCATAGGGGTTTTGTCATCAATGTTCTGAGGGTGGATTACTCCCTTATATTCACTTACAAGTTGTTGCTATTATTTATAACGCGACAGATTGTGAATTTATATTGAACCATGTCGCTGACCATTCTGAGCGCGTGTCTCTTTGATGTGCAAGCTCTCTGAAGCAGTTTGAATCGGAATGCCACATTGAACGATGAAAACTGAAGGTATTTGGACAATATTTTGATAAACAAGGCCTGTTTCAAATGATACAATTAATAAGCAAATGTTCAATTTTGTACCACGATGAATTTCCTGTTGAATTATTATTTGGCACATTAAAAAAAGGTTGGGTGGGATTTTCGGCGCAACCATTTCACAGCGGGGGAGACAGTCCACCATTGACTGGTGGTGGGATCTTCTGGTTGCGCTGTTGTCAACTGGGTTTCCTGTTGAATGCAGCCCTCACTGCAGGGAAACATGTGGCGAGGTGCCCTGTCGGTGGGACCGGAAGATGCTGCCTGCATAAATGCCGGATTGCTCAGGCCAGAATTTTTGTTATGTGTACTATGGTGAATTTTTGTCATGATTGGAGCAGTTAGTTGGAAGTTCCAGAAGCTGCCCGAGGAGACCGTGCTGACCTTTGAATCTAAAAGTAAAGCATCTCGGGCTCCCAGCCTGAATTCAATGGGCCAAATTGTTGAGGAGGCGATGGTCTAGTGGTATTATCGCTAGACTGTTAATCCAGAAACTCAACTAATGTTCTGAGGACTTGGATTCGAATCCCGCCACAGCAAATGGTGGAATCTGAATTCAATTAAAAAATCTGGAATTAAGAATCTACTGACGACCATGAAACCATTGTCAATTGTCGGAAAAACCCACTTGGTTCACTCATGTCCTTCAGGGAAGGAAATCTGCCGTCCTTACTTGGCCTGGCCTACATGTAACTCCAGAGAGCCACAGCAATGTGATTGACTCCAAGGGATGGGCAATAAATGCTGGCCCAGCCAGTGACACCCATGTCCCATGAATTCAGAAAAATAAAGAATGGTCTCCCTCTGTGCTGCGACAACATTACGGGCAGGACATGGTGTTCCAGGTGAGGAGAGGGCCTATAATGTTTCTCGGTTGGTCTTCTCACCTGTCTCCTGGTCGCCTCGTCCCCTCTGCAACTTTATGGTGAGAGGGGCGAAGATAGAGCAGCAGAAACAATGAACCGTGGATCCTTGACATTAGGATTGACAGTCTGACGGTGTTCCAACACTCTGAGCCTTGACTGTTGTATGTGGAGAGACGGTTGCCATGCTCCATCCATTCGTGGAAGTGGACCTGTGATCGCCTGACTCAATCTCGACAGATGAAAAATTGTGGGAAATGGTTGCACACTGGACACGTGAATCTAGGAACGCAGACATCGCATGTAGAATCATAGAATCCCTACAGTGCAGTGGAGACCTTGGAGCCTGCACCAACAAAAATTCCACCCAGGCCCAACCCCCATAATCCCACATATTTACCCTGCCAGTCCCCCGATACGAAGGGACAATTTAGCGTGGCTAATCCACCTAACCCTCACATCTTTGGAGTGTGGGAGGAAACCGGAGCACCCGGAGGAAACCCACGCAGGCACGGGGAGAATGTGCAAACTCCATACAGACAGTGACCCGAGGCTGGAATCGAACCGGGTCCCTGGCGCTGTGAGGCAGCAGTGCTAACCATGGTGCCACCCATGTAACTCTATGAAAGTAGCACTCAATTTGGAAAGTGGAGTCTTGAGGGAGCTACTAAACTCAACTTAAAGCAACTTTTCTAATCTTGTGTAACAGATAATTCATAAAGAGTCAGTCCCACACTCAAAGCATTACTTTCATTTCCATCTGTATAAATCAATTATACATAATATCTCCTGGAAATCTGTCTCATGCAATGAATGTATTATATTCTTAAAATTAAATGGACCGCACAATATAAAGCTGCACTTGAGAAATGATTTAAGCTCTGATGTGATGAAACTGACACGTGTGATCTTAATTGTTGTAATGCTGGCCATTGATGTATTTCTGCTGACAAAACTAATAGCCATGATTTTCATAGCGACCTTTTGCTTTCATTCAGTGCCACTTGTATTGATGCATCAAGACTATTTTCAGCCTGGTTTAACTTTAGAAGAATTCAATCCAATGTCTTTTTCCTACGTTGACACCTCCAACAAGGCAACAAACATTCTGCTCAAGATACTTGAGTATCAGTGCAGCACGGAGTGTGTGTTGCATTGCTAGAGATTGCAAGCTGGATTTTATGTCACTCTGTTCCCCCTCTCCACTGCCCCTTTCAAGATGGGGGCACAAAAAAATTCAGTGGGTGACCCACCTGCCCCTGCCTTGGCTGCAATTTTAGCAGCAGTCAGGGGAGGGTGGTGACGTCAGCATCCTATCACCAGTGGATGAATTGAGGCCCTGAGGTGGCCAATTACTGCCTACCTTTGTCCCCATTTGAGCCAAATTCTGCCTCTGCCGGGATTTAATGGTGGCAGCAGGGTCCCACCCCAAGTGCCCAGCCTGGCAGGTTCAATGCCATGATTTTCTGGTGGCGGACAGACGGAGAGGGGTGAGGTGTGGGAGGGGCAGTCCCTCATTAATCCCCAAGGTATTCCCCCCTCTGTGGTCCCCCCCCCCTCCATTGGCTTCTCAAAACCCACACTCCATCCTATCCCGCTGAAGAGACCCCCAAACAATTACAAGGTCCCAACCCAGTGCTGAACATCTCCACTAACCCTGGGAGCAGTAGTGGCAATGGCCATCGCTTCCAACGGCACAACTGGCACTGGGGAGCTGCCAGCCTAAGGTGGGACTAAGACTTCCTAAAGCGCAAAACTTCCACCTCCGATCTATTAACAGCCTATCGGCCATTGAATTGCCAAAGGAAAGTTACACTTCTTTAACAGGCTTCCTTTGGATTATCAGTTGGGGTGGGAGGAGGAGAGGGGTTAGGGTCATGGTTGGAGGGTAGAAACCATACAGCGCCTCTTAAAATCCAACCCTCCCTTTCTGAGGGTTGTTAAATCGAGCCCTCATCAATCTGCATCAGTCATTCAGGTGGGAGTTAGAGATCCCATGGTAATTTCTCAAAAAGGAGCATGATTTTTTTTCTGGACATCATTCATCTCTCAACCATGGAATTCTATAGTGCAGAAGGAGGCCATTCAGCCCATAGAGTCTGCACCAACCACAACAATCCCACCCAGGCCTTATCCCCATAACCCCATGCATTTACCCTAGCTAGTCCCCCTGACACTAAGGAGCAATTTAGTATGGCCAATCCACCTAAATGACACACGGAACAGCCATGGGGACCAAATTCGCACTTCAATATGCCAACATCTTTATGCACAGGTTCGAACAAGACCTCTTCACTGCACAGGACCTTCAACCGATGGTATACACTCGATACATCAATGACATTTTCTTCCTTTGGACTCATGGTGAACAACCATTGAAACAACTATATGATGACATTAATAAGTTCCATCCCACCATCAGACTCACCATGGACTACTCTTCGGAATCGGTTGCATTCTTGGACACACACATCTCCATCAAGGACGGTCACCTCAGCATTTCACTGTACCGCAAGCACACGGATAACCTCACGATGCTCCATTTCTCCAGCTTCTATCCTAAACACGTTAAAGAAGCCATCCCCTACGGACAAGCCCTCCGTATACACAGGATCTGCTCAGATGAGGAGGATCACAACAGACACCTACAGACGCTGAAAGACGCACTCAAAAGAACAGGATATGGCGCTCGACTCATCGATCGACAGTTCCGACGAGCCACGGCGAAAAACAGCACCGATCTCTTCAGAAGATAAACATGGGACACGTCGTCCAGTACTTCCCTGGTGCAGAGAAGCTACGGCATCTTCTTTGGAGCCTCCAACATGTCATCGGTGAAGATGAACATCTCACCAAGGCCATCCCCACACCCCCACTTCTTGCCTTCAAACAACCGCACAACCTCAAACAGACCATTGTCCGCAGCAAACTACCCAGCCTTCAGGAGAACAGTGACCACGACACCACACAACCCTGCCACAGCAACTTCTGCAAGACGTGCCGGATCATCAACATGGATGCCATCATCTCATGAGAACACCATCCACCAGATACACGGTACATACTCTTGCGACTCGGCCAACGTTGTCTACCTGATACGCTGCAGGAAAGGATGTCCCAAGGCATGGTACATTGGGGAGACCATGCAGATGCGATGACAATGAATGAATGAACACCTCTCGACAATCACCAGGCAGGAGTGTTCTCTTCCAGTCGGGGAACACTTCAGCAGTCACGGGCATTCAGCCTCTGATCTTCGGGTAAGCGTTCTCCAAGGCGGCCTTCACAACACACGACAATGCAGAATCGCTGAGCAGAAACTGATAGCCAAGTTCTGCACACATGAGGACAGCCTCAACTATGATCTTGGGTTCATGTCACACTATCTGTAACCTCCACGAGTTGCCTGGGCTTGCAAAATCTCACTAACTGTACTGGCTGGAGACAATACACACCTCTTTAACCTATGCTTGGCCCTCTCTCCACTCGCATTTTCTGTACCTTTAAGACTTGATTATCTGTAAAGACTCGCATTCCAACCATTATCTTGTAAATTGAGTTTGTGTCTGTATATGCCCTGTTTGTGAACACAAGTCCTCACTCACCTGATAAGGAGCCTGAGACTCCGAAAGCTAGTGTTGCCAAATAAACCTGTTGGACCTTAACCTGGTGTTGTGAAACTTCTTATTGTGCAATCCACCTAACCCGCACATCTTTCAGACTGTGGGAGGAAACTGGAGCACCCGGAGGAAACTCACGCAGGTACAGGACAAATGTGCAAATTCCACACAGACAGTGACCCAAGCCGGGAATTGAACACGGGTCCTTGGCGCTGTGAGGCAGCAGTGCTTGCCACTGTGCCGCCCAACACCACATAAAGCAAATGAACTGTCCATTGATTTAAATTCCCAATACTCTAGCCTTCCCGTGTATAAATTGGCTTTTGTGGCCACATTCAAAAATTCAAAAAAAACCCCAAAATACTGAGGATGCTGGAATCTGGAAATAAAAGCCAAAATTACTGAAAATATCTGATAGGCCATCAGTTACACCGGGACGAATCCACAAGTGGACTTTTGGAACTCAGAGCATTTAACAACTATTCAAAGACATCTGGTCGTGATTGTCATGATGATGTGACATGTGCAGGTCGGATTTCAATCTTTTAATTTCATTAGCTGGTCAGATATATATCGAACTTGTTTACAGGTGCTTTTTTTAAAGGAAGTAAAGACATTGACTTAAAATGGCTGCCACAGGTCACCTGACACATCTGGTATTGCAATTTGGTTGGTTTCTGGAAGTTGCCAATGTGGATTGCAATTGGGACACACCAAGGCAAACCTCCAATCAAATTTTACATCTGCAAGTGTCAAGAATTCCCTCCAAGGTGAATTGGCTCCCACCGTTTGCTTTCCTATGTTACCTGTCATGCAGAGACAGGAAGTCCATGGGGACAATGACTAAATTGCCATGGTTGGAGGGTTGGAACCATACAGCATGCCTTAAAATCCAGCCCTGCCTTTCTGAGGGTTGTTAAATCGAGCCCTCATCAATCTGCTTGTCATTCAGGTGGGTGTTAGAGATCCCATAGTAATTTCTCAAAACAAAGCATGATTTTTTTTCTGGAAACCATCCATCTTTCAACCATAGAATGACAACTTAGGGGGCAAGAAACTACAAAGACTTGTGAATGTCACCCAATCCATCACGCTCATCTGCCTCCCATCCATTGACACTGGGCCCAATTTTATCATTTTCATTCTAAGTGCTGAATCTGGGCACAATTCAGATCCAACTTGGAGATCTGCTCTCAGGCGCCCCCATACGCACTTACCCTGAAAGAAAATCACGAGTCTGAATCGCGCTGTGGGGGGGGCTTATCACGCCCAAAACGATTGGAGTTCTGAACTGCACATGCGCAGTGAGGAAAAAATTTGAAAATTGCGCTGCTGTCACATCGCTCCTGGGCCGCAAAAAACGGATAAAGCGGCCCGGGAGGGGTGGTCCCCACAAACATCAGCCCCACCCTACAACATAACTTTCCCCTTTATCCACCAATCACCGCCCCCCCCTACCCAGACCAATCACGACCCTCTGCCCCCTTTTCCCCCCACCGATCGCCCACAGAGTGGCAGCGGACCCCCCCCGCCAAACAATGATCAGCCTCCCTCCCCCCATCCACCAGAAATACATCTGACCCGCCTCCTCCTGCACCCCCCCACCAGAAAATAATTGGGCCTCCCTTCTCCCGCCCCCTCCCCTCCCACCAGAGAATGATCTGACCTGCCTCCTTCCCCCCTCCCCCCAACAGATCTGAGTCAGAGAGCCGTTGGAAGCGCTGAACTTGCCTCTTCAGAAGCACGAGCGCCCAAAACAGATCTTTGATGAACATGCAAGATAAGTTCCCTGGGCCAAATGGGATTTATCCTAGGATTTTTTGGGAGGCAAGGGTTGTGATTGCAGAGCCTTTGGCTTTGATTTTTGTGTCCTCACTGTCCACGGGGATAGTCATGATGTGGAGATGCCGGCGTTGGACTGGGATAAACACAATAAGAGTTTTAACAACAGGTTAAAGTCCAACAGGTTTATTTGGTAGCAAATGCCATTAGCTTTCGAAGGTAGATATCCACTCCATCTGACAAAAGGGCAGCGCTCCAAAAGCTAATGGCATTTGCTACCAAATAAACCTGTTGGACTTTAACCTGGTGTTGTTAAAACTCTTACGGGGATAGTGCCAGAGGACTGGAGAGTGGAGAATGTTGTTCCTCTGTTCAAGAAAGGAAATAGGAATGACCCTGATAATTATAGGCCGGTTAGTCTTACTTCGGTGGTCGGTAAGTTAATGGAAAAGGTCCTGAGGGATAGGATTTATGACCATTTGGAAAGATGCAGCTTAATCCAGGATAGTCAACACGGATTCATGAAGGGTAAGTCTTGCCTAACAAATTTGATTGAGTTCTTTGAGGAGGTAACTAAGTGTGTAGATGAAGGTAGAGCAGTTGATGTCGTATACATGGATTTTAGTAAGGCATTTGATAAGGTTCCCCATGGTCGGCTCATGAAGAAAGTAAGGAGGTGTGGGATTGAGGAAAATTTGGCCGATTGGATAAGTAACTGGCTATCTCATAGAAGACAGAGGGTGATGGTGGATGGCAAATTTTCAGACTGGAGACCAGTTACCAGCGGTGTACCACAGGGATCGGTGCTGGGTCCTCTGCTATTTGTGATTTTTATCAATGACTTGGAGGAGGGGGCTGAAGGGTAGGTCAGTAAATTTGCGGATGACACCAAGATTGGTGGAGTAGTGGATGAGGTGGAGGGCTGTTGTAGGCTGTAAAGAGACATTGATAGGATGCAGAGCTGGGGCGAAAAATGGCAGATGGAGTTTAACCCTGATAAGTGCGAGGTGATTCATTTTGGTAGGACAAATTTGAATGTGGATTACAGGGTCAACGGCAGGGTTCTGAGGAATGTGGAGGAACAGAGAGATCTTGGGGTTCATATCCACAGATCTCTGAAGGTTGCCACTCAAGTGGATAGAGCCGTGAAGAAGGCCTATAGTGTGTTGCCATTTATTAACAGGGGTTTGAGTTTAAGAGCCGTGGGGTTATGCTGCAACTGTACAGGACCTTGGTGAGGACACATTTGGAGTATTGTGTGCAGTTCTGGTCACCTTACTATAAGAAGGATGTGGAAGCATTGGAGAGAGTGCAGAGGAGATTTACCAGGATGCTGCCTGGTTTGGAGGGTAGGTCTTATGAGGAAAGGTTGAGGGAGCTAGGGCTTTTCTCTCTGGAGCGGAGGAGGCTGAGGGGAGACTTAATAGAGGTTTATAAGATAATAAGGGGGATAGGTAGAGTGGACGTTCAGAGACTATTTCCTTGGGTGGATGTAGCTGTTACTAGGGGGCATAACTATAAGGTTCATTGTGGGAGATATAGGAGGGATGTCTGAGGTAGGTTCTTTACTCAGAGAGTGGTTGGGGTGTGGAATGGACTGCCTGCTGTGATAGTGGAGTCGGACACTTTAGGAACTTTCAAGCGGTTATTGGATAGGCACATGGAGCACACCAGAATGATAGGGAGTGGGATAGCTTGATCTTGGTTTCGGACAAAGCTCGGCACAACATCGAGGGCCGAAGGGCCTGTACTGTGCTGTACTGTTCTATGTCTGTTTTGCACAAAAATCTGGATGCGCGAACGCGATGATAAAGTTGGGCGGGCAGCATATTAATTCAATTGCATGCAAATGCATTTAAAACGCCGTTGCACCCATTTTGGGTGCGAATCGGATCGTGGCCATTTTCGGGCCTTGGTAAAGTGGGCATCTGCGCGGATGCGGGTGCGGATCGCGTTAATGGCCTCACCCCCGACTTTACCACGTTTTTGCGCCCAAAAATGGGCGTGACGCAATGGTAAAATCGGGCCCACTGTCTACACTTCCTGCTGCCTCGGCAAAGCAGCCAGCATAATTAAAGGCCCCACGCATCCCGGACATTCTCTCTTCCACCTTCTTCCGTTGGGAAAAAGATACAAAAGTCTGATGTCACGTACCAACCGACTCAAGAACAGCTTCTTCCCTGCTGCCATCAGACTTTTGAATGGATCTACCTTGCATTAAGTTGATCTTTCTCTACACCCTATCTATGACTGTAACACTACATTCTGCACTCGCTCCTTTCCTTCTTTATGAACGGTATGCTTTGTCTGTATAGCGAGCAAGAAACAATAATCTTCACTATATACTAATACATGTGACAATAATAAGTGAAATCAAATCAAATGAAATATATAGAAGGTGCTGATATGTTCTTCCCAGTTCGTTACAGGGAAGGATGGTTCATTCAGAACTGATGGCTGGCACATTAAAGAAACTAATGACCTCGATCATGACACAGTAGCCAAGGTCTGTCCAGGCATGAGTTAATCAATTGCCTTGTGCGCAATACTCATTATTGAGAGTGCACCATTCTTGAAATATCTTGTATCGCAACACCCTAGTTGCTTTCAGCAGACTGGAAGAGGCAGTTTGGAAGCGGACAGGTGCTTGTTGAGAGGGTCACGATGTACGCATACCTTTTTATATATCTTTACCTGGGTCAGATTATAGCACAATAAAAATGAATCCCTTTGTGTGCAAACTCAGGAAAGCCCGTCGGACTGAGTCCTTTTTATTCAGCATGTAAACAGTTAAGTACAGATGTAGAATCAATACCCTTATCCTTACTAAATTACCAAAAAAACCTGTTCTGATTAATCTGGGCTGGGAAAAGCTGAGTCCTGATATATGTTCTCCCCGGTCGTATCATGGTGTGTTACAGATCATTGAGGGAGTTGATTGCGTTATGGATGGCGTGTGCTCGAGTGATGCGTCACTGCCGGCCACCGTTCAGGCAGCTGCCAGTAAGAAAGATAGTACTGTTCAGTTGTTACATAAATGACATTGTGTTAACACAAGACCCTGTAACCTTGTGACTCAGACAACCAACTGTGGCACAGCCGACTCCCTGATCATCAATAATTTATTGGGATGAATTCGCTTTTTTTTAATTTGTTCAAAACTAAACGAAATGCAAAGATGAGTGAGAAACAAACGCACAAAACAGCAAGAAAATGCAGTTTTACTAAAGAGCCCTGCAACGCTTGGCAGGAAATTCAGCACTTGCAGCTCACAAGTGGGAACGTGTTTCAGTTTCACACAGTTGGGCCACACGGTCACCCCTGAATCACCGAAAGGATTTAGATGATTCACTTTTAACGCTCTTTGCTGAAGATGTATAAAGTCATCATCCCCGTGGCAGGATAGTGGCAGCATTCCACTCCAGAGGAATTGGAATGATTTTTTTATTCGTTTGTGGGACATGGGCATTGCTGGCCAGCATTTATTGTAAGGAGTCGAACAACACCAGGTTAAAGTCCAACAGGTTTATTTGGTGGCGTTTGCTACCAAATAAACCTGTTGGACTTTAACCTGGTGTTGTTAGACTCCTTACTATGTTTACCCCAGTCCAACGCCAGCATCTCCACATCAGCATTTATTGCCCATCCTTAGTTGCCCTTGGAGGGCAGATGAGAGTGAACCACATTGCCAGACCAGGTAAGGACAGCAGATTTCCTTCGCTGAAGGACATTAGTGAACCAGATGGGTTTTTCTGACAATCGGCAATGGTTTCACGGTCATCAGTAGATTCTGGATTCCAGATATTGTTTTAATGTATTCAAATTCCACCATCTGGCGTGGTGGGATTCAAACCCAGGTCCTCAAAACATTAGCTGAGTTTTTGGATTCATCGTCTAGTGATAATACCACGAGGCCATCGCCTTCCCAAAGCCGCATTCGTGAAGCATCGCATATGTGTGGAGGAATCTCAGTGGCCATCTTCAATGTCATCTCAGCAACAGTGGCAATAAACACCCAGTGAATGAACACACCTCCTTTAGCCATCAAGTACTGGCTCAGAGACAGGCACACTACCCACTGCGTCACCAGGGAATCTAACAGTGAACAATTTGAAGCACCCCAAGTTATTCAACAAGGGAAAGAAAGTTATATCTAAGTAAGCAACTCACGTCTTACAAAAAAACATTCACTGACATTAGCTGGCACAGTGGTTAGCACTGCTGCTTCACAGCACCAGGGACCCGGGTTTGATTCCCAGCTTGGGTCACTGTCTGTGTTGAGTTTGCACATTCTCCCCGTGTCTGCGTGGGTTTCCTTTGGGTGCTCCGGTTTCCTCCCACAGTCGAAAGATGTGCGGGTCAGGTTGATTGGCCATGCTAAATTGCCCCTTAGTGTCAGGGGGACTAGCTAGGGTAAATGCATGGGGTTTTGGGGTTAGGGCCTGGGTGGGATTGTGACCAGTGCAGACTTGATGGGCCAAATGGCCTCCTTCTGCACTGTAAGGATTCTGTGATGCTATGATTCTATACATTGTGGCAAGGGAAAGAGAGTTGATATCCATTTAGAATTTTAGAAACTGGCGAGATTCTACCTCAATTCTGGGACTAGGAAGTAACAAAAGACACGGGATGGAAAATTAAATGTCAAAGCAGATGCAGGGAATTGTTGAACTGTTTTGTACGCTGCAATGTTACTCCAAGGATTTTATTTTTTATTTTAGGAAGCAGCAGACACTGGAGAGGCTGCAATTATTGGCCAGTTCATGTTTCCCTGAGTAGGAGATGGTGGCACTTCTCCTTCATCTGCTGCAGTCCTTATTATGTATGTTGGGGCATGCCCCTTTAAGAGAAAGGATCAGGTGACCCAGGATTCAAGCTCCATCCTGGGTGGTGCTTGCCTCGGCTTGGTGGCACAGTGGTTAGCACTGCTGCCTCACAGCACCCGGGACCTGGGTTCAATTCCCGGTTTGGGTCACTGTGTATGCGGAGCCTGCACATTCTCCCCGTGTCTGCGTGGGTTTCCTCCAGTGTTCCAGTTTCCTCCTACAGTCTGAAAGATGTGCTGCTTAGGTGCATTGGCCATGCTACCCATGTGTACCTGAACAGGTGAGTGTGGCGACTATGGGATTTTCACAGTAACTTCATTGCAGTGTTAATGTAAGCCTGTTTGTGAACACAAATAAATAAACTTTAGAATAAACAGTCTTGTGCTGACTATGCTAGGATAACGATATGTTAATAAACTGTCCTAGTTAGTTTACTACCACTGACCTCATGGTTTATTATTAGTCTCGATAGCAGACTACATACATATCAGTCGTTGTGGTGATGGAGCCCCCACAGTTGTGTTATGTAGGGTGTCCCTCGGTGATCCCAGCAGCAGCGAAGGACTGGCAATATATATTCAAGTCAAACTGATGAGTGACTTGGAATGGAGCTTGGAGGAGACACTGTTGCCCAATATTGCTGCTGCTGTCCTTTGTAATGTCAAAAGTCTTGCGCAATTTGTAACCTTGATGAGTTGCTGTCGTATATCCTAATGTAGCATTGCTGCCTCACAGCGCCAGTGATCTGGGTTCACTTCAGACCTCAGTGACTGTGTGGAGTTTGCCCATTCTCCCTGTGTCTGCGGGGTTTCCTCTGGGTGCTCCGGTTTCCTCCCACAGCTTGAAAGGCGTGCTGGTTAGGTGCTAAATTGCCTCTTATTGTTTAAAGATGTGCAGCTTAGGTAGATTGGCCATGCTAAATTACCCCTTAGTTTCAGGGGATTAACAATGTAAAAATGTGGGATTGCAGGTATAGGGCCAGGGTGGGATTGTTGTTGGCACAGGCTCGATGGGCCAAATGGTCCCCTTCTGCACTGTAGGTATTCTATGATTCAATGATTCTACTCTACAGCTGCTGCTGCCCTTTGTGGTCGCAAAGGTCTTGGGGAATTAGTAACCTTGATGAGTTGCTGTGGTACATCCGAAAGGTCATACATACTTCAGCCAGGGTGCGTGGGGATGGATTGTGAGCACAATGGCAGCGGCAGCAATGTAACATACTCTTTTGTCTTCAGTGAAATTGAACTTCACGTGTGTCAGTGCTGTCGAATGCTAATTTTTGAAAGACTAGCAGATCCGCTATGGCCCTGTTTATAGTGTGCCTAATGATGCATTTCGTTCCATCCCTATCTTCAATCTGTGTTCCCATTTAGTCAGGCTCTCAGCCAGAAGTGCAGAGCCTCACAAGATTACCCCCTCTCTTCCACAAAAACTACAATCTGCGATTCACAAATTTAGTCCACCGGTGGTTAATCTTTGTGAGTTCAGCTCACAAAATGTGCCTACCAGTGAATTAATTACTGGAATTAAAATTAAACATCTTCCAAAATATTTTAATTATTGTAAGATGCTGCCAAATAGAATTATTTCCTTGAGGGCAACTTGTTTCTGGAAGAACACCTACTGCAAATTTGACAAAAGCGTACTTAGTTTATTCTCCATGTTAATTCATTTTAAAAGTCGGAAAATTGATGTCCCATGTAACTAGTTCAGTACCAAGCACTGCAGTTAAATGTTGCATTTCATATGAAATAAATGCTGGGAGATGCACTGTGAAATATTATCATATAAATTCTGAAGTCATAAAATTCCTCTGCCTACAATTTTAATGGAAAAAATTACTGGAGTCACATATAGGTCACAGCAGATATCCTTCCCTAAAGGACATTAATGAACTGGGGGGGTAGGGGAGTTCATGACAATCTGACAGCCTCAAGCCACTATTACTGATCCAACATTTTATTTCTGTTTTTATTTTAAATGTTGAATCATAGAAACAAAGAAAATAGAAGCAGGAGTAGGCCATTCAGCCCTTCGAACCTGCTCCACTATTCATTATGATCATGACAAAGAACAAAGAAAAGTACAGAAGAGAAAATGCTGGAAAATCTCAGCAGGTCTTGCAGTACCTGTAAGGAGAGAAAAGAGCTGACGTTTCGAGTCCAGATGACCCTTTGTCAAAGCCAAAGGAACAGGATCTTCGCCCCTCCAAGCCCTTGTCGATCATGATGCTCAATCTAAACTACAGAAAAAACCTTTTGCTCTTACTCGGACTGTATCCCTCTATTCCCTCCCTATTCAGATACCCATCCAGATGCCTCTTAAATGTTGCTAATGCGCCTGCTTCCACCACCTTCTCTGGCAGCACTTTCCAGGCACCCACCACTCTGCGTGGAAAACCGCCCCAGCTGATGACTGATCATCAAATTCAATATCCTGATCCCTTTAGCCCCAAGAGTTTAATCTAATTTCTTCTTGATATCCCACATGAGGATAGTACCAGTCTTGAGGAGGACATGGGTAGACAGGACATGGGTAGACAGGACATGGGTAGACAGGACATGGGTAGACAGGACATGGGTAGACAGGTAATATAGACAGATGCAAATGGCAGCTGAAATTCAATGCAGAAAGCGCAAAGTGATGCACTTTGGAAAGATGAGAATCGGCAATATAGATGAAATAGCACAATTCTAAATGGGCATGGGAACAGACAGTGATGGGGTATATGTTCATAAATTTTTGAAGATAGACAAATTGAGAAGGTTATTTAATAAAAAATGAGATTTTTTGCTCAATTAATGAAAGAATATGATACATAGAAACTTAGAAACTACAAGTAGGAGTAGGCCATTCAGCCCTTCAAGCCTGCTCTGCCTTCATCTTGATCATGGCTGATTATTGAATTCAATCTCCTGATCCCACTTCCTCTCATATAAGTGGGAGCAGATTTAGGACTAATGTGAGGAGGAACTTCTTCACACAAAGGATTGTGAGTCTGTGGAATTCCGTGCCCAGTGAAGCAGTTGAGGCTACCTCATTGAATGTTTTTAAGGCAAAGATAGATAGATTTTTGAACAGTAAAGGAATTAAGGGTTATGGTGAGTGGGTGGGTAAGTGGAGCTGAGTCCATGAAAAGATCAGCCATGATCTTATTGAATGGCGGAGCAGGCTCGAGGGGCCAGATGGCCTACTCCTGCTCCTAGTTCTTATGTTCTTATCCCTTGATCCCTTTAGCCCCAAGAGCTATATCTAATTTCTTCTTGAAATCAGACAACGTTTGGCCTCAACTACTTCCTGTGATAGTGAATTCCGCACATTCACCACCCTCTGGGTGAAGAAATTTCTCCTCACCTCAGTCCTAAAAGGTTTACCCCCTATCCTCAAACTATGACCCCTAGTTCTGGACTCCCCCCACCATTGGGAACATTCTTTCTGAATCAACCCTGTCTAACCCTGTTGGAGTTTTATAAATTTCTATGAGATCCCTTCTCACTCTTCTAAACTCCACTGAATGCACTCCTTTAAAGTGTTTAAGGTCTCACCCTCTCAAAAGTGGGGCCTGAGCTGAAGAAACCGATAAAAGCCGTTGTGCTGCCATGTTTTTCCTCTCGACTCCTGAACCACTCACCTTGCTCTGCCTTCGTCAGTTGTTCATGTATTACATTCTGTTTGCCTCTTTTCCACCCTCATTACGTCCCCCCATACTCTCCATGTCTTCTGTGGCTTTTACTTTCTCTCATGCTTTCTGTTACCTCACACCACAATCACTTTTGCCATTTAATCATCTACGATTCGCCACTTGAGCACTTTCCAAGTTATTTCATTTCCCTTTAGGACCATAGAATCCCTCCAGCGCAGAAGGTGGGCATTCAGCCCCTCCAGTCTGCATCCACTCTTTTCCGGTGGCATCTTACCCTGCCACCACCCCCACCCCCCCACCTTATCTCAGCAACCGCACACATTTTACCATGGCTAATCCAGCTAAAATGATGGCAGTTTTGGAAATTGAAAGAAGTGGACGTTTGAGCATGTTTGACCTTTGACCAAGATGAGCGAATCCCGGAAGTCACAGGGAAATCACAAGGGAAGTCAACAGATGGAAAGAGACAAGCGCACACATTTCCCATGGTAGAGTAAGTGTAAAGATTCTTTTTATTCAATTTAATAGAAATTGTCCAATAAAGTACATTTCCACAGACCTTATCCTATTTAGGAGACTAACTTACCACTTACTGGCAACCTTCCCTCCATCATAAGGTCTGAAATGGGGATGTTTGCTGATGACTGTTCAATGTTCAGCACCATCCAGGGCTCCTCAGATACTGAAACAGTCCATGTCTATATTCAACAAGACCTGGACAACATTCAAGTTTGGGCTGATAAGTGGCCAGTAATTCTTGTGCCACACCAGTGCCAGGCAATGACCATCTCCAGTAAGAGGGAATCTAACCATCTCCCCTTGACACTCAATGGCATTATCATTGTTGAGACCCCACAATCAACATATTGTGGGGGGGTTACCATTGATCAGAAACTGAACTGGACCAGCCACATAAATACTGTGGTTGATAGAGCAGGTCAGGGGCTGGGAATCCTGTGGCGAGTAACTCACCTTATGACTCCCCAAAACCTGTTAATGATCTACAAGGCACAAGTCTGTGGTGTGATGGAATACACCACACTTGCCTAGATGAGTGCAGCTCCAACAACATTCAAGAAGTTCAATACCATCCAGGACAAGCAATCTGTTTGACTGGCACTGCACCCGTTACCTTAACTATTTACTTCACCACCGGCGCAGAGTGGCAGCAGTGTGTACCATCGACAGCAAACTTTGCAGCAACTCACCAAGAGTCCTTTGACAACACCTTCCAAACTCATGACCTCTATGAGAGGAACATGGGCAGCAGATGCAAGGAAACACCAGCTACAAGTTCCCCTCCAAGCTGCACCTCATCCTAACTTGGAACTATATCATAACTGCACCACTGTCACTGTGTTTAACTCCTGGAACTCCCTTACTAACAGCACTGTGGGTGCACCTACACCACATGGACTGCAGCAGTTCAGGAAGGTGGCTCAACACCACCTTCTCAAGGAAAATTAGGGCCAGGTGGCACGGTGGCACAGTGGTTAGCACTACTGCCTCACAGCTCCAGGGACCTGGGTTCAATCCTAGCCTTGGGTGACTGTGTGGAATTCGCACGTTCTCCCTGTGTCTGCGCAGGTTTCCTCCAGGTGCTCCATTTTCCTCCCATAGTCCAAAGATGTGCGGGTTAGGTGCATTGGCCATGCTAAATTGCCCCATTAGTGTCCTGGGATGCGTAGGTTAGAGGGATTAGCGGGGTAAGTATGTGGGATTATGGGGATAAGGCCTAGGTGGGATTGTTGTCAGTGCAGACTTGATGGGCTGAATGGCCTCCTTCTGCACTGTAGGGTTTTTATGATTTTATGACAATAAATGGTGGCTTAGCCAATGACACCACATCCCATGAATTAATAAATGGAAAATAATATGAACTGGAATTGTCCAGAAATAGGAGCAGACCATTTAACCTCTAATATATTCTCCACCATATAATCTGAAATTTGCTGACCTGTATCTATCATATGTTACAAAGTGAATGCACTTCAAGCAGCACTTCATTTGTTGAAAGTGCCTTGAGATGTCTGGTGGTTGTTTAAGCACTATATAAATTCAAGTCTTTCTTCCTTTTTAGGTCGATCTACCCAATTTGGTTACAGGAACCTCAGCACAGTTGCTTAACTGTCATGAAACGATGCCTTATAAAAAATGACTTTATAAGTTTACGAGCCGGAAACCATTAAATTATTTTTAATAAGACTAAAGCCACATTCCAGTGACTTGAAATTATAATCAAACATTTTCGTCATAGTATCTTCCACATTCTAAAGACATTGAAATGGAGATAGCCTGTCAGCAAAGCCTCACCAGGAACAATTGCCTCGAAGGGGTATGAATGGGGGATATCCCTGACCCCATTCGCAAAAAATCCAGACAATCACCTGGGTACTCAACTGGGTGGACAATGGGATTCTATGAATGAAATGTTACCAGATATAATCTAATCATTTAAACCAGACAACTGGAATCCACTAGCCATGACCATATTTGGGTCACCGGGCAGTTGGACCATCTGTTTTCCCGGCTGACCAGGGCAAGCAAATGAGACAAGAAGCAAGATTTCCTCTCTCGCCAACTAACATGCAAGTTTTGACACTATCTGCTGATTCTGACTATCCAAGTGCTGCAGCACTGAAACCTTTATAAATATCTCGATCCAGCAGCTGCTGTTTCCTAAAGAATGGTTAAATCATCTAACTGCAGCTTTAAACTGCCTCAGCGTGGAACACAGAAGGACCATCAAATTTAGCCTGAAGACAGCAAAGTCATGATGTGGAGATGCCAGCGTTGGACTGGAGTAAACACAGTAAGGAGTCTAACAACACCAGATTAAAGTCCCTGGTGTTGTTAGACTCCTTACTGTGACAGCAAAGTCCCCAACCTTCAAGAGTCATATAATCTTTAACTTTGCTTGATTTTAAATTGTTTAATTTGTGCGTGTGTGTTGTGCGTGTGTGTATGTATGTGTGTGTGTGTATGTATGTGAAGTTCAAGAATGTGGGTGGAATTCTTCCAAAAAAAAGTCGAAGTGTCGAATTTATGTGAAAACTGGAGTAATTCACATTGTTTCCAGCGGGAGTTCAGACTCGAACCTCCCACACTCTGTGCACTGTAGAGGCCACCAGTGTGAATATTATTAAATTTCAGGGGGCGGGACCTGTCCCCGCTGGAGAGTCTGCAATCAGCGGGCTGAGCGAGCCACTGCGCCCACGCCAATCTGTTAGTGTCGAGATCGACGCATGCACAGTGGCCCCGCACGGCCGGCCTCCCAATCACTGGCCAGCCCCACGATCCCCGCATCACCGGCTTTCCGCCTGCACCCCCCGCCTCCTACGGCCCGATCGCTGGCCCCCTGACCATTCCCGGATCCAGCCCCGACCCCCTCCCTCCTCCTGGACCACTGCGATTGCCAGCCTCCCCCCCTCCGATCACCGCCCTCAAAAGTAGTCCCCCCACAGTCCCGATCCCCACACCCCACAATACCGACCCCCCCACCAGGCTGACCATCCCCCCCCCAGTTGATTCCTCCCTAGCCCGCCCCGATCGCTGCTTTTCCTCTTTCCCTCATCGGCTCCCCATGCAGAGTGGCAGCGGGATCCCCATCCACAATGACCATCCCCTAGGCCCTGCCCCATCCAGCTCCGCCCACTAGGCCCCACCCCCCCATGTCTGATGGGAAGTACCAAGGTGCCCCTCCTGGGCATTGACACTTTGCCCCTTGAGCAGTGTCGGGGACACAGGCTGGCACTGCCCAGGTGCCAATGCCCAGGGGGCACCATCCCCTGCCGCCCGACCTCCTGGGGGCCCCCGATTGTACCCCCTTCACTCCAGCAGGGTCAGGCTGCTCGTTCCCCGAAAATGGGGAGCTATTGTAAACCCCAATGGAGTGAAATACTCTGGAGGGTGGGGGGAGTGGGGGGAGGGGGAAATGCTAATCGGATCGGAGATTTCTGTCCTGGGCCTGCTAAAAGCATTTAAATTGGATTAAAATGAGGATTTAAATACTTACCCCGCTCCCCACTGATTTCCAGTGCGGAACCAATGCCCCCGGAAATCCGGCACTCGGAGAGACTATTGTGGCGGGCACACATGTGCGAATTCCACACAAAGGCCGCCGCAGGATTTTCCTGCCCGCTGCGCTAAAAAATTTATGCAGCGGGATGGGAGAATCGCACCCCCCATGTGTTTGTGAACTTAGTGTGTGCGTGTTTGTCTATATGTGCATGCATGTGCTCCGAATGCGTGTTGTGTCTATGTGTGTGTGAGTGTGAAAGTTGCAGCACTTTTATTATTTTTCTTACACTGGCTTAATTATAATGAATACTATTCTCTTTTCTTTGTAAAAAAATAACTTAAGGAAAGCCACCTCTTTGAGCCGTTTCCAGTCACAGCATATAAACAGTAACTGGATTGCGAATCATATCCTTTAAATGGTTATGGTCAAACAAGAGATGGGAAAATGGGGAGGTAATCCGCCTCTCCGCACCTGTTTGTAACACGAACAAAATTATTGAATCACATTCTTCTAATTCTCAGTTGACTAAGCCTCTGGGGTAAAGAATTCCAGATGTCCATTATGCTTTCTGACATCATTCCTCAATGATTGAGTTCTTCTAATTCTCCACAGAGTATGAATGATTTCTCTGGGACACTGAACTATGTGTTGTGCTGTGAGTTTACACAGGGCAGGCTGAGGAGGCAGGTCCTGAGTCAACCTCAATTGGAACAAGGACTGAACCCAAAGCTTTTCGTGTTATTCTGAACTAAAAACTAAGTTAAGTTTATTTATTAGTGTCAGAAGTAGGCTTACATTAACACTGCAATGAAGTTACTGTGAAAATCCCCTAGTTGCCACACTCCAGCGCCTATTCGGGTACACTGAGGGAGAATTTAGCATGGCCAATGCATCTAACCAGCACGTCTTTCAGACTGTGAGAGGAAACCGGAGCACCCGCAGAAAACCCACGCAGACACGGGGAGAATGTGCAAACTCCACACAGACAGTGACCCAAGCGGGGAATCGAACCCGGGTCCCTGGCGCTGTGAGGCAGCAGTGCTAACCACTGTGCCACCAAAAGAGCAGGTGTTGCATCTTCTCTGCTTGCTTGGGAAAGTGCCGTGAGTGGGAAGGAGCTTGACGAGTGGCAGGGTGTCACAGAATAGGAATGCTGAACACAGAGGGAAAGAGGTGTTAAATGATGTTGGAGGTGATATGGATGGCAGAGGATAGTGTGTCAAATATGGAGGCTGGTGAGGGCAAAGGGCAACTTGTTCTGGGAAGGAGAGAAAGGTTTGAGAGCAGAAGTGCAGAAATGGCTCAAGGAAACTCTCAACCACAATGGTGGCGAATCCTTGCCAGAGGAAAAAGGAAGAGATATCGAAATAATTGGCATGGAATGCAGCATCGTCAGAGCAGATGTGAAAGAGACATTTATACATGTTGGCAGAAAGATTATCTCCAGGCTGCAGAGATTTAATGAACCAACCTTAGAAATGCAGACAGAAAATGGGGAGCGGAAACTGATACTGTTTTTGGTTTGTGGGTTTTTTAAAAATCTGAGGAAGTGGGCTTGGACAATCACATTGTACACCGTAACCAATCATTAACTGACCCATGTACCTTCATGGGTGGGAATTGAATCCCAACAGAGCTAATTGAGGGAGACAGCGGTTTAGTGGTATTATCGCTGGACTATTCATCCAGAAACTCAGCTAATGTTCGGGGGACCCGGGTTCGAATCCCGCCACGGCAGCTGGTGGAATTTGAATTCAGTGAAAGAAATCTGGGAATTAAGAATCTACCGATGACCATGAAACCATTGTCGATTGTCGGGAAAACCCATCTGGTTCACTAATGTCCTTTAGGGAAGGAAACGGTAGCACGTGGGCGGCACGGTACCACAGTGGTTAGCACTGCTGCTTCACAGCTCCAGGGACCTGGGTTCGATTCCTGGCTTGGCTCACTGTCTGTGTGGAGTTTGCACATTCTCCTCGTGTCTGCGTGGGTTTTCTCCGGGTGCTCCGGTTTCCTCCCACAGTCCAAAGATGTGCGGGTTAGGTTGATTGGCCATGCTAAAACATAATTGCCCCTTAGTGTCCTGAGATGCGTAGGTTAGAGGGATTAGCAGGTAAATATGTAGGGATATGGGGTGGGGCCTGGGTGGGATTGTGGTTGGTGCAGACTCGATGGGCCAAATGGCCTCTTTCTGCACTGTCGGGTTCCTATGATTCTATGAAATCTGCCATCCTCACCTGGTCTGGCCTGCATGTGACTCCAGAACCACAGCAATGTGGTTGACTCTCAACTGCCATCCAAGGGCAACTAGGGATGGGTAATAAATGCTGGCCCAGCCAGTGGCACCCGTGTCCCAGGAATGAATTAAACAAAGTTAGAATCAAATACCAAACATCAAAAAATAACTGAGTCGCATTCCTTTACTTATTCACAATGCTGTCAAAGCTTCATGAATGTCGCTATTGCCTTGCTGCTCCTCATCTGGCCAACATTCCCCAACCATACACCCTCTGCTTTGTTGATTCAGGGACCCATAGCCTCAAAGCATTAACTGGGCCTTGAGATTACCAGTCATGTGACATTACCACTACGCTGGCATTGTTCACTCCCTATTTCTTCAGCTCCATTGTACTGAGGTAGATTCTTCATGCACCACACCTCTGCCCTCTGAAATTCGGCACCAAATAATTCAGAATTTCAGAGTGACGAAGCTCTAAAAATACTTCAGGTCTATTGAAGTGTCAGAGACATTGATTGGAGCACAGGGGATTTCACAGGTCGCCAATTCAACTCTTTAAACAGCTACTAAGTTTCAGGAGAACAAAGCAAATGGAAGAGCTTCTGATACCTCTAGGCATGGGCCTAGTAACCAGAATACATGGAAAAGGTACGAGCCTCTGTCATCTGAGCTCACGCAATCTATACATTAATTAACAGTTTAACATGAGTTGCTGCTTCAGCCATCGCCGTATGTCACAGTCAGCTCTCGCGCAACTGAGAAGGCAATACTTCTGCTCAGTGTGCCAATTATTGGGCCAATGATCTATCCTGCACTGCACCTTCTGTTCACCAAATTAGCAGGTCCTGATCCGGTTCTCCAACACCAATCAGACAGTGAAAATAATAAAATAAAGTAGATGTTTTGTAGATGTCTGGGATTTCATTGCTGTGTCTGCAAGATCACTTCAAATCACCTCATGAATTCAGAGTTATATTGTATTGCTGAATAAAGTTGGCAAAGTGTAACTACATCAAATTGAAAGCAATATTTGAAAAAGACATGATGCCATGGAGGATAGGGTCTAAAATCTTCAATGCTACTAATTAAAGAATTCCTACAGTGCAGAAGGAGGCCATTGGGTCCATCTAGTCTGCACTGAGTCTCCCTGACAGTGTACTTACCCAGGACCTTTCCCCCTACCCTATCCTCGTAACCCACGCATTTATCTCCTTATACCTATGGGATTTAGGGAGTGGTTACCCCCACATCAGTAACATTGCAACATTCTACTTCAAATTTTGCTGATTTATTGCCTCTTCTAAACCTTCTCATCTTATTTGTGGCTGAACTCCTTTCCCACCTCGCGGCTATGTGTTCGGTTCTGATGTCACTGCTAATGCAGGTTCCCCCACCCTAACTGGTAAATAGCACCATTTTGTGCTCTCTGTAACTCTTGTGCACATTTTTCATTGCTTCCCATTGTCTGCTCTATCTCTGTTGCTCATTTAACATTTATATCGACCTCTGCAAGTAATCTCTATTGAACCACCACGTTATGCACCCCACAGACTAATCTGTCCCGTAACATCTCATTCAAGGTGGCTCCAAAATCGTAATACTCCGGAGTTCTGTTTCAAGTTAGTGATATAAATCGCAGTTCTTTTGCCTGGGGCTCTCCGCTGATCTCTCCGCTGATGTTTTAGGCTGTAAGTGCGACTTCATCAATTCTTCATCAAAGCTTTGGATTTGGAGTCGGGCAGACTTGGGGCTGTGAGATTTTGAGTCAGGTTGTCAGTTTGGGTTCCACACATACTCAGGAGAATTGCCTCGTGCTTCGCCTCCTCCCCTATTTTGTTCGCTCGGCAGTAATCCACAAGGCGCTCTACATATTGAGGCAAAGTTTCCTGTTCCGCCTGCCAAGGGAATTGTAGCGGGCGAGGGGCGGACCATGGAAAGGTCCGTCGACCTCGGGTGGGATTTTCCGATTTCGGGGCGAGCGCAGCCGGAAAATCCCATCCATTGGCCGGAACTCTACCACCTCGCCCACTACAGAATCGGCAAGGGTCGACAACGGAAATCTCCATTGAAGTCAGGCAGGAATTTCCGGACTCGCCCGAGTGAGGCCGTAAAATCCTGTCCATTGTTTCTAGTCTTCTGTGGAGGAGCTAAATGGATTTATCCATCCAAAGAGGGGCATCTTGGTAAGCACTCTTTGCTTTACTCAACTTCAACGTAAACTGGCTACTCAAAGTCTGAGGATTGTTTTTTTAATCTTCATCACCAAATGTAGAGATGCTTGTTCACCAGTTTAAGAAAAACACAAGTCATTTATTTACAGGTTAAAAGTATACAGAGGCTGGCAGCTTCTTGGCTGCAGTCAGCTCCCGAGGTGACTCTGAGGACAGGAGGCCGCATTGACAAGGTGATACCCCACCCTGCTCCCTGATTGGTCCCCGGACTATATGACCTTTACACGGCAGATTGACCCTTAAAGGGACAGTCACTACATGGCCCATTAATTTTGGGATTATTAATCCATAAACAATGTTGTAGTCTGCCTTTTAATTTCAACAGAAGTATACTGAAAACTAACTATTTAGTCTGTCCGCATGTTATTAAACATTTGAAGGGCTCACACTCAAGAAAAATGCTTTTTATGCATTATTATCTTGAAGCTAAATTTAGTACTGTCAATCAATTCCAGGCATTATGCATTATTGTCAAGGTAGATAGCCACCAATTAAGAAAGAAAGATATGAATTTATGCAGTTCTTTCACAAGACTGGGACAATCCAAAGTGTTTTACAGCCAATGACATCCTTGGCAATGTAGTCACTGTTCCAGCAATGTGGCGGCCATGTTATGCAAGGTCCCACAAACAACAATGTGGCAAATAACTGGGTAACTTGTCTTTTTGTTTAAATTATATTGATTGAAGGACAAATATTAACCAAGGAGAATTCCCCCTGAATAGTGCTTTGGGATCGCTTACATCCACCCGAGAGAGCAGACAGTGCTTCAGTTTATTGTCCCACCTGAATGAAGATTATGCCAATAATTAAGAGATGGAATAGATTAATTAAGTCCATGAACCATTTCACATAAATTTCTTTTGAGCACTAATTACACGTAATTAAGATACACGTGAAGTAAAGTTGAATTCACCTTCTGTGTCAGAGAACTATTTTGTAACCAGCCCTGTGTAGATGAAAGTTCTGTATTTTTTGGAACTTTCATTGCGGATCAACACTAGCTGTGATACCATCGCAATGTATTTTATTTTGGTTTTCTCCAGAGATGTTTATAGAAGTGAATATTCCAAAGCAAATTTCTTTAGCCAGAGATTCATCGCATGAATTTCGTCTGCAAAATTGTTGCCTCAAATCTGCGCAAAAAAACCGTTCCATTTTTCCATCAGTTGGAATTCAAATTTGAGCTTGGAGTTTAATGCAGCAAGACACACATTAATTCAATAAAACTGCATGCAAATGAGAAAAATACACCCATGCAATGTACTTTCAGGACCTTCGCACTATATTGGTGTTAGAAACTTGCTCTAGCAAGTGGTGGGCTGCAGTGCCGACAAACATATAATATTTATTTTATTCACTCATGGGACATGGACGTCGCAGGCTGGCCTGCATTTATTGTCCATCCCTAGTTGCCCGAGGGCAGTTGAAAGTCAACCACGTTGCTGTGGCTCTGGAGTCATATGTTGGCCAGACCAGGTAAGGAAGGCAGATTTCCATCCCTAAAGGACATCAGTGAACCAGGTGGGGTTTTTCCGGCAATGGTTTCATGGTCTTCAGTAGATTCTTAATTCCAGGTATTTTTTTAAATTGAATTCAAATTCCACCATCTGATGTGGTGGGATTCGAACCCAGGCCCCCAGAACATTAGCTGAGTTTCTGGATTAGTAGCCTATTGATAATAACACTAAGCCATCACCTGCCCTGAAATGAAAAGTGTGCTCTGTTCCCATGTAGGCTGTGGCCTGTATCGTTAAATTGATTGCCAGACTTGAAATTAAAATAATTGATACGTACTGATGAGCAGCCCGTGGGCACCTAGGAGATACTTATAGTTCTCTGGTCTCATGTAAATAAGATCCAAGGCCCAGTATCAGTTGGCCTCTGTAGGAGGGAATAAACGAGGGGTCTTTGAGTCCATGTCAGGCTTCGTCAAAACGGTTTTATTTCTACATGCGTGAGGGAGAATCAGCCCAGACCCAGTGAAGTCCAGTCTGTATCGAGGTTGATTCTGAAGATACAAAGGCTGTACACATTACTTATACTGTTCTCTGGGGACAGTAAGAAGTCTCACAACATCAGGTTAAAGTCCAACAGGTTTATTTAGTATCACGAGCTTTCGGAGCACTGCTCCTTCATCAGGTGAGTGGAGAGTTGGGTTCACAAACAGGGTATATATAGACAAAGACACAATTGCAAGATAATGGTTGGAATGCGAGTCTTTACAGGTAATCAAGTCTTTACAGGTGTAGACTGTGCCAGTGGAGAGAGGGATATTCACAGGTTAAAGAGGTGTGAATTGTCTCAAGCTAGTAGGATTTTGCAAGCACAGGCCAAATAGTGGGGGTTTGACCTGGGCTTTATAGTTGATCACATTCGGCGAGTCTATTGTTCTGGGTACTTCACATTAATCGGTTGTGTCCGGCTATCCTTGCCTATCTGTTTTGTGATACAAAAGCAATGTGTGTGATAAATAGGTTTTGATGATGTGATAACCGTCCCATCTTCCCAGTTTCTAGGGAACAATGGCTTCTCTAGACTCAGTGGAGCTTTGCTAATAAGTATCGACCCTGCATTGTTCACCAAGGCCTTGAAATGATTTCACCTGTAAAGTAACAGTGTTGGCAGTCTAAGATGTTAATTGGGTATGTCTACCCGCAGTTACGGTGGATCCTGTGTTTTAACCCTTTCTTAGACATTCCTTTTCCTGCTGTTACATTGCACACCCTGGATTTGCCCCAATACTGGATTCTGCCCTACCTAGGGCACTCTTAGCGGGAAAAAACAGTTCAAAATTGTCAAAACCAGTACAAGTGGCACCAATCCCACTGGAGTTCTATTTTCACTTTTCGGACCAGCACCAACCATTTCCAAATCTTATTGTTTATTTGCTCCGGATTGCAAGCTGGAACTCAAATTTCAAAATCAACAACTCCACGTGATTGGGCATCCCTCATTCCACATGCAGCGCGTTAATTCATCGGGCAGGGTAGTCCTGGAGGCATCAGGACCCTGATGTCAGAACCGCACATATAGGCAATGAAAACAACAGCACGACCTTCCTCGAGGTGGCCTCCTGATTGTTCATATCCATCGTCCTCTTGGGGAAAGTGGATTGGCTGCTGCTGCTGTAGGCCCAGAGGACTCGGCAACTCTGGATCTTCAGCAGGCCCAGTGGGGAGAATTGTGAATGTCCCGCAAAAAGGAGGTAGCCCTCAGATGCATAAAATTAAATAAATAACTGTTGAGCAGCAACGTGGGTCAGTGCCTTGGGGCGGGGAAGGGGAAACCACAGGTGGACCTTTTGAGCAGCGGACGTGGCCTTTTCCTGTCCAGTTCTGACCTTCCATGGAAACATGGAAGCTCTCTCTCCAACGACCCCATGGAGGTCAATAAGAAGATGATCTCTGTAAGCAGTGGGTGAAGGAACGTGGCCGGTGGAGTGGTTTGGGGGGGGGGGGAGGTGGGGGCGGGGGGGGTGGGGGGGGGAGGGTGGGGGTGGGGGGGGGAGGGTGGGGGTGGTGGTTGTGGCTGCTGTTCCCCAGTCAGCAAAATGCTGGTGAGGCCACTAAACCACCACAGATTGGCGGACTAACTGGGCCCAATTTTACCATTTTGATTCTAAGTGCTGAATCTGGGAGTGTTTCAGATCCGAATTTTAGACCCGTTTTCCGATGCCCCCATACGCACTCTGCCTGAGAAAAAAAGCAGCGGTTCTGAATCCCGCTGCAGAAGCCTATGGGAGGGGCTTAACGTGCCCGAAACGTTGCAGCTCCAGTCGGAGCCTTCAACTGCGCATGCAAAAAATAGAAAACTGCTCCCCTGCCACATCGCTCCCGGGCTGGATAATGCCTCCTTCCAGGCCCCACAGACATTGCCCCACCCCACAACATTAATGATCCCCTTATCCCACCCCCTGCCCGCCTTCCCCCCCACCAATCGCACGCAAAGTGCAGCAGACTCCCCCTTCCCCCCCCACCAATCACACGCAAAGTGGCAGCAGCCCCCACTTCCCCCCCACCGATTGCACGCAGAGTGGCAGTGAACACCCCACCATCAGAGAGCCATCTGACCTGCCTCCCTCCTCCCCCCACCAGGGAACCATCTGACCTGCCTCCCTCCCCCCCACCAGAGAACAATCTGACCCGCCTCCCTCACCCCTACCAGGGAGCCATCTGACCCATCTCCCTGCTCCCCCCACCACCGATCTGAGTCAGAGAGCCACCGGAAACTCGGAAATTACCCCCTCAGAAGCTGGAGCGCCCAAATCGGACCTTTACGGGCCATGTCTATTTCATGCCAAATCTGGACGAGCGAACGCGGTGGTAAAGGGGGAAGTGCCAGTAAGTTTGGGCGTCCAGCCCATTAAGTCAATTTAAATGCATGCATTAGATGCCGACAGTGGCCATTTTCAGCCCTTGGTAAAAGGAAACGGGCGCAGAGGCGGTCGTGGATCGCGCTACTCACCTCACACCCGACTTTACCAAGTTTTCGTGCCTGAAAACGGGCGCAACTTAGAGTCATAAATAGTCATAAAGGTTCACAGCATGGAAACAGGCCCTTCGGCTCAATTTGTCCATGCCGACCATTTCTTTTTAACCCCTAAGCTAATCCCAATTGCCAGCATTTGGCCCATATCCCTCTCTACCCATCTTATCCATGGAACTATCTAAATGCTTTTTGTAAGACAAAATTGTACACGTCTCTATTACTACCTCTGGCAGCTTGTTCCAGACTCTCACCACCCTCTGTGAAAAGATTACCCCTCTGGATACTTCTGTATCTCTCCCCTTTCACCTTAAACCTATGCCCTCTAGTTTTAGACTCCCCTACCTTTGGGAAAAGATGTTGACTATCTAGCTGATCTATGCCCCTCATTATTTTATAGACATTTATAAGATCACCCCTCAGCCTCCTACACTCCAGGGAAAAGAATCCCAGTCTATCCAGCCTCTCCTTATAACTTAAACCATCAGTCCCGGTAGCATCCTAGTAAATCTTTCCTGCACGCATGAGAGAAATTTCCCCCGTGAAAAATCTCAAAAATGCACGAGTGATCCAAAATACCTTCACTGGCACTCCTGAGATTATTAGCAGCATTAACTAATAAAACGAATGTGCCTTTGTTACTCTCTTTTGCAGATTTGGGCTTAAAGTTTCTTGAACTTGATCATCCAATTCTGATCGAAGATTCTATCCTGGGGTTTCCTGGCTTGATGGTAAAATCGGGCCCACTACTATGTTGATTGGTTGTTCCCCCATCTTTGAACCTGCCACCATGAGGCTAGGAAATAAATCAACCCTTTATCTCCTGCTTCTCCTCACTTAATCTGCTTCCCCTGTGTTCACGTGGTTTGGAAAATGCAGAACTCTTTTGTTAATTAGCGCTGACCTTATTACTTGCAAATTACTTTCTCCTCCCAGTGTCTTTTGAACCATCTGGCTCCGTGCTGTATCATTCTGAAACTAAATAAACTCTGTGGAAGGGAATTTCAAATCAGCTGGTGAGATTCACAGACAGATGTCGTCTTTGAGGAGGCAGAATAGCAAAAAGGGGTTAAATGATTCTTTATAGCAAGTTGATCTGAACAGTTTGGTCATATGTGAATGCAGTAACAGTATTAAAACAAATGAATATGATTTTAAAGTACATATGTCAAAGTATTGAATGTATTTTAATATATTGTTCACTTTGGCCAAGGGCAAGATGCCACAATGTGTAATGGTTTAGGTCAGAAGGTTAGAACCATGGGTGAAAATCCCTCAGGTAGAAGAAAGAAGTGTAAGAAATGTTGAAAATGTGGAACAAATGTTGTAACTTTATGAATAGCAGCATTCCTTGTCTAGACGTAGAATGGATACATACCTAGGGCCCATGATTTACGTACCTATTCATCTGGCAATGTGCCAGTGGGAAAGTTCTTTTTGACCTCTGTGGAGAGCTTCTATGTGTGCCTAGCAAGCAGGAAGTTAAATTTGTTAAATAAAGGGTGATATCCATATTAAAGGGACCAGTAAAAAAGCATCATGCTGAGTGGCAAATTGTGAATGGCCAGAGTAATTGAAAAGGTGTATATTGATGTCTAATTGTTTAAAGCAAATCAATCCTAAGCTAATGGAAGGCGGAATTATAGAATACAGAATCCAATAACTGATTTGTAATTTAGCTGAATGCCTAGATCTTTCTAAGAGGTTTAACAACTCTGAATCTGAGCTGTTTAAGCCTTTGTGGGTCTCTGGAATGGCCGTGCATTTATGTTTTGCTGGTCCTGTTTGACTTTTGTGTGTTAAATAAATTTTGTTACGTGTTTTGAGACGGCAGGGTGACACAGTGGTTAGCACTGCTGCCTCACAGCACCAGGGACCTAGGTTCGATTCCCGGCTTGGGTCACTGTCTGTGTGGAGTTTGCACATTCTCCCCGTGTCTGCGGGGGTTCCCTTCGGGTGCTCCAGTTTCCTCCCACGGTCCAAAAATGTGCGGGTTAGGTGCATTGGCCATGCTCAATTGCCCCTCAGTGTCCTGGAATGTGTAGTTGAGAGGGATTAGCCGGGTAAACATGTGGGGTTATAGGGATAGGGGCTGGTTGGGATTGCTGTCAGTGCAGACTCGATGGGCCGAATGGCCTCCTTCTGCACTGTAGGGCTTCTATAATTCTATGAATGGAGTCGAAAGTTTTTAGACATAAATTGGCAAACTTTTAAAAAGTTCCCACAACAAACTCTAATTAGCAGAAGAAAACTGCAGGGAGTAAGTGCCGCTACGTGTTCGGGTAACAGTTTACGTATTATTATGTGGTTATAGAAGGTCTAAATGATGAACTTTAAGAAACGGTAGTGATGAATCACCTTTTCTGAACAACTGCAATCTGTGTAAGTGCTGCTAGTGGGAAGTTCAAGTGTTTGGAACCATGGATGAGGAAGGAATGAAGATACATTTCCAAGTCAGGATCCTGTGTGACTTGAAGGAGAACCTGCAGGTGATGATGCCCTAAGTGCCTGCTGCCATCCTCATATCTACAGGGCACGGGTTTGGAAGGCGCCGTTGAAGAAATCTTGCCAAGTTGCCGCAGTGAGTGCGTCCTTTAAATGGTACACATGGCAGCCACCTTGTATCTATGGTAGATGAGTGAATGTTTAAGGTGGTGGATAGAGTGCAAGTCAAGAAAGCTACTTTGACCTGAGTGAATGGACCTAGGGCACTGGGAAATGGAGAATACACACACTGCAAGGAGCATTCCAAATCTCAGCAATTGCCTTCCTCAAACGGTCACCATTGACGAGGATATCCAACACAAAACTAGTTCTGTACACAGAGCCTTCAAAAAATTGTTTAACTGGGTCTTCACCAATGGAGATCTTCATAAGTCCAAAGATGTGCAGGTTAGGTGGATTGGCCGTGCTAAATTGCACCTTTAGTGTCAGGGGGACTAGCTAGTGTAAATACATGGAGTTACGGGGGATAGGGCCTGGGTGGGATTGTGGTCAGTGCCGACTCAGTGGGCTGAATGGCCTCATTCTGCACTGTAGGATTCTAAGAAGCCAAAGGCTTCAGTCGACAATGTTGTTATCACTAATCTTCCATATGGCAGTCAGATTTGGGTCACCTACAAAAAGCATCTTGAGATGCTGGAGAGTTTCCACCTGTGGTGTCAATGGGAAGAGAGGCAAAATAAAACTCCAGCATCCTCACCAAAGCCAATCCTTCCAGCATCACAACAATGATCATTTCCCCTCCAAGTCACTCACCATCCTGACTTGGAAATGCAACACCGTTCCTTTGCTGTCATTGGGTCAAACTCCTGGGACTCCCTCCCTAACAGATTTATCCGGTGAGTGAAGGAGCAGCGCTCCGAAAGCTCGTGATCCCAAATAAACCTATTGGACTTTAACCTGGTGTTGTGAGATTTCTTACCGTGACCACCCCAATCTAACGCCAGCATTTTCACATCACCCCTCCCTAACAACATTGTGGCTGTACCTACATCACATGGACTGCAGCAGTTCAAAAGGGCAGCTTGCTACCACCTTCTCAAGGGCAATCAGGGAAGAGCAATAAATGCCAGCCAACCACACCCATGAATGAAATTTTAAGAAGTCAGGGGGTGAGTTACTTGTCGCAGAATGTCCAAACTATGACTTGCTCCTGTGACCACAATATGTACATGGCTGGTCCAGTTAAGCTTCTGAATAATGGTGAGTGACAGCATGTTGGTGGTGGGGGATTCAGTGTTGGAGAGTTTTTGAATGCCGCGAGAAAGTGGCTAGCCTCGCTCTTGTTGGAGACTGTTATTACTTCACACTTGTGTATGAATGTTACTTGTTAAATCAACCCAATCCTGGGAGTTGTCAGGGTCCTGCTGTCAGTGAATATAGACTGTTTCATTGGAACTGTGAATGGAACTGAACACTGCGAATATCAGTAAACATTTTCATTTCAGGTTTTCTGTTGGACGGGAGGTCATTGATGAAGCAGTTGAAGACGTTTGGGCCAGAGGAGGTTTTGTGCCCTTACTGCGCTCAGCACCTCTTCAACCTGGAAGAGGCCTATCATACTCTGAGGAGGGGCAATAGGTTCGAATCAGCAGATGATTTCCTTGTCCATATTTGACCTGATGCCATGGGCAGAATTCTCCCCAAAAAATTCTAAGTGTTAAATTCACATGAAAACTGGGGTAATTCACGTTGGATTTTTCAATGGGAGTTCAGAGAAGAATCTCCCACACTCTGTGCACTGCAGAGGACACCAGCATGAACATCATTCAATTTCAAGTGGCGGGGCCTATCCCTGCTCAAGAGACTGAAATCAGTATGTTGAGCGGGCCACTGCACATGCGCCGCTCTGTCAGCGCCGAGATTGACGCATGCGCAGTGACTTGATTTGATTTATTATTGTCACATGTATTAGCATACAGCGAAAAGGATTGTTTCTTGCACGCTACACAGACAAAGCATACCATTCATAGAGAAGGAAACAAGAGAGTGCAGAATGTAGTGTTACAATCATAGCTAGGGCGTAGAGAAAGATCAACTTAGTGCGAGGTAGGTCCATTCAAAAGTCTGACAGCAGCAAGGAAGAAGCTGTTCTTGAGTCGGTTGGTATGTGACCTCGCTTTTGTATCTTTTTCCCAATGGAAGAAGGTGGAAGAGAGAATGTTAGGGGTGCGTGGGGTCCTTAATTATGCTGGCTGCTTTGCTGAGGCAGCGGGAAGTGTAGACAGAGTCAATGGATGGGAGGCTGGTTTGCGTGATGAACTGGGCTTCGTTCACGACCCATTGTAGTATATTGCAGTTTTGGGCAGAACTGATGGCCTCCCGATTGCTGGCCAGCTCGGTCTTCCCAAATGCAGCACTAGGTAGGCAATGCAATTTTCTAGCTATGAAAAGCGACTGTAGCATAATGGCTATGTTACTGGAATAGCAATCCAGCAGCCGAGACTAATGATCAAATCCCACCATAGCAATTGTGGATTTTAATATCAGTTAATTCATTAAATCTGGAACTAAAATGTGGGCGGCAGTAATGGTGGCCATAAAACTACTGGATTGTCAGGCAAACTTAGTGGCTTCAGTAATGTCCTTGAGAGGAGAAAATCTTTCTTCTCCAGAATTGCCTATGTGTGACTCCGGATCTGCAAGACACTCAGTTGTATCAAAACAATGACAAAAACACAAAAAGAACAAAATTGGACGGAGCAGCGATCTTTGAACTTGCATTTGGATATGACCAAGACACGATTAACCCAACTGATGTTACATTGTCCTGCTCACATCTAACATCCATGTGCTGAAATGGAAGGAGCTGTCCCATAGAGTAGTCATGTAATAGCTTGGCCACCCATCATGTCTTTTACCTTTTCCATTACAGCGGCCAGACAATTTACCGAAAGTTGGGTGATAGTTTAATCGGCTGACCTGACTAATCGTAGCAGGAAATCAGGATAATCCAAGTTACACAGAGTTTTCCTCCACCATTGTGAATATTGCTTCACAGCAATAGACACACTTGCAGCTGAACTAAACTGCTCTCTTTTTCCTTTATGTACAGAAGTGCAGTGTAGAGGCCTATCATAATCTGAGGAAGGGCAATAAATTCTAATCATTAGGCGGTTTCCTTGTCCATATTTGAATCTGGGTCCCTGCTGCTGTGAATTTCAGTAAGACGTCTCACAATACCAGGTTAAAGTCCAACAGGTTTATTTGGTAGCAAAAGCCACTAGCTTTCGGAGCACTGTTCCTTCGTCAGGTGAGTGGGAGTTCTGTTCACAAACAGGGCATATAAAGACACAAACTCAATTTACAAAATAATGGTTGGAATGCGAGTCTTTACAGGTAATCAAGTCTTAAAGGTACAGACAATGTGAGTGGAGAGAGGGTTAAGCACGGGTTAAAGAGGTGTGTATTGTCTCCAGCCAGGGCAGTTAGTGAGATTTTGCAAGCCCAGGCAAGTCATGGGGGTTACAGCTAGTAATCCCCAGGGCATGCCCTCATAAGAACAGGATATGGCGCTCGACTCATCGATCGACAGTTCCGACACGCCACAGTGAAAAACCGCACCGACCTCCTCAGAAGACAAACACGGGACACGGTGGACAGAGTACCCTTCGTCGTCCAGTACTTCCCTGGAGCATAGAAGCTACGACATCTTCTCCGGAGCCTTCAACATGTCATTGATGAAGACGAACATCTCGCCAAGGCCATCCCCACACCCCCACTTCTTGCCTTCAAACAACCGCACAACCTCAAACAGACCATTGTCCACAGCAAACTATCCAGCCTTCAGGAGAACAGTGACCATGACACCACACAACCCTGCCACAGAAACCTCCGCAAGACGTGCTGGATCATCGACACGGATGCCGTCATCTCACGTGAGAACACCATCCACCGGGTACACGGTACATACTCTTGCAACTCGGCCAACGTTGTCTACTTGATACGCTGCAGGAAAGGATGTCCTGAGGCATGGTACATTGGGGAGACCATGCAGACGCTACGACAACAGATAAATGAACACCACTCGAAAATCAACAGGCAAGAGTGTTCTCCTCCTATTGGGGAACACTTCAGCGGTCACGGGCATTCGGCCTCTGATCTTCGGGTAAGCGTTCTCCAAGGCGGCCTTCATGACACACGACAACGCAGAGTTGCTGAGCAGAGACTGATAGCCAAGTTCTGCACACATGAGGACGCCCTCAGCCGGGATCTTGGGTTCATGTCACACTATCTGTAACCCCCATGACTTGCCTGGGCTTGCAAAATCTCACTAACTGTCCTGGCTGGAGACAATACACATCTCTTTAACCTGTGCTTAACCCTCTCTCCACTCACATTGTCTGTACCTTTAAGACTTGATTACCTGTAAAGACTCGCATTCCAACCATCATTTTGTAAATTGAGTTTGTGTCTTTATATGCCCTGTTTGGGAACAGAATTCCCACTTACCTGACGAAGGAGCAGCGCTCCAAAAGCTTGTGGCTTTTGCTACCAAATAAACCTGTTGGACTTTAACCTGGCGTTGTGAGACTTCTTGGTGTGAAATTCGCCATGCTAAATTGCCCCTTGGTGCCCCAAGGTGCCTAGGTTAGATGGATTCTCCATGAGAAATGTGTGGGGTTACAGTGATAAGGCGGGGGAGAGGGCCTGGGTAATATACTCTATCAGAGAGTTGGTGCAGTTCCAATGGGCTGAATGGCCTCCTTCTGCACTGTAGAGATCCTATGATTCTATGAAAAATGGTTATCAGTGCTAACCACTGTTCCACTGTGCTCTGGATGCTCCGGTCTCCTCCCACAGAAATGCTTTTTCTATAACAATATAGAACAAGAGGGCTTTTCGTCAATGATGGCATACCTTTCCTTTGTGTCGGTGACACTGTCTTTTGGAAATTATGTCAAATGATTCCTGGAATGATCTAATTGTCCAAAGTGAGTGTCTCTGGGACTGTGTTGATGTTCATGGAGTCACTCACTCCATGAGAGAGAAATTTGCGAACCATTGTCCTAACACGATCATGGATTCTGTAACCCGAGGCAAATGAAACTCAGGCCAGCTGAATGCTGGCAAAATGGGACAGAAACCAAGCTTTTTTTTTATTCGTTCGTGGAATGCGGACGTCGCTGGCTGGGCCAAGATTTATTGCCTGAGGACACTTAAGAGTCAACCACATTGCTGTGGAGCGGCACGGTGGCACAGTGGTTAGCACTGCTGCCTCACAGCACCAGGGAGCCGGGTTCGATTCCCAGCTTGGGTCACTGTCTGTGGGGAGTTTGCACGTTCTCCCCATGGGTTTCCTCTGGGTGCTCCAGTTTCCTCCCACAGTCCAAAGATGTGCAGGTTAAGTTGATGGGCCATGCTAAATTGCCTCTTAGTATCAGGGGGACGAGCTAGGATAAATACGTGGGGTTCTGAGGATAGGGCCTGGGTAAGGTTGTGGTTGGTGCAGGCTGAATGGCCTCCTTCTACCCTATAGGGATTCTATGGGATGGGTCTGGAGTCACATGTAGGCCCAGTCAGGGAAGGATAGCACATTTCCTTCCCTAAAGGACATTAGTGAACCAGATGGGTTTTTCCGACGATCCACAATGGTTTCACGGTCATCATTAATCCCAGATTTTTGTTGAATTCAAATTTCACCATCTGGTGGTGGGATTCAAACCCGAATTGCCCTGGGTCTCTGGATTCGTAGTCCAATGAGAATACTGCTACACCACCGCCTCCCTGTGTTCATCTCAGTAAATATTGTGAGAATACTTTTGTCTGATATGTAAGTCTGATTTGATCATCCGGCATTAATTAATTTATTATGCTTGGCTTTGAAAGCACCATTGTGTCAAAAAAAAGTTCATGTTTACGTCAAACCTCTGACAAGAAAAGAAGTTGGAACTTGGCAGCTGAAGATGAGGCAGGAGTCCTGAATCTGTATCGCTCATGAATTTTAATAGCGTTTGAGTAAGTGACTTTTTTTTTAAAGGTTGTGGGAATAAAATTCAATTCATTTTTATGGAACTGTGATGACAGTGGGTGATATTGTGACATCTAACGTGTCCTTGCCTTTCGATGTGCTACCTATGTAGGTCAAATGGGACAGATAGTCTTGGAAAAGTGTCTTCATGGATGACAAATTGTCTTCATTAATTCAAACATTCAGAATCTCAATTCCATTCTGCGACTGAGTCTCTGCAGGAGATTCATGCTTATAAGCTGAACAGGCCAAGGAGATCAAAACATGGACTATCTGAAGGTTGGTAATAATGACAAATAGCACTTTGATGTAAAATTGTACAATACCACTGTTAGAATTTGGGGCTGTTAAACTTATTTTACAAGTCATCCCTGTGGGCACCTTGTGCTTGAACTCAAAGCAGCCCATGCTGCTAAAGAGAAAATTAATCAACTACTAATTATATGACAGTTATGTACATACAGTAATCCATTAAACATTGATCACAGCAACATTCATTATTTAGATGCTATGCAAATGCACAATCATTGCCTGTTTATTGTCAAGTTCATTATTGCTTTTGCTTTATATCGCATTTTCCTGGCCATTTTTCCATGTTAGATTTGGCACTGGCTGTGTTACTGTGTCAGAATATCATCTGTTTAAAAGTGTCTCAGGGTTTAGTTTTAGTCCAGTTGAGTGGGAGACAGGTTCCTACACTCTGATGGATGATGATGGCCCCTGGAAACAATAATTTTGCTATTCTCAATCCTATATCTCATGACTGGAAGTTTTGAGACCAAGCTGCTTCCTTGTGCTGTAATAAATTAAGTGCACGCTGCACTAATAGGTCATCCTTCAGTCCCAACGTTTTATTCCACCTCATTAAAATCGTTGCATTAGGGATGATGAAATGATGGCTGGCATTTGAGCGTGATCGTTTAAGAATGCTCACTCCATAGTATTCACTTTTTAACAAGTTATTCCAATTTTCTACATTTTAACAGTGGGGATGTTTCGAATGTAGTTTACTGACTGAAAAATGCTTTGTGACAACTTGAGATCGTGAAAGGTGCCACATAAATGCAAGTTCTTTCTTTTCTATCTACCTGCCTGCCCATTATCATTAGGTAGCACCTTCTGATTTTATTTTTTACCATTGATGGATAATCAATTTAGGAGATTAAGTATCACTCCTTCAGTCAATCGCTGTAGCTAAACGTTCCAAAACTTAACACTTGGGGAGGCAATGGCCTAGTGGTATTATCACTCGACTATTAACCCAGAAACTCAACTAACTCCGGGAATCCGGGTTCGGATTCCACCATGGCAGGTGGTGGGATTTGAATTCAATTAAAAATATCTGGCATTAAGAATCTACTAATGACCGTGAAACCATGGTCGATTGTCGGGAAAACCTATCTGGTTCACTAATATCCTTTAGGAAAGGAAAGCTGCCATCCTTATCTGGTCTGGCCTACATGTGACTCCAGAGCCACAACAATATGGTTGACTCTCAATTGTTCTCCAAGGGCAACAAAGTTAAAGTTTATTTATTAGTCACAAGTAAGGCTTACAATAACACTGCAATGAAGTTACTGTGAAATTCCCCTAGTCGCCACAGTCCGGCTGTTCGGGTCAGTGCACCTAACCAGCACGTCTTTCAGAATGTGGGAGAAAACCGGAGCACCCGGAGGAAACCCATGCAGACACAGGGAGAATGTGCAAACTCCACACAGACAGTGAACCAAGCTGGGAATCGATCCAGGGTCCCTGGCGTTGTGAAGCAGCAGTGCTAACCACTGTGCTACCATGCTACCCCAACTAGGGTTGGGCAATAAATGCTGGCCAGCCACGAATGAATAAAAAAAAACACTTTGAATTTGCAAATAGATAGGGCAGGATTCTCCAGCAGTTCACGCCGGTGGGATTCTCTGGTCCCACAGGCAGCGCACCCCCACCTACATGTTTCCCGGTGGCATGGGGTGGCTTGAATTGGAAATGGCATTGACAGCAACGTGACCAAGCATCCCAACACCAGCGATAGGCACACTGCCCCTGGCACCACGAAACATGTGACTGGGAGACCGGAGGATTCCACCCCAACTATTGTTAATTGCTTCCTGATACGGACTTCTTCAAGTGGTTTCCTCAGAAATCAGGGGTGGAGCTTTCCTCCTGGCACGTTTCCGGCAGTGGATGACGGCTCGCCATTGGCTGCTGTGGGATCTCCCGGTCCCGCCAATGTCGCCACCATTTTGTGTGGCTGACCCTTCCCACCACCTGGGAAACTGCCAGATAGGAACAGGATTTCCTTCAGTGGGACCAGAAGGTCCCAGCTGGGGGAGAAGCCAGAAATTCCTGCCCCAGCACTTTGAACAGAAGTATAAATGATTATTTAATAAATTGATGAGCTAACTACACTTTTCAAACCATCAAATCTGACTGCTGTTAATTTATTAAAGAATTGAAGCAATATTCTTTCATTAAATAAAAGCAGAACAAGTTGTCTGTCTCTGTTTCTCTCTCCACAGATGCTGCCAGACCTACTGAGACTTTCCAGCATGGTGGCACAGTGGTTAGCACTGCTGCCTCACTGCGCCAGGGTTTGATTCCTGGCTTAGGTCACTGTCTGTGCGGAGTTTGCACATTCTCCCCGTGTCTGCGTGTGTTTCCTCCGGGTGCTCCAGTTTCCTCTCACAGTCCGAAAGACAAGCTGGTTAGGGTGCATTGGCCGTGCTAAATTGTCCCTCAGTGTAACCCGAACAGGCCCCGGAGTGTGGCGACTAGGGGATTTTCTCAGTAACTTCATTGCAGTGTTAATGTAAGTCTACTTGTGACACTAATAAATAAACTTTTAAAAACTTTAAAACATTTTCTGTTCTTATTTCAGATTTCCAGCATCTGCAGTATTTTGGCCATATCCTTTCATTTTCATCTTATGAAGGTCAAAGGGGTTCATACTGTTGGCTACTGTTGACCTAAAACAATGTACAAGATTTACAATAAAAATATTTTCTAACGGAGACTATTTTTAAGTAAAAGAGTTTTTAAAAAATATTTAATTTAGACTTTTTTTTCTTCATTTGCAGGATGTGGGTGTCGCTGACTAGGCCAGCATGTATTGCCCATCCCTAATTGCCCTTGAGAAGGTGGTGGTGAGCTGCCTTCTTGAACTGCTGCAGCCCATGTGGTGAAGGTCCACCCATAGGTCAGTATCTCACGCCTGTTTAAAAAGAGAAATCCCTGCACCTTTCCTAAAATGGGACAAGGAATTGCAATGCCAAATTGCTGCAGCTGGTGACTGGTGGTGCGCCTCAGGAGGGTCAGTGCTGGGATCACAACTTTTCACACTATACATTAACGATTTGGAGGAAGGAACTGAAGGCACTGTTGCTAAGTTTGCAGATGATACAAAGATATGTAGAGGGGCAGGTAGTATTGAAGAAGCAGGGGGACTGCAGAAGGACATGGACAGGTTAGGAGAGTGGGCAAAGAAGTGGCAGATGGAATGCAATGTGGAAAAGTGTGAGGTTATGCACTTTGGAAGGAGGAATGGAGGCATAGACTACTTTCTAAATGGGAAAATGCTTAGGACATCAGAAACACAAAGGGACTTGGGAGTCTTTGTTCAAGATTCTCTTAAGATTAACGTGTAGGTTCAGTCGGCAGTTAGGAAGGCAAATGCAATGCTAGCATTCATGTCGAGAGGGCTAGAATACTTCTGAGGCTGTCTCAGGCTCTGGTCAGACCCCATTTGGAGTATTGTGAGCAGTTTTGGGCCCCATATCTAAGGAAGGATGTGCTGGCCTTGAAAAGGGTCCAGAGGAGGTTCACAAGAATGATCCCTGGAATGAAGAGCTTGTTGTATGAAGAACAGCTGAGGACTCTGGGTCTGTACTCGTTGGAGTTTAGAAGGATGAGGGGGGGATCTTATTGAAACTTACAGAATACTGCGAGGCCCGGATAGAGTGGATGTGGAGAGGATGTTTCCACTAGTAGGAAAAACTAGAACCAGAGGCACAACCTCAGGCTGAAGGGATGATCCTTTAAAACTGAGATGAGGAGGAATTTCTTCAGCCAGAGAGTGGTGAATCTGTGGAACTCTTTGCCATATAAGGCTGTGGAGGCCAGGTCATTGAGTGTCTTTAAGACAGAGATAGATAGGTTCTTGATTAATAAGGGGATCAGGGATTATGGGGAAAAGGTAGGAGAATGGGGATGAGAAAAATATCAGCCATGATTGAATGTCGGAGCAGACTCAATGGGCTGAGTGGCCTCTTTCTGCTCCTATGTCTTATGGTTGGTTTTAAGTCCGGACACAGTTCTGAAAGTTAAACAGAGAAACTATTGCTTAATACAAATACAACCAAACAAGGAAAGGACACTACTATGGCCTGATGGGAAATATGGTCAACTTCAGGACAAAGGTTTTTAAACCCCAGTCTGAGTGTGTGTGGCTGCGTGGGCAAATGGTTTTATGATGGGTCATAAATCCACAGGGTAATAGGATACTGTTTGTTTTCAAGGAGGAAGCTGTAACAACACCCCCATGCTAATAAAGTCATTCTAATAGATCAAATGGACAGAACTGATTACAAATGGAGCCAGAAATCTGATTTTTAAGTTTTAAACAGGCTTAAGATACTGACATAAAGTCAGACAATTGCAATAAATCAATTTAGATGATACACCTCTGATTAACACCTACATGAAGCACCGCATGTGTCCAAGGTAGTTCCAAGTAATAAATATTGGAGTTTTGAAATCAGGAACAAGAGAAGAACAGAAGAAGGAGCCTCAAGCAGCAAGCTTGATGAAGTCTGATCCCTCTCTATGTTGTCCAACACGAGTTGTTAAAGACGCACCTACAGGTTCATTAGTTAAATATAAGTGGTTAAAATCTATGTTTGTATTCTTGTTATAGTAGATTTGTAAGGGAATAGAAGCATTCAATTGTGACACAGTGTAAAAGAGACAGTCTTGCAAGCAGTCATAAATATTTAAAGTTTTGTTACATTTTCCTAATAAAGACGTGACTTGATTTAAAGATAAAGTTTTTGTGTCTATCAATTAACTGGAGCAAGGGTCTCGGTTAACAAAATGCTGCAGAGCTGACAGCTTTCGACTTAGCAAAAAAAAGCGTGCCTGCCAAGACTCCAAAACCTCAAGAAAATCAAAGGCTGGGAAAGAAAATAAAAGTGTTCCCCCTTAAAGGTCTGGCAGAGAAGTCCATGATCACTGGGGACTCTGTCTAACTCAGAAAAGTGAGGTGGGAAAGCACAAAGACACAACTGGCAAGCTGCAGAGGCAGCTCTTAAAGGGGCAATGCTCTTAAAATGGTAAACACACATTAACAAAAAGAACAGAGCCAGCACCCGCAGAAGCAAATAAGAAAAATAAGTCTCACTGATCATGCCATTGTTTGGGAGGTATGCGATGATCCGTACGATGCAGATGCTGATTGTTGGAATCAGTACGTTGAAAGGCTCTGCTTCTCTTCATGGTCTGCAGGTTTCCCCTCTAAGCCACTCACCATCCTGACTTGGAAATATATCACCGTTCCTTCGCAGTTGCTGGGTCAAAATCCTGGAATTCCTTCCCCAACAACATTATGGTTCAACCCACAGCATGAAGACTGCAGCAATTCAAGAAGGCAGCTCACCGCCACCTTCTTGAGGACAACTAGGGATGGGCAATAAATGCTGGCCAGCCAGCGACGCCCATGTCCTATGAATAAATACCAAAAAAATGAAACTGGCTCGCATACAGTCAATGCAGGTACACATTGGTGTCTTCTGTTACTGGGCAATCCTTCCAACAAGAGTTAGCATTGTTACATTTCTTGGTTTCATCACCTGTGGCCACTAAATAGATCAGGAATTGGAGCAAAGACTCAGTGCTGTCAAAAGTTAAACAGTTTGTTTACAAGGTTGGCCAGGTACTATTGTTTCTGATAACCCATGCCCCCTTTATTCCAGAACCACTGAAGTGAGTTGCCAGGACAGCATTTTACTGTGGGGTTCCAGAGTTGTGGTCCCTTCCCAGGACAGAATGGCATTCTTGGCAGAGCTCCACAGTGTATACCCAGTGTATAAGCATGTCAAGGATGAAGGTTTGGTCATGTAGTTATGTCCAGTGGTCAGGATTAGACAGTAACATTGAGGACGTGATTAATCTGTGTTGTCTTTGCCAGTGACACCAGAAGCAGCCTCCTTCAGTTCCTCTACACCCATGGAAATGGTTTGGTTGTCCTTGGCTCAGACTGCATATTGACTATTGTGGGACCATTTCTAGGCACATTCAAAGTAGATAGATGTCTACGAAGTAAAAATGCAAATGTTGGCTGCACCCATTGAGAAGCTCCTTTAGTCCACAGCGCTTCCCTGAGATCATTGTCTCTGACAATGGGACCGCTTACCAGCGCATAACTTCAGAGGTTCACAAGTCTGAACGGACTACGATTGGCTTCACACCGTAAGAGCTGCCAATGAAATACCACTTGCACACATATCTGGATTTGGCATTTCCCAATTTGGAAGCGAAGGTGAGGCAGAAATAAAGTGACCAGAAACAGAACCATGGCATAAACATCCTTGGCCATTCGTTCAATGTAGACAACTTCATTACGTGTGTAACTTTGAAAATGGACCATGCTGGAATCCAGGATCCATCACTTCAGAAACTGGTCCATTGTTATTTTGAATTCAATTTGAGAACTAAGTAGTGTGCAGACACATGGATCACATCCAAGCAAGAGAAATATCCCAACGGGTTCAGGATCAACCCACAATTGATGTTTCGCTGTCAACCTCAGGTTTGTGGTTGCCTTTCAGCCATTGTTCCAATACATCCAATGAGGTCTCGAGTGCAGAGCCACCCCGTTCCAGTGGCTCATCTTCCTCTGTGGCTCAAGACCCCACAATTCCTGTTCTGGAACATTCCCCAGTTAAACAGAGTTTAACAATGACAAATTAATTAATAATTAACTTAACTTTTAACAACTGAACAATACTTAAACATGACAAGATATAATTCTTAACTGTTAACCAAAAACCATGATTTTCAATCAAGCAAAATTGCTCTGATGAGCTTAAAACCCTCTTTATAATTAGTTAGCAAAAAAACAGACATACTTCTTGTAACTTAGGTTAACAGTCCTGGAACTTTCAGAAAGCCTCTGGAGAGAGAGAGACACTTCTTTCTTCAAACAGGTCCAGACAGCAACTGCTTATATTTTAAAATGAAAATGAAACTAGTCTTTTCTGCAAGCTTAGCTCCTCCCATTAATCACATGACTGTCCCTGTCCCTGTCAAACAACCTATTCAATACTCACGTGACTCTGCATACCTGGTCTAAAAGCCCAGGAGAACATGAGTAAACAAAAGATCCATTAGCAGCTGCTGCATATTTACCAGACAAATTGACTCTCGAAATTAAACATTGCCTCTTAAAGCAACCCCACCTTAAACACAAAATATATCAAAATAACACAATAACATCACACTATATGGCCGGAACTCTATCACTTCGCCCGCCATGGGAATGGAGCGGGTTCGACAATGGAAACCTCCATTGACCTTGGGTGGGAATTTCCGGTCTCGCCTGAGTGAGACTGTAAAATCCCACACTATATGCTTGTAAACGTCAGGAAGAGTTTCGTGAAGCTCAGGAAGATGGAGATGGTAAAGAGCAGTTTCACCAGAATTATGCCAGGACTCAAGAGCTAAATTGAGAGGCCTGTTTACGTAAGCTTGGCATGTGTTCACTTAAGTTATGAAAGCTCGAGTATGACTCAAGTGATGAAGTGATCAGAAGGCACACCGACAGAGTAACGATATCCTGTGGTGTGGCAATCCAGATCAAATGAGAAAACTCTCTGCCCAAAAGACTGCGGTCGGAATCCTACGGCCCCTCACACCGGCAGGATTTCCCCACCCCGCTGCAGTGAACGGAGATTTGGTTGAGTGCCAACTTCTCCAACCTCACTGTAGCAGGAGTGTGGTGTGAACGGCCGGTAAGATCACGCCCTGTGGATAATGGGTCAATTGAAAGTTTCAAGAATAAGACCAATGAGATTTTGGTTCGGTAAGCTTATTAAGGGAAGTGAGAGTCAGATACGTGGATTTGAGGTACAGACCAGCCATAATGTAATTGAATGGAGTAACTGGGCTTGAGCGAGCAGACTGACAAACTCCAGTTATTTGATTTTGATTTTGATTTTGATTTGATTTATTACTGTCACATGTATTAATATACAGTATTGTTTCTTGTGCACTATACAGACAAAGCACACCGCTCACAAAGAAGAAAAGGAGAGACTGCAGAATATAGTGTTACAGTCACAGCTAGGGTGTAGAGAAAGATCAACTTAATGCGAGGTAGGTTCATCCAAAAGTCTGACAGCAGCAGGGAAGAAGCTGTTCTTGAGTCGGTTGATTTGTGATGTCAGACTTTTGTACCTTTTGCCCGACGGAAGAAGGTGGAAGAGAGAATGTCCAGGGTGCGTGGGGTCCTTAATTATGCTGGCTGCTTTTCCGAGGCAGCGGGAAGTGTAGACAGAGTCAGTGGACGGGAGGCTGGTTTGTGTGATGGATTGGGCTACATTCATGACCTTTTGTAGTTCCTTGCGGTCTTGGGCAGAGCAGGAACCATACCAAGCTGTGATACAACCAGAAAGAATGGAGGATGAAGAACACCATTTTCCAATGCTCAGTTCATCTAACAGAGGATTTCATTGTATGTCTATATCTTTCTTTGAAAGAAATGTATTTGTAGCTGTTCCTTTTTGTCTGCAACCATCACTTATGCTGACTCAATGAATATCAAATCTTATTTTAAGCATGGGCTGGGGCCTCCAATCTTTACCTACACAACATCACACGGCTGATGAAGTCTGCATCTCTGACCTTGTTATGCTGAACTCACCTCAGTATAATTTTCCAGACTGTCATGTTTATTTATCTAATGGATGGGAGGCTGGTTTGCGTGATGGATTGGGCTACATTCACGACCCTTTGTAGTTTTTTGCTTTCCACGCTTTCTGAACATTTCAGTATCCAGAAGAAAGCTAAATGCCTAAGGACAGCAAACTATTATCCTGAGGCAGGAGGATAGAAATTCTAATCTTTCAACATGAAGCCACTGCTCCCATACACTGAGAAGCTACCAGTTGTCAGTTATTAAGCCAATAAGCGTAATTCACTTTTTACTGAAATTACACATTTGGTTCGGGGGAAATATTTATGGGTACTCAGGCAGACAACAAACTTTCCTATGTGGCAAGAGAAGCAGATTTTTCCTGGTAAGAGTCACTCGGTAACATCAGTTAGAGAACAGTGATGAAAATTGTTTTATAACGGGTGTCTCCAAGGTTCCGTTGACGCTCAGCCTTTGACACTGGGTCACCTCACCCTTAATTCCTTTTGACAGAAAATGGTCAGAGTTTGACAAAAATTGAACGTCAAAGTAATCTATTGTAGTTTTCTTGTCCAAATAATGTTTTCGCTACCACATCTAACAGCTGAACCATGTAAGCTTCTTCTACAGCAAAGTGCTGCCAGATTATACCCTACATTTGACAGTTTTTTTTTATCCTCTCTGGGGAGATTACATCAATGTTTGACATGAAATAAGCCCACGTTGAGCCTGAGGAGGGAAGGACAGGATAAACAAGGGGAGGATTTTAAAGAATAACTACAATCAAACTTCCTTATTTATACTGTTGTCTCTTTAGATTTGAGGCACAGCATGCCAGTAAAGCAGCCAAAGGCCATGTTTGAGTTCAACAACTTGACAACAAATATTTAGGAATATGTTTAAATCTGCTTCTGTAATGATTGTGCTGTTCGAAGGGATGTTCCTTTAGAACTATCTTCCCCACAAGGAAATTCCAGTCACAATGTGCCAGTTTTGAATGGGGACATGTAAAACAGCTCTGAACTGTTGTTCCAATAGAGAGTGCCAGTAAGACTGGTGACAGGGCTGGTAGGAACTGCCAGTCATATTGCTGAGAATACCAGTGATGATTCAAACTGCATATTTTCCCGGTTTACCTTGCGGACTTTATTGCTGGTGCACTTTGACTGAGTGTCAACTGAGGTAAAAAAGCTGGAAGTGCACATTCCACTTCCAATGTGTATTTGTGAGAACGAGGGCGCTCAAGATTAAGTTTATTTATTAGTGTCACAAGTAGGCTTACCTTAACACTGCAATGAAGTTACTGTGAAAATCCCCTGGTCGCCACACTCCGGCGCCTGTTCGGGTACACTGAGGGAGAATTTAGCATGGCCAATGCATCTAACCAGCACATCTTTCGGACTGTGGGAGGAAACCGGAGCACCCGGAGGAAACCCACGCAGACACGGGGAGAACGTGCAGACTCCGCACAGACAGTGACCCAAGCCGTGAATCGAAGCTGGGACACTGGTGCTGTGAGGCAGCAGTGCTAACCCACTCTGCCACCTTGCCACCCTGTATATGGGGTGCAGCTCCTTTAAGGGGATGGGTTAGGTGACCTGGGGCGAGGGGGTGACCTGCTTGGAAATCCACCACCCCCTACAGGCACTTTAGGGCTGGAGTGCGAGAAGAGCAGTTCGTCAATAAACCCCTATTTGTTCCTGTAACTTGCCCCTGCATGTGTCCTTCGGAGCTACACCCACCCAACCCCCCTCCCCAACCTCTCCCCTCCGTTAGTCTCAGACCTAACAAGGGCAATCTAAGAAAAAAATAACGCTTGCGGAATGTGGCACTCATCTTCCTGGGTGAGAACTAGGGTTTTGCTGGGCCACTTGTGCCAATGTTTATGAAATGTGAACACAATGTGACCATATATGGAGCTGTTTCTGAGCACATTGAAACCTCATACAGTAGCAGCCAGGGACTTGACGAGTTATGTGCCCTCTGACCTTAACCTTTGCCCATTGCAACTCAATGATCTTCAAACCATTTCACCATTGAACCTGTAGAGAAAAAAGGAATCCTCATGCATGCAAGATCTGTAAATACAGGCAAAATTACTGTACGTATGTAGACCTTTCATGATTTCCATCATTTTCAGGGATACTTACTGTGTGAACCCTCACTGCTCTGGAGCAGTGAAAAAATCATTAAATTCTCATTTGGAGGAGCACGGCCAATTCACCTAACCCGCACATCTTTGGACTTTGGGAGGAAATTGGAGCACCCGGAGGAAACCCACGCAGACACGGGGTGAACGTGAAGACACCGCACTGTCACCCAAGGCCGCAATTGAACCCAGGTCCCTGGCGCTGTGAGGCAGAAACATATCTACTGCCCCAAAAATAATGCTTTGGGAATTGTATCACCCAAGCCTCATTGGCATCTCACTGGTTGACTCCCAGTCTTTTTAAAGAGGGCAAGCGGCCTATTTTAATTGCCAAGATTCTATCAAAGGTAAAGTTCACTTTGACCACCCCCCCTTCACAATAAGTGTGTTATCCTTTATATTACTGTTCCCATTCTTTATTTATCCTTAATATCTAACTGATGCCCATATTTATGTTAGGTTACAGACAGAAATTCATTTTTTGTGATTGATTTACGTAATAACTGGAGGCGACTCGATGTGGCTCCAACAACAAAGGGTTTATTAACCAATAGTAATATATTACAAGTTAAGGGTCTTACAGAAAACTCTCACACAGGTCTACTCTCTTTGCCTCCCTGGCTACAACTGAAGGTCCCCCTCCTCCCAGGACACCATAGAATCATAGAAAATTACAGCTCAGAAACAGGCCTTTTGGCCCTTGTCTGTGCCGAACCATTTTATGCCTAGTCCCACTGACCTGCACTTGGACCATATCCCTCCACACCCCTCTCATCCATGAACCCGTCCAAGTTTTTCTTAAATGTTAAAAGTGACCCCGCATTTACCACTTTATCCGGCAGCTCATTCCACACTCCCACCACTCTCTGTGTGAAGAAGCCCCCCCTAATATTCCCTTTAAACTTTTCTCCTTTCACCCTTAACCCATGCCCTCTGGTTTTTTTCTCCCCTAGCCTCAGCGGAAAAAGCCTGCTTGCATTCGCTCTATCTATACCCATCAAAATCTTATACACATCTATCAAATCTCCCCTCAATCTTCTACGCTCCAGGGAATAAAGTCCCAACCTATGCAATCTCTCTCTGTAACTCAGCTTCTCAAGTCCCAGCAACATCCTTGTGAACCTTCTCTGCACTCTAATGTCCTTTAGGGAAAGAAATCTGCTGTCCTTACCTGGTCTGGCGTACATGTGAATCCAGAGCCACATCAATGTAGTTGACTCCCAACTGCCCTCTGAACAAGGGCAACCAGGGTTGGGCAATAAATGCTGGCCAGCCAGCGACGCCCATGTCCCACAAATGAATAAAGAATGAATGAATAAAAAGTTTCAGTAGGCTTACCCACCAGCACAGATGAAGAAGAAAAGGGAACAATTCATCTTATGAATGGCAAGCATCAAGGTATTTCCTGAAGACTAAATATTTCTCAGAGAAAAGTTTTGCATGTAAACAGGAGTAGATGGAATGTCAGAAAATATAGAATTTCAAAATACATCAAATGTTTAAGTCAATGTCTACCAGCGTCATTTAAATGGCCTGTGGGTAATCATTGAGCTTCAGAGACCACAGCAACTGTTTGATAAATGTGGTTTGCTGTTGCAGCAAGGAGAGAACAGTGGGATTCTTAATTGACTTTGAAATAAAGGTATTGTTAGTCTGTGAGAGAACAGAGCAGGGAAGCAATTTTGTGATTTGCAACTAACCCGGCAGTTTCCAGTGTGAAAAAACGTTCCATCTGCAGTGCTTTAAAACAGCATTATATATGTCACATTGAGAGAGATTAAATAGGCAATTGTTACAAGTAAATGCTATCCCACTTGTCCCTCGATGCTACGCCAGAGCTGTCCACAAGAATACACCTATCTATAGTTGTGATTGACCTGGACGTGGAGAGGATGTTTCCACTAGTAGGAAAAACTAGAACCAGAGGGCACAACCTCAGGCTAAAGGAACGACCCTTTAAAACAGAGACGAAGAGGAATTTCTTCAGTGGTGAATCTGTGGAACTCTTTTCTGCAAAAAGCTGTGGAGGCCAGGTCTTTGAGTGTCTTTAAGACAGAGATAGATAGGTTCTTGATTAATAAGGGGATCAGGGGTTATGGTGAAAAGGCAGGAGAATGGGGATGAGAAAAACATCAGCCATGATTGAATGTCGGAGCAGACTCGATGGGTCTAGTGGCCTATTTCTGCTCCTTTGTTGATCTCTTATGGACTTAATAGTCTTGGTTTTTCCTCTCTTCAGTCACATATTGCCTCATTATAATTGTAAGCAAATCAGTTCATGCAAACATAGAAAATAGAAGCAGGAGGAGGCCATTCGGCCCTTCGAGCCTGCTCCGCCATTCATTATGATCATGGCTGATCATCAAATTCAATATCCTGATCCCCCTTTCCTCCTATATCCCTTGATCTCTTTAGCCCCAAGAGTTATATCTAATTTCTTCTTGAAATCATACAATGAATTTTACTGCTCAATGCTATCATCTTGGTACATTTCCTTGACCAATGGGTGAAAGTGGATTCAATTGTAAAAAAGGTAAACAATGTTTATATCACACTTGGCTACCAATTATGTATTTTTTGAACAAAATGGGTGGCACGGTGGTACAGTCGCTAGCATTACTGCCTCACAGCGCCAAGGACCCAGGTTCAATTCCCGGCTTGGGTCACTGTCTGTGTGGAGTTTGCACGTTCTCCCCGTGTCTGCATGGGTTTCCTCCGGGTGCTCCGGTTTCCTCCCACAGTCTGAAAGGCGTGCTGGTTAGATGGATTGACGCAAACAGGCGCCAGAGTGTGGCGACTAGGGGAATTTCACAGTAATTTCATTGCAGTGTTAATGTATGCCTACTTATGACTAACAAATAAATTATAAACTTTTAACTTTAACTTTAAAAGCAAAATACTGTGGATGCTGGAAATCTGAAATAAAAGCCAAAAATGCTGGAAAGACTCATAGCATCCTTGGAGGGAGAAACAGAGTTAATGCTTTGAGTCTATAGACTCTTTTTCAGAACTGAAGAGGGCGAGAAATATCATGGATTATATAGCGGGGGTGGTGGTGGAGGAGAGGGGGCAGAATGGAAGGTCAGGAATAGGTTGGAGTTAAGGAGAGATTGACAAAAATGTCGTGGACACAAGACAATGCTTGCATTAAATGGGTCGGTTCAGCTTAGTGGGCTGTACAACTGATTAATGATGCAGAGTGATGCCAACAGTATGGGTTCAATTCGCATACCAGCTGAACCTACCACGAAAGCCCACCTTCCAACCCTACTCCTCGTCTGAGGTGTGGTGACCCTCAGGTTAAATTGCCGCCAGTCACAACCTATGATCATCTGAACCTATGGTGACTTTACCTATTAAAGACTAAAGAAGGTGTTATTATTGGCGTAAAGGTAAGATAACAAATGAATTAATAGCAGGGCAAAGGTCAGCACTCAGAGTGCTGCTATTAACACATTCTGCTACTTAACTTCAGCTTGAAGAATTTCTTCTCTCCAATAGAATTCCCATTCGTCTCTTTCAGCATATTTATCTTCATTGCTTTCCCTTTGCCTCTCGGTGTTTGGCAAGTTGTTTATCAAAACTCACTTCCCCAGCCACATTTCCTTTCTCACCAACTGTCTCCATCCCTGTATCAGTTGATTGAGTTAAAACATGTTGGGCAGTGGAGAAGTTAACAGCACACTTTCTTCATGAAAAGAATGGTAGAATTGTGGAACTCTCTCCCGCAAAAAGTAGCAACTGCCTGCTCAATTAATTGATAAGAAATGTGAATCTGATAGCTTATTGCTAGTCCAGAAAAGGATAAGGAGCTGAAACATTTGAATGGCATTATGGTCCTTAGGATCCTGGCATTATTGCCTCAATCACCAGGGAAGAGTGTTCTCTTCCTATTGGGGAACACTTCAGCGGTCATGGGCATTCGGCCTCTGATCTTCGGGTAAGCGTTCTCCAAGGCGGCCTTCACGACACACGACAATGCAGTCGCTGAGCAGAGACTGATAGCCAAGTTCCGCACACATGAGGACGGCCTCAACCGGGATCTTGGGTTCATGTCACACTATCTGTAACCCCCATGACTTGCCTGGGCTTGCAAAATCTCACTAACTGTCCTGGCTGGAGAAAATACACATCTCTTTAACCTGTGCTTAACCCTCTCTCCACTCACATTGTCTGTACCTTTGAGACTTGATTATCAGAAAAGACTCGCATTCCAACCATGATTCTGTAAATTGAGTTTGTGTCTTCATATGCCCTGTTTGTGAATAGAACTCCCACTCGCCTGATGAAGGGGCAGCGCTCCGAAAGCTAGTGGCTTGGGCTACCAAATAAACCTGTTGGACTTTAACCTGGTGTTGTGAGACTTCTTACTGTGTTAGGATCTAGAACAGCCATAGTTACTCGAAGGGTGGAACAAGCTTAAGAGCCTAAATAACAGCTTTGCATTCCTATATCCCATACACACCCTCCCTTGATTCTGTTGCTATGGTCTGTCCTGGAATGAACCAGAGATTGAAAAAGGAACTGGTTTAAATTTCAAACAATGCTTGGCAGTTATCAGTCAGTCACCATCAACTGGTACATGCTCCACAGCTATATAAATCAGAGTCCACCTGCCAGCCTATCAGTGCTCTCATCTCCAACAGTACGAATGTGTTGTTTCCCTGACATTGGTGTTTGTGTGAATGGTCCTGATGAGTACAAGGCAGAAAACGTTGACAAAATGTCTTTTCTAAGCGATACTTGAGTTCTTTACTGTGAAATGACTGCCTTGTACCTTGTTCTGTCGAGTATCGGTTTGCATAAAGCTGACTAGAAGAATTGAGAGTGTGTCAAATCACTTCCATGGAAAATCAAGGCTCCCAGGGATAAGCATCATTGTTTCCTTGTGAGCTTGTAAAAGTTAATTAAACAATGTTCCACTGACCTTTTAAAATGATGCGACCACTGGCCCTTGAACAAGGAAACAGACCATAAATTAGAATTGCTGGGATCTGCAGACTGTCAGTATATTTTGCTCATCATCCTGCAATGGATTAAAAATATTTGTTTTCATCATTGTTAGAAATAGGAAAGGAGCGGTCACGTTGTTAGGAGTTTACTATAGGCCCCCAAATAGCAATAGAGATGTGGAGGAAGAAATTGCTAAGCAGATTATGGATATGTGTGGGGGTCACAGGGTAGTTGTAATGGGGGACTTTAACTTTCCAAATATTGATTGGAACCTTTGGAGGTCAAATAGTTCGGATGGGGCAGTTTTTGTGTAGTGTGTGCAGGAGGGTTTCCTGACACAATATGTGGATAGGCCGACAAGAGGTGAGGCCACATTGGATTTGGTACTGGGAAATGAACCGGGCCAAGTGATAGATTTGGTTGTGGGAGAGCACTTTGGAGATAGTGAGCACAATTCGGTGTCTTTTGTTATTGCAATGGAGAGGGATAGGGTCTTACGGCAGGGCAAGGTTTACAATTGGGGGAGAGGTAATTATGATGCGATTAGGCAAGAATTAGGGGGCATAAGATGGGAACAGAAACTGTCAAGGAAAGGCACTAATGAAAAGTGGAACTTTTTCAAGGAACAAATACTGGGTGTCCTTGATAGGTATGTCCCTGTCAGGCAGGGAGGAAATGGCCGAGTGAGGGAACCATGGTTCACAAAAGATGTGGAATGTCTTGTGAAAAGGAAGAGGGAAGCTTATGTAGGGATGAGGAAACAAGGTTCAGATGGCTCGACTGAGGGTTACAAGTTAGCAAGGAATGAGCTGAAAAAGGGGCTGAGGAGAGCTAGGAGGGGACATGAGAAGTCCTTGGCGGGTCGGATCAAGGAAAACCCCAAGGCTTTTTACTCTTATGTGAGGAATAAAAGAATGACCAGGGTGAGGTTAGGGCCGGTCAAGGACAGTAGTGGGAACTTGTGTATGGAGTCAGTAGAGATAGGCGAGGTGATGAATGAATACTTTTCTTCAGTGTTCACCAAGGAGAGGGGCCATGTTTTTGAGGAAGAGAAGGTGTTACAGGCTAATAGGCTGGAGGAACTAGATGTTCGGAGGGAGGATGTCCTGGCAGTTTTGAATAAACTAAAGGTCGATAAGTCCCCTGGGCCTGATGAAATATATCCTAGGATTCTTTGGGAGGCAAGGGATGAGATTGCAGAGCCTTTGGCTTTGATCTTTGGGTCCTCACTGTCCACGGGGATGGTGCCAGAGGACTGGAGAGTGGCGAATGTTGTTCCTCTGTTTAAGAAATGAAATAGAAATGACCCTGGTAATTATAGACCGGTTAGTCTTACTTCGGTGGTTGGTAAATTGATGGAAAAGGTCCTTAGGGATGGGATTTACGACCATTTAGAAAGATGCGGATTAATCCGGGATAGTCAGCACGGATTCATGAAGGGCAAGTCGTGCCTCACAAATTTGATTGAATTTTTTGAGGAGGTAACTAAGTGTGTTGATGAAGGTAGGGCAGTTGATGTTGTATGCATGGATTTTAGTAAGGCATTTGATAAGGTCCCCCATGGTCGGCTTATGATGAAAGTAAGGAGGTGTGGGATAGAGGGAAAGTTGGCCGATTGGATAGGTAACTGGCTGTCTGATCGAAGACAGAGGGCGGTGGTGGATGGAAAATTTTTGGACTGGAGGCAGGTTGCTAGCGGAGTGCCGCAGGGATCAGTGCTTGGTCCTCTGCTCTTTGTGATTTTTATTAATGACTTAGAGGAGGGGGCTGAAGGGTGGATCAGTAAATTTGCTGATGACACCAAGATTGGTGGAGTAGTGGATGAGGTGGAGAGCTGTTGTAGGCTGCAAAGAGACATAGATAGGATGCAAAGCTGGGCTGAAAAATGGCAAATGGAGTTTAACCCTGATAAATATGAGGTGATTCATTTTGGTAGGACTAATTTAAATGTGGATTACAGGGTCAAAGGTACGGTTCTGAAGACTGTGGAGGAACAGAGAGATCTTGGGGTCCATATCCACAGATCTCTAAAGGTTGCCACTCAAGTGGATAGAGCTGTGAAGGAGGCCTATAGTGTGTTAGTTTTTATTAACAGGGGGTTGGAGTTTAAGAGCCGTGGGGTTATGCTGCAACTGTACAGGACCTTGGTGAGACCACATTTGGAATATTGTGTGCAGTTCTGGTCACCTCATGATAAGAAGGATGTGGAAGCGCTGGAAAGAGTGCAGAGGAGATTTACCAGGATGCTGCCTGGTTTGGAGGGTAGGTCTTATGAGGAAAGGTTGAGGGAGCTAGGGCTGTTCTCTCTGGAGCGGAGGAGGCTGAGGGGAGACTTAATAGAGGTTTATAAAATGATGAAGGGGATAGATAGAGTGAACGTTCAAAGACTATTTCCTCGGGTGGATGGAGCTATTACAAGGGGGCATAACTATAGGGTTCGTGGTGGGAGATATAGGAAGGATATCAGAGGTAGGTTCTTTACGCAGAGAGTGGTTGGGGTGTGGAATGGACTGCCTGCAGTGATAGTGGAGTCGGACACTTTAGGAACATTTAAGCGGTTATTGGATAGGCACATGGAGCACACCAGGATGATAGGGAGTGGGATAGCTTGATCTTGGTTTCAGATAAAGCTTGGCACAACATCGTGGGCCGAAGGGCCTGTTCTGTGCTGTACTGTTCTATGTTGTATGTTCTATCTATCCATCCACCCCATTTCCTGCACTCAAATTATCCATTTGGGATTTATATTTCTCAAACAGGTATTCCTTCTCATAGAATCCGTAAAATCCCTTCAGTGCAGAAGACGGTCATTCGGCCCATCAAGTCTGTACCGACCACAATCCCACCCAGGAACCTATTTCCTTAACCCCACATATTTACCCTGCTTATCCCCTAACACTAGGGTCAATTTACCATGTCCAATCCACCTAACCCGCACAACTTTGGACTGTAAGAGGAAATCGGAGCACCTGGAGCAAACCCACGCAGACATGGGGAGAATGTGCAAACTCTACACAGTGACCCAAGGCCAGAATTGAACCCGAGTCCTTGGTGCTGTGAGGCAGCAATGCTAACCACTGTGCCACCGTGCTGCCCCTAACCACTGTGCCACCGTGCCGCACGATATCTGATATATCTTAAAAAGGGGTTCAGTTGCTTTAAGAGATGATCACATGATTTGATGGTGATGTCATTTGGATGTGTGCTTAGGCTGTTGTTTTACTTTCAGTTTTATTTTTGATCTAGTGCAGAGAGCAGCTCTTCAATAAAACCTGTGGATGGTTGTGTGAATCCACGTGTGCAAACCACATTTATTTATTTCTGTTAAAACCCACAACTCCCAACAGTTTGGACGTTACACCTTCCTAGGATTCTACTTTGATGGCTTTCTTTGGGGTTGTTAAGCGTTCTTACATCTGTCCTTACAATTTGTTCATTGTTGACTCATATCTATTTTACCAAAAACACCATGTTTGAATTCCTCCAATCATGTTTTGTCCCTGCAACAGGACCGAAAAAAGTAGTCTAAAAGTCACAAATGGCTTCCTTTGTGAGTGTGACAAAGGTAAACTGTCTTTCTTCATCCTTCTCAACCTGTCTGCTGCCCTCGTTAGGGTTGATTGCCTTTCCTTCTCCAGCATCTCTCCACTGTTGTCCACTTGAATGGGAGTATATTTGCCTAGTTCTATATATACCTATCCAGTCATAGCCAGGGAATCACCTGCAAAAACTTCTTTTGCTGCCCACCCACCACTCAGTCTGGTGGCACACAAGAGTCTATTCTATTTTTCATGCCAATTCTGCCTTGCAGTAACATCAAAAGCACAACCTGTGTCCGTTACTTTTTTACAATCATGACCTGCTGTGCACCGCTGGTGACCAGGCATTCAGCTGCCAAAGCCTTAAACTTTGGAATTCCATTCCTGTAGGGATTCGCATTCTAATCAGTATACTGTAACTTGATTTTTGTGTCTCTGTGCCCTGTTTGAGAGCACATTTCCACTCCATCTGACGAAGGAGCAGCGCTCCGAAAGCTAATGGTATTTGCTACCAAATAAACCTGTTGCACTTTAACCTGGTGTTGTTAAAACTCTTACTGTGTTCACCCCAGTCCAACGCCGGCATCTCCACATCATGAATTCCATTCCTAAACCTGTCTTTTTTTATTGTTTCAAGGTATGTGGGCATCGCTGGCTCGGCAAACATGTATTTTCCATCCCTAATTGCCCTTGGGAAGCTGGTGGTGAGCCACCTTCTTAAACCGCTACAGTCCCTGTTTTAGAGGTACAGCCACAGAGCTGTTAGGGAGGGAGTTCCTGGATTTTGAACCAGTGAAGGTACGGTGATATAATTCCAAGTCAGGATGGTGAGTGGCTTGGAGGGGGGACTTCCAGGTGCTGGAGTTCCCATTTATCTGCTGCCCTTGTCCTTTTATGTAGCAGCGATTGCATATATGGAAGAGTTTTTTTTCATTCATTCAGGGAATGTGAGCATTGCTGACTGAGTCAGCAGGTTGAAGTGGTTGGAGAAACTTGGTTTGTTCTCAATAGAATGATGAAGGTTGAGGGGCAACCTGACAGAAGTCTACAAGATTATGAGAGGCATGGACAGAATGGATAGCCAGAAGCTTTTTCCCAGGGTGGAAGAGTCAATTACTAGGGGGCATAGTTTTAAGGTGCAAAGGGCAATGTTTAAAGGAGATGTACGAGGCAGATTTTTTACACAGAGGGTGGTGGGTGCCTGGAACTCGCTGCCGAGGGAGGTAGTGGAAGCGGATACGATATTGCCTTTTAAGGGGTGTCCAGACAAATACATGAATAGCTTGGGAATAGAGGGATATGGTCCCGGGAAGGGTAGGGGGTTTTAGTTGTGTTGGGCAGCGTGGTCGGTGCAGGCTTGGAGGGCCTGTTCCTGTGCGATTTTCTTTGTTCTTTGTTCTTATTGCTCATCCATACTTGCCCTTGAACTGGGTGCTAGGCCATTTCAGAGGGCTTTTAAGAGTGATTCACACTGCTGTACATCAAGTAAGGATGGCAGATTTCCTTCCCTAAAGGACATTATGTAACCAGATGTGTTTTTAAGACATAGAAACATATAAGAAAGGAGCAGGAGGAGGCCTTTTGGCCCTTCGAGTCTGCTTTGCCATTCATTACTATCGTGGTTGATCATCCAACTCAATAGCCTACTCCTGCTTTTTCCCCATAACCTTTGATCCCATTCGCCCCAAGTGCTATATCTAGCCACCTCTTGAATACAATTGACAATGGCTTCATGGTCATCATTAGACTTTTGAAAGTCCAGATTTTTATTGAATTTAAATTTCACCATTGCCATGGTGGGATTTGCACCCAGGTCCCCAAAACATTCTCTGGATTACTAGTCCAGTGATATACCACTGCCTCCCCCCACTGTTGAAGGAGCCTTTTTGAGTTTCTGCACTGTTTTTTCAGGTGGTACACTGCTGTCACTGTGCACTGGTGGTGGAGGAAGTGAATGTTCATGGTGATGGAAGGGGTGCTAATCAAATATGTTGCTTTGTCATGGATGTGTTGAGCCTTCAGTGTTGTTGGAGCAGCACTTGTCAAGGCAAGTAGAGGGAATTCCATCACACACCTGACTTGTGCCTTGTAGATCGTGGACAGGCTTTGGGGAGGCAGGAGGCGAGTTACTCCTTCCTGTAAGGACTCCTTACCATTCACCCAGTTTCTCTGTCTCCATTGCGTCTGTTCTGATGATGCTCCCTTCCACAATGGAGCTTCCAACATTTCTTCCTGTTTCATCAGCTGAGGACGCCCCCCCCCCCCACCCATGGTTGGTAGAGCCCGCAACCATGTAGAGACACATTACTTGCCCCTCTACCCTCACCCCAACTCCCTGAGCCACAATTAAATTCCCCTTTTCTACTGTTTGCATTCCATCAGCTTCGGTATTCAAAGAATTTGGGTTATTGCCTGTGTGGAGTTTGCATGTTCTCCCTGTGTCTGCATGGGTTTCCTCTGGGTGCTCTGGTCTTCTCCCACACTCCAAAGTCCAAAGATTTATTTATTTTACTTTATTAATTATTGTCACAAGTAGGCTTACATTAACACTGCAATGAAGTCTCTGTGAAAATCCCCTAGTCGCCACACTCCGGCGCCTGTTCGGGTACACTGAGAGAGAATTTACCACAGCCAATGCACCTAACCAGCACACCTTTCGGACTGTGGGAGGAAACTGAAGGAATTCCAAGCAGACACAGGGAGAATGTGCAGACTCCACACAGACAGTGACCGAAGCTGGGAATCGAACCCAGGTCCCTGGTGCTGTGAGGCAGCAGTACTAACCACTGCGCCACCGTGCCACCCTCAAAGATTGTGTGGCAGCAGTGGGATTTGAACCCATGTCTCCGAAGAGACTGTGCTACCGTGTGGCATGGTAGCACAGTGGTTAGCACTACTGTTTCACAGCGCCAGGGACCCAGGTTCGATTCCCGGCTTGGGTCACTGTCTGTGTGGAGTTTGCACGTTCTCCCCATGTCTGCATGGGTTTCCTCTGGGTGTTCCAGTTTCCTCCCCTAGCCTGAAAGATGTGCTGGTTACGTGCATTGACCCGAACAGGTGCCGGAGTGTGGCGACGAGGGAAATTTCACAGTAACTTCATTGCAGTGTTAATGTAAGCCTTGTGTCTAATAAATAAACTTTACTTTTACTTTAAGACTGGAGCCTTAACCCAACGCCTTGGACCACATGGCCGTGCAGGTGAGGTGGACTGGCCATGCTAAGTTTCCCCATGGGGGGGCTGCCATCGGTGGAACTGGAAGATCGCACCAGCGAGAGAGTGGGAGCATTCAGCCTAATGCTTCTTTGAATAAATGAATTCTTTAGGACCATTAGCTTGTGACAGCAACAAGCTGAACAGCAGCGTGTTTGACAATGATCCAAGCAAAACATTGCAGCTGCTGGTAATCTGAAACAAACACACAGAAAACGCAGGCAACAAGGGCAGGCCGGTCGGCTGAGCAATGAGGTGGGTTAACTTTTCAAGTTCGTGAGTGGTTCCAGCAGTTTGTGCTTTCGGACGATTGAGTTTGAATCCTAACATCAGCTGACATTTGCAATCCGACTGCCGCCCTGCTGCCACTTTCCCTGCCCTGGCCACGATGTCAACTGGAGCACTAATCCGAGGGTAGCAGCTTAACACACAAGCGGGTCTGGAAATCAGCCATGACAATGCACTTTTGGCCAATGTAGAACAGTGGGCAATGGGTAAGTAGCAGGACTGACAAGACGATGGGCTAAGTAGGTGATCATTCTCTCAGCCAGTTTCCAGTCGGCATGGATAATTGGAAATAATATACATCAAACAAATGTTTTAGGAAAAGAATTGTCTATTCATATACACAATACTATAGAATCGGATGCTTTCATATCAGCCACCGGGAGTATAGACTTTTCACTGTATAACAAAACATGTGACAATAATAAATGAAATCAAATCAAGATTGACATGATAGAATTGAATTAAGATTCATATCACACCCCCCTCACCCCCTCCGCCCTCATAAGAACAACATCCAATCTTATGTGTTCCCATGTTGGCAGCTGCAGCAACAGATACACTGTTGTCGGAGCTTCATTCGCACGGTGCACATTTTTGTCTGTCAGGACTTGCTATTTTTACTTGCCTATCATGCAACATGCTCGAAGAAAGTGTTCTCTCATTGATGTTGGTGGTTTGACTGTAGAAACGCTATCTAGTAAATAATGAATAAACCCTTAAATATTAATAGATGGAGAATAATATTGTCTCAAAACGTTACACCAAAAGAGCTAACTTATCTATGAATGAGCATAATAATTCTCTTTGATTAGGTGATAACCTTTTGAATCTTCCTAAAGTCAAAAGTTGTTGAGTAGCCGTGCGACGGATTCCATTGTTCTGGACATGTCAACAGATAGTTACTCACAGAAGAAGTTTTTTTACATAGAACATAGAACAGTACAGCACAGAACAGGCCCTTCGGCCCACGATGTTGTGCCGAGCTTTATCTGAAACCAAGATCAAGCTATCCCACTCCCTATCATCCTGGTGTGCTCCATGTGCCTATCCAATAACCGCTTAAATGTTCCTAAAGTGTCTGACTCCACTATCACTGCAGGCAGTCCATTCCACACCCCAACCACTCTCTGTGTAAAGAACCTACCTCAGATATCCTTCCTATATCTCCCACCATGAACCCTTTGTAAAAGTTTTCTACAAAGTCCCATTTTATTTTTCAGTCCAAATTGAGGTCATATTGGAAGTTCTCTTCGCAGAAGCAATTTTAGAGAAAAGCAATTTGCCAGCTCAGTCACAGAGAAGGATTCCGTTAGAGTAAGGACCAACTAATTCTCCTGTTGAAGACCACAAGGACAGCATGGTGGTGTAGTGATTAGCACTGCTGCCTCACACGCCATGGACTCAGTTCGATCATGACCTTTACACCTTCTCCCTGTGTCTGCGTAGGTTTCCTCTGGGTGCTCCAGTTTCCTCCCACAGTCTGAAGGACCTGCTGGTTAGGTTCATTGACCATGCTAAATTCTCTCTCAGTGAACCCGAACAGGCGCCAGAGTGTGGCGACTAGGGAATTGTCACAGTAACTTCATTGCAGTGATAATGAAAGCCTATCTGTGACAACAATAAATAACTTTAAACTTAGCTTCTGGGCATTGCATGGCACAGTGGCACAGTAGTTAGCACTGTTGCGTCACAGCGCCAGGGACCCGGGTTCAATTCCAGCCTTTGGCGACTGTCTGTGAGGAGTCTGCATGTTCTCCTTATGTCTGCGAGGGTTTCCTCCAGGTGTTCTGGTTTCTTCCCTCAGTCCAAAGATGTTCAGGTTAGGTGGATTGGCCATGCTAAATTGCCTCTCAGTGTACAAAGCGCCCCGGTGGCACAGTGGTTAGCACTGCTGCTTCACACAGTGCCAGGGACCCGGGTTCGATTCCCGTCTTGGGCGACTGTCTGTGTAGAGTTCGCACGTTCTCCCTATATCTGCGTGGGTTTCCTCCAGGTGCTCCAGTTTCCTCCCAAAGGTGTGCGAGTCAGGTTGATTGGCCATGCTAAGTTGCCACTTAATGTCAGGGGGACCACCAGGGGGCTGGTGGGGCTACGGGGGTAAGGTATGGGTGAGAATGAGTCAGTGCAGACTCGATGGGCCGAACAGCCTCCTCTGCATTGTAGGGATTCTGTAATTCTAAAGATGTGTGGGTTAGGTAGATTAACCATGGTAAATGCGCAGGGTTACAGTGATGGGAGATAGTCAATATAATATTGACTAAATAGTCAAAGTCTTTTCCCAAAGGTAGGGGAGTCTAAAACTAGAGGGCATAGGTTTAAGGTGAGAGGTTAGAGATATAAAAGTGTCCAGAGGGGCAATTTTTTCACACAGAGGATGATGAGTGTCTGGAACAAGCTGCCAGAGGTAGTAGTAGAGGCGGGTACAATTTTGTCTTTTAAAAAGCATCTGGAAAGTTACATGGGTAAGATGGGTATAGAGGGATATGGGCCAATGCAGGCAATTGGGATTAGTTTAAGGGTTTAAAAAAAAAGGGCGGCATGGACAAGTTGGGCGAAGGGCCTGTTTCCATGCTGTAAACCTCTGTGACTCTATGACTCTATAACCTGAGTGGGATGCACTTTCAGAGAGTCAGTGCAGCCTCAATGAGCCGAATGGCCTTTTTCTGCACTGCGGGGACTCGATAGGTGGATTATTCTGTCCTATAACTTGAAAGTGAATGCTTGAAGAAAAGCCAGCCTGAATTCACTTGCTGACTCTTACACTAGCGCGTAGCAGCTTCTTAGATGGAAGTTCTCATGAACAATCGTCCATAGAATTTACAACAGAGCCATCCTAAATGACTGGATTAAAGATCACGTCTGGCTTCCTTTGTAGGACTCAGGATGTGTCGCTACATATGTTATTGTGTACAGCGAGAATTAGAACCACGACTAGCCTCAGCTTCCACTTTTCGTTCAGCTCCAGTCATAAATTCTCGACTGGTCAATAATTTATGATGAAAGGCAACATAAAATAAATGAGCTTTTTTAAAATAGTCTGTTGCCTCGTACTCCACCACTGAATACTGATTCAGTCAAGCAAACTTAAAAACAAACTTAATATATTTATATATTAATCTTGAGCCTATGTGCAGCACAGCTCAATTGAATTACTACCTTGTAAGATCCCTTTTAGTCACATATAATCCTGGCTACAATTCATGGGGGGGATGCTTATCACTTTTTCAAAATCTAATTACTCCTAAAAAGAACCCTCAAAACTTCAGTCATGGAAAGGATAGCAACTGGAGGGAAAGGAAATGAAGCTCAAGGATAAAAAATAAGCCTATTAAAATTTAATGTATATTCCCTGTCGGCAGTCTCAAAACAAGTTAGTTGTTTTTTTTTGCTTTGAGTCTTTAGGATGATTTAACCCTTCAATATGAAGTGGAGAATCCTTCTTGTAACTCTGCAAGCTGACAGTCCTTTGAGAGATTGAGAAAGTGAAATTTGGGACTTTTATTTGGAGAGATTGCAAAACAAAGATCAAAGAATAGAACAGCACAGGAACAGGCCCTTCAGCCCTCCAAGCATGCGCCGATCACATTTACTTTACCTTTACCAACCGCTTATATCCCTCTATTCCCAGTTTGTTCATGTGCCTATCAAGATAAGTCTTAAATGTGGCTAACATATCTGCCTCAACCACCTCACTTGGCAGTGCATCCCAGGCCCCCACCACCCTCTGTGTAAAAAACTTCCCCCGCACATCCCCCACTGAACCTTTCCCCTCTTATCGTGATCTTGTGCCCCCTTGGAATTGTCATTTCTGCTCACCCTATCTATACCTCTCTCATAACTTTATAAACTTCTATCAGATCACCCCCCCAGCCTCCGTCTTTCCAGGGAGAACAATCCCAGTTTATTCAATCTCTGCTGATAGCTAATACCATCCATACCAGGCAACGTCCTGGTAAATCTTTTCTACACTCTCCAAAGCCTTCGCCTCCTTCTGGTAGTGTGGTGACCAGAATTGGACACAGTATTACAAATGTGGCCTAACCAACAATTTATACAACTGCAACATAATTTGTCAACTTTTATACTCGATGCCCTGGCCGATGAAGGCAGGCCTGCCATATGCTTTCTTCACCACCTTTTTCCCCTGTACTGCCACTTTTAAGGATCTGTGGACTTGTACCCCCAGATCTCTCTGTGTGTTTATGCTCCTGATGGTTCTGCCATTTATTTTTAGCTCCCACCTGAATTGCATCACCTCACATTTGTCCGGATCAAATTCCATCTGCCATTTCTCCGCCCAATTTTCCAGTCTATCTATATCCTGCTGTATTCTCTGACAATCTTCATCACGATCCGCAACTCCACCAATCTTGGTATCATCCGCTAACTTGCTAATCAGACCACCTATGTTTTCTTCCAAGTTATTTATGTATACATTACAAACAACAGAGATCCCAGCACTGATCTCGATGGAACACCATTAGTCATAGGCTTCCACTCAGAAAAACACCCTTTCACCACTACCCTTTGTCTTCTATGCCAAAGCCAGTTCTGAATCCAAATAGCTGGATCACCCCCGATCCTGTGAGATTTAACCTTTTGCACTAGTCTGCCATGAGAGACCTTGTCGAATGCTTTACTAAAGTCCATGTAGGCAACATCCTCAGCCCTTTTCCCATCAATCGTTTTTGTCATCTCCTCAAAAAACTCAATTAAATTAGTGAGACATGATCTCCCACATACAAAACCATTCTGTCTGTCGCTAACAAGATCATTCGGTTCCAAATGTTATAGATCCTATCCCTAAGAATCTTCTCCAACAATTTCACACTCGCAGACGTCAAGCTCTCTGGCCTATAATTACCCAGGTAATCCTTGCTACCCTTCTTAAATAACGGGACAACATTGGCTATCCTCCAATCCTCTGTTGTCCAATCCAAACCAGTGGACAACGAAGAAACAAAGATTTCTGTTAGAGGCCCAGTAATTTCATGTCTTGTCTCCCTCAGTTATCTGGGATAGATGCCATCTGATCCTGGGGATTTGTCTACCTTAATGCTTTTTAATTCACCTAACACTTCCTCCCTCGTAATGATGACTTGTTCTAAAGGGTTTACACACCCCTCCAAGACACCATCAATCGGTGTATCCCTCTCCTTTGTGAATACTGATGCAATGTACTCATTAAGGATCTCACCCACTTCCTTTGGTTCCACACATAATTTCCCTCCTTTGTCCTTAAATGGACCAACTCTTTCTCTAGCTACCCTCTTATTCCTAATATATGTATAAAATGCCTTGGGATTCTCCTTAATCCTGTCTGCGAAGGACATTTTGTGACGCCCTTCTTGCCCTCCTAATTCCCTGTTTGAACTCTTTTCTACTTTCCCTGTATTCTTCAAATGCTTCATCTGTTTTTAATTGCCTAGACCTCAAGTATGCATCCTTTTCCTTTTTGACGAGACTGACAATTTCCCTGGTCATCCACGGTTCCTGAATCCTACCTTTCCTGTCCTTCCTTTTCACAGGCACATGCCTGTCCTGCACTCCGATCAACTGCTCCTTAAAAAACACTCACATGTCAAATGTGTATTTACCCTCAGACAACCTCTCCCAAACAACAGCCTCCAAATCCTGCCTAATCTGGTTGTAGTTAGCCTTCCCCCAATTTAGCACCTTAACCCTTGGGCAACACTTATCGTTTTCCACCAGTATCCGAAAGCTGACAGAATTGTGGTCACTGTTCACCACATGTTCCCCCACTGCGACTTTGATGACCTGGCCAGGCTCATTCCCTCATACCAGGTCCAGTACAGCCCCCTCTCCAGTCAGACCATCCACATATTGTTCCAAAAAGCCTTCCTGGACACACTTAACAAATTCCTCACCACCCGGACCCTTAGCCCTAAGGGATTTCCAGTCAATATGAGGAAAATTAAAGTCTCCCACTACAACAACCCTATTATTTCTACGTCTGTCCAGAATATGCTTACATATCCTTGCCTCAACTTCCTGTGGGCTGTTGAGAGGTCTGTAGTACACCCCCATCATAGTGACTGCCCCTTTCCTGTTTCTGGGTTCTACCCACAATGTCTCATTACATGATTCCTCCAAGGTGTCCTCCCTCTGTACAGATGTAATATGTTCCCTAACCAGTATTGCAACTCCCCTACCTCTTTTACCTTCCCCTCTGTCTTGTCTAAAACACTTACATTCCGGAATATTTAGTTGCCAGTCCTGTCCCTCTTTTAACCAAGTCTCTGTTATCGCAACCACATCCGAGTTCTGCGCAAGAATCAAGGCTCTAAGTTCATCTGTCTTACCTGTTGTACTCCTTGCATTGAAGCAGAGTGTTTGATACAGAGGAAATTGCGAGTTGTGGAATTTGTTAATGAAAAAACAAAGGGTGGCATGGTGGCACAGTGGTTAGCGCTGCGGCCTCACAGAGCCAGGGACCTGGGTTCAATTCCAGCCTTAAGTGACTGTGTAGTGTCTGTACATTCTCCATGTGTCTGCGTGGGTTTCCTCCGGGTGCTCCAGTTTCCTCCCGCACTCCAAAGATGTGCAGTTTGGGTTGATTGGCCATGCTAAATTGCCCCTTCGTGTCAGAGGAATTAGCAGGGTAAATATGTGAGGTTATGGGGATATTTGGTTATTTATTTGATTATTTATCAATATTGTCACAAGTGGGCTTAAATTAACACTGCAATGAAATTAGTGTGAAAATCCCCTCGTCGCCACACTCCGGTGCTTGTTCGGGTACACTGTGGGAGAATTTAGCATGGCCAATGCAACTAACCAGCATGTTTTTCAGGGGGAACCGGAGCACCCGGAGGAAACCCGAGCAGACATGGGGACAACATGCAGACTCTGCACAGATGGTGACCGAAGCTGGGAATCGAATCCGGGTCCCTGGCGCTGTGAGGCAGCAATGCAAATCACTGTGCCACTGTGCCATCGCTAGGATAGGGTCTGGGTGGAAGTTTTGTCAGTGCAGGCGTCATGGGCCAAATGGCCTCCTTCTTCACTGTAGGGATTTGATGAAGTATGAAATAGAAATAGAAATAGAAACCCTGCAGCACAGAAAGAGGCCATTCGGCCCATCGAGTCTGCACCGACCACAATCCCACCCAGGCCCTACCCCCATACCCATACATATTTACCCACTAATCCCTCTAACCGACGCATCTCAGGACACTGAGGGCAATTTTTTAGCATGGCCAATCAACCTAACCCGCACATCTTTGGACTGTGGGAGGAAACCGGAGCACCCGGAGGAAACCCACGCAGACACGGGGAGAATGTGCAAACTCCACACAGACAGTGACCCAAGCCGGGAATCGAACCCAGGTCCCTGGAGCTGTGAAGCAGCAGTGCTAACCACTGTGCTACCACTGTGATGGTTGAGTGAAATAGTGCCAGTTTTGGTTAGGTCAAAGTGAATCATAAATGTAACTGCCATGTGGTCCAGCGGATCAAACTCTTGTCTCTCAGTGAAGTCACTGTGGGTTCAAATCTCACTCTAGGAATCTCACTATAAAACTTTGGTTGCTATGTCGGGGGAGTGCTGCGCTGGCAGAGTCTTTAGAGTGTGATATGAAATTGAAACCCTGTCTGCTATCTCAGGTAGATGATACTGCTGGTGTCTTGGTCCTATTAAAAATAAATCACATTCCTGCCCACTGGGTGTCACGTTTCCTCGACTACATTAGCCGACAGATGAACAAAACATGCCTGAACATACTAAATAGTAGCACCCACTTGGCCCCTTCGAGCCTGCTCCACCGTTTAGTCAGATCATGGGCTGCTCTGACTGTAATTTCAACCCCACATTCCCATCTAACCTGATAGCTTTTCACCCCTTTGCTTATCAAGGAACCATCTAGCTATGCCTTAAAAATATTCAAAGACTTTGATTCCCTTCCACTGCCTTTGGAGGAAGAGAGTTCCAAAGACTCCTGACCGTCTGAAAGAAAATAATTCCCCTCATCTTTGTCTTAAATGGGTGACTCCTCATTTTTAAACATTGACTCCCCGAGTTCCACATTCTCCCATAAGGGGAAACATCCTCTCCACACCCACTCTGTCAAGGCCCCTCAGGATCTTATATGTTTCAATCAATACATAGAAAATAGGAGCAGGAGGAGGCCATTTGGCCCTTCGATCCTGCTCCACCGTTCATCACGATCATGGTTGATCATCCAACTCAATAGCCTAATCCTGCTTTCTCCCCATAACCTATGATCCCATTCGCCCCAAGTGCTATATCTAGCCGCCTCTTGAATCCATTCAATGTTTTGGCATTAACTACTTCCTGTGGCAATAAATTCTACAGGCTCACCACTCTTTGGGTGAAGAAGCTTGTGGAATTCGTGACCACAGGAAATTGTTGCTACTTTTGACTACAAGAATATTTGAAAGTATTAGCATTTCAAACTACACCATTGGCTGAGATGATGCATGGCGCTAAATAAATGCAACTCTTCCTTTTAAATGTGATACAAGGTTGCGTTGTCAAGAAAACACTTGAGAGGGGGAAGAGACACAGAGAGCGGGGGGGGGGGGGGGGGGGGGGGGTGGGATGGGTTTTTCCGACAATCGACAATGGTTTCATGGTCATTAGTAGATTCTTAACTCCAGATTTCTATTGATTTAAATTTCATATCTGCCATGGTGGAATTTGAACCCAGGTCCCCAGAGCATTACCCTGGGTCTCTGGATTACTAGTTTAGTGACAATACCACTCGGCCACCCCCCTCCTGATTTACCAAGAAGCAGTCTCTTAGGGGGCACCAGATATCTCCTTTCAAACATGACTCATTACCATAAGGAATCCCAACAATGAGGTGCAGGAATACAACAATAAGAGTCACATGACCACCAGGTATAAGATAAGGCCAGCCATTGGAATGTTGAAGATGTGGTTGAGGTGTCGAAATGAGTCTGGAGACAACCACTCAATAGTCACTAATCCGGGTGGCCAGCATCATTGTGCTAATGATCCTGCACAGCATGGCATGGCAGAGAGGACAGCAGGTGGAGAAGGATAAACGGGCACATCACTCATTTTCCCAGGAAGAGGAGATGGATGAATATGAAGATGGCCATTACCAGACTAGCTGTATATAATGGTGCTCGGGATGCGCTAATGGTTTGAAAGTTCAGCCAATGTTGACTCACACACAAACAACAAATGAAGTCACCCCACCCACTCTCACCCCTGGCATCATTTACCAACTCCCACCCACCATGCCCAGTCTGGCCAGCCATTAGCCTTGCCTTTGAAAAAACACCAACGGCCGATGAAGTGGAAATGGTCGAGAGCTTCAAGTTTCCAGGTCAACAACAACCTGTCCTTGTCCCATCACGCCGACGCTACAATAAGAAAGTCCTCCAACACCTCTAGCCTTTCTCAGAAGGCTAAGGGAATTCAGCATGTCCGCTACGACTCTCACCAATTTTTACAGATACACCATAGAAAGCATCCCTTCCAAATGGATCACAGCTTGGTCTGTCCAAGACCGCAAAAAACTACAAAGGGTTGTGAACATAGTCCAGTCCATCACGCAAACCAGTTTCCCATTTATCAACTCTGTCGACACTTCCCGCTGCCTCAGAAAAGCAGCCAGAATACTCAAGGACCCCAAGCACCTCGGACATTCTCTCTTCTACCTTCTTCCATCACGGAAAAGTTATAAAAGTCTGAGATCACATACCAATCGGCTGAAGAACAGCTTCTTCCCTGCTGCCATCAGACTTTTGAGTGGATCTACCTTATATTAAGTTGATCTTTCTCTACACCCTAGCTATGACTGTAACACCACATTCTGCACCCTCTCCTTTCCTTCTCCCCTATTTACTCTATGAAGGCTCTGCTTTGTCTGTCTAGCGCACAAGGAACAATAGTTTTCACTGTATCCCAATACATGCGACAAAAATAAATCAAATTAAATCATATCAGATCAAACAGACCTTGAAGCCAACGCTATCATCGTACAGCAGCCCCAGTGAGCCCTGTCACGCACTGATATTCAATATGAAACACGTGAAAGGCCAAGTTGATACTCAGGTCTCAGGATATTATTAAACTAGAGAGAGTGCTGAAAAGATTTACTAGGATGCTACCGGGACTTTATGGTTTGAGTTATAAGGAGAAGCTGGATACACTGGGACTTTTTTCTCTGGAGCGTAGAAGGCTGAGGGGTGACCTTATAGAGGTCTATAAAATAATGAGGGGCATCGGTCAGCCAATATCTTTTCCCAAAGGTAGGGGAGTCTAAAACTAGAGGGCATAAGTTTAAGGTGAGAGGGGAGAGATAAAAAAGAATCCAAAGTGGCAATTTTTTCACACAGAGGGTGATGAGTGTCTGGAACAAGCTGCCAGAGGCAGTAGTAGAGGTGGGTACAATTTTGTCTTTTAAAAAGCATTTAGACAGTTACATGGGTAAGATGGGTATAGAGGGATATGGGTCAAATGCGGGCAATTGGGACTAGCTTGGTGGGCGGCATGGACAAGTTGGGCCACAGGGCCTGTTTCCATGCTGTAAACCTCTATAGCTCTCTGACTCTGGGTCTCAATGATGGGCAAGGCATGGACATGGAGCTAATCAATGATTTAGAATTATCAGAGAATCATTGAACCATATCTTAGAATAGTTGCAGCACAGAAGGAGAGTCTCTGCGAGAGCAACTTACCGAGTCTCAGCCTTCCACCAACGCCTTCCTCCTCCTTATTGCCCTGTAGTTGTTTTCTCTCTAGATAATTCACCAATTCTCATTTGAAAACCTCGATCAAATCTGCCTCCACCACATTCTCAGGCAATGCACTCCAGATCCTAGCCTCTCTCTGCATTGTCTTTGATGCACTATCAATTACGACGCGAAGACTTCTGAGAGTGAGGGAAAACGAATAGGCTTTTATTCACAGAGAACAGGAGCACACCCTTGTAGCTGACCTGGTTTGGACTGAGGCAAGGAGGAGGGACCATCACCTTTATACCCCACTCTGGGTGGAAAGGGAGGGGTCTCAGGTGGAAAGGGAGGAGTCTCGGGCCAGGTGCAGTGTGGGTGTGTCCAGGCACATACAGGTAGTAACAGTGGTTCACCACAGTCCTATCACCATTGCTAATTTTGCCATTCACCATCAATCTGTGTCGTCAGATTCTGGATCCTTCAACCAACGTTTCCCCCTATCTACTCTGTCCAGCTTCTTCATGATCGATGGGCCAATTGGCCTCCTTCAGCACTGTAGGGATTCTTTGATTCTTTGAGTTTACGGTATCTTCATCCATTTGAAATTGTGCCCTGTGTATCAGCAGCTAGGTGATTAAGATACAGCAAAATTAAGGACCTCATGCACCCCGGTCATTCTCTCTTCCACCTTCTTCCATCGGGTAAAACTTACAAAAGTCTGAGGTCACGCTATAACCGATTCAAGAACAGCTTCTTCCCTGCTGCCATCAGACTTTTGAATGGACTTACCTTGCATTAAGTTGATCTTTCTCTACACCCTCGCTATGACTGTAACACTACATTCTGCACTCTCTCGTTTCCTTCTCAATGAACGGAATGTTTTGTCTGTACAGCGCGCAAGAAACAATATTTCTAATTGTATGTTAATACATGTGACAATAATGAATCAAATCAAATACGCCAAGAAAAACAATGGTCCTAACAGCAACCCCCGGGGAACCCCACTAGATTTCTTCCTCCGGTCCGAAAAAGCAATCATCCATCACTAATTTCTGCTTCCTATCACTCAACTGTCAGCTTCTCAGGTGGCACGGTGGCACAGTGGTTAGCACTGCAGCCTCACAGCGCCAGGGACCTGGGTTGAATTCCGGCCTCGGGTCACTGTCTGTGTGGAGCTTGTGTGGAGATGTTTAGGTTAGGTGGATTGGCCATGCTAAATTGCCTCTCAGTGTACAAAGCCAGACGGTGGCACAGTGGTTAGCACTGCTGCCTCACAGCGCCAGGGACCCGGGTTCAATTCCCGGCCTCGGGTCACTGTCTGTGTGGAATTTGTGTGGAGATGTTCAGGTTAGGTGGATTGGCCATGCTAAATTGCCTCTCGGTGTACAAAGCGGCATGGTGGCACTGCTGCCTCACAGCGCCAGGGACCTGGGTTCGATTCCCGGCTTTGGTGACTGTTTGGAATTTGCACATTCTCCCTGTGTCTGCGTGGGTTTCCTCTGGGTGCTCCAGTTTCCTCCCACAGTCCAAAAATGTGCAGGTTAGGTGGATTGGCCATGCTAAAATTGCCCCTTAGCAGAGTCAATGCATGGAGTTATGGGGATAGGACCCTGGGTGGCATTGTGATCGGTGCATACTTGATGGGCTGAATGGCCTCCCTCTGCACTGTAGGGATTCTATGATTCCATTACAGTATCTCCCTTGTGTTTTGTGGGTTTTGACTTTGCTGGCAAGCCCATGATGCAGTACTTTCTCAAAACAACTTTTGGAAGTTTACAGCGACATCAGTTACATCAACCACATATTCCTTAGCAGCTTGGGAAGATAATAACAAATGGAACAACAGATTTATTTTCAAATTGACAAACGTAGAGACAAAAAGTCACATCAAAATGAAGGGAAGTTAAACCCAGGTGACAGTTAGATAGATACATTGAGACAAAACTGAAGTCTGTTGCAATGAAATGAATATCTGGAAGGGAGGGCTAGGTAGGGAAAATTGAATAGTACTATCGCTGAGATAATAAAAGTGAGATCAAAATGCAATTTTGGTTTTTTGTTTGTGTTATTGGTGAGATGCGATTATAGAAAAAGTTGTATCTGTCAGTATTTCAGTGCGACTCTCCATTAAATATGGCTTGACATCCTGACTTGGTTACTGCATTGTCTTTGGTGAGCTTCAGTAATGTTACTGAGGAAAAAAGAAACAATGAAAGCTTGACTGTATTGCATTCAAATTAAAGCTCGCATTGAATCCCAGGCTAGTCTTCTTCACATCATGAATTTAAATTAGCTCTGGCCACGTCAACACAAGCTGTTCATTCTCTGATCTGTTCAGCAGAATCTCAGATCAGATCTCTGCATCTTGAAGAAAATGTCTAAATGACCAAGATGTTGCCATGTTTTTCATTGAAAATCCATATTGCACCATTGGCTTTCATTGTCTCTGTTCTCAAGTCGTCTGATTTTTCTTGAATCGTTTTTGCAGCACCTTGGTAGATATTAATGAAATCCAATCACAAACCGCAAATTTTGAATACACATAGCAAATTCACAAACAAGGAAAGGGGTGCTTGATTTTTAATTTCCACCAGTATTGAGCTAATGTTTCGAGTTGAAGAGTGCTGACAGAATAATTATAGAGTGTTACTGTGTGTGTTGTTGTAATTTTAACTGTGTTGCATCCAGGAATAAATCATTTTCTATTTCCCACTTTCAGAACAAGCAAACCAAACCTAATCCCACTGCCCTGCTCTCCCACAGCTGTGCATCCTTCCTCTGTTTCAAATATTTATAGTAATAAGTCTCACAACACCAGGTTAAAGTCCAACAGGTTTATTTGGTAGCACGAGCTTTCGGAGCGCTGCTCCTTCACCAGGTGAATGATCACCTGATGAAGGAGCAGCGCTCCGAAAACTCGTGCTACCAAATAAACTTGTTGGACTTTAACCTGGTGTTGTGAGACTACTTACTGTGCCCACCCCAGATCAACACCAGCATCTCCACATCAAATATTTATCCAATTTTGTTGCATAAAAAGAAACACATGAGTTTGGCCTCAAATGTTCCCTATGGCGAAGCGACTACCCTCTAAGGTTTTCAACCTCATTCTTCACCACTTTTGCTAAAATGGGTTAAAATGGCTGATCGCATGTCTGTTCCGTGTTCAGTTTCGAAATGCCTTTTTAAAGAGCCTAGCCATTTACATATCATCAGCAGAAACTCCTTTTAAGGAAAGCAAAAAGAAGGACTCATAGATGGACTCAGGACTTCCCAAAGCATTTTGCAACCAATTCCCTACTTTTGAAGTGTAGGCACCGTTGTAGAAAATACAGAGAGTCCTCTTTCCCTGAGTGCTTTTACAAAGATGGAGGAGATAAATGTAAGCTCTCATAGAATCAAAGAGGTTTATAGCATGGAAACAAGCCCTCCGGCCCAACTTGTCCATGCCGCCCAGCTTTTACCGCTAAGTTAGTCCCAATTGCCCGTATTTGGCCCATATCCCTCTATACCCATCTTACCCATTCCTGACGAGAGGCTGGCTTGATCAGCCGTGATCATAATGAATGGCGGAGCAAGCTCAAAGGGCTGAATGGCCTACTCCTGCTTCTTGTCTTTAGTTTCTATGTATCCTTTTACACCCCAACTGATTTGACTTGAATGGAGAGTAAAGTTTGCCGGGGTGTAATTGGACCAAATTATCCTCACCCATACCAATATTCCACCTTGATGGATTGGGGTGTTGCATCAATCACTTTTAAAAGTGAGCGTGATTGAAGAGGGGATGTCACTGACAGTGTCCCTTAAACAGAGGAAACTTGCAAATTCCGCAGCACCACTCCAACCACTGGACAGGTCAGAGGGGTGAAACTTCCTCCTCACACCATTGTTACCTGTTCCAACTCCCAGGGCACAGTCATCTAAGTAACTGGGGCAAGGGCCCATCTTTGAAGTAGAGCAACAGAGATGCATCGCATATTAATAAGGGAAAGTTGATTTATCACCTCTGAGGAGATTTGAGAGATTACCCGAGCCCAAGATTTAGAGGTGCCTGACTTTATTTATTTTCTTTTTCCTCTCAGTTATGGGACACATGAATGATGACAATTAGTCATCCAGAATTGATGCTTTTAAGACCCATTGGGTATATTCCCTCTTTCAGAAGGCGTATGTTCCATTGAGTCTTTTAGCGGGATGAACCCTGAAACTTGAGCTGATCCAGGACTCTGTCATCCATCATCACATACCTGAGTCTAAATTGCCCATTAGCCCCTCATTGGCTGACCTACACTGGCTCCCATTCCACCAAAGCCTGAATTTTGAAATTCTCATTCGTATCTTCCAAGATCCCCATGACCCTCACCTCCCCCCTCCCCTTCCAACCCTCCCAAGATCTCTGTGCTCCTCCAATTCTGGTCTCTTGCAGATCTTTGCTCCACTGTTGATGGCTGTGCTTCAGCTGCCTGAGTCCTAAGCTCTGGAATTCCCTCCCTAACCATCTTCGTCTCTTTGTCTCTCTCTCTCTCTCTCCTTCTTTAAGATGACTTCTTGAACATTACCTCTTGGACCAGGTTAATGGTCACCGATCCTAAAATCTCCTCCTGTTACCAGTATGAGTTGAATTAATGACACTCCATTGAGGCATATTGGCATGTTTGACTGCATGTAGGGTTCTAAGGAAATGCAAGTTGTTGTTGTTGTTTAAGGGACAGTTCCTGAAATCACTCCCAAAGTACCTCATGCCACCCAGAGTATTTTCTGTAAAGTGGGGCGGGCAGAGAAAGTTCCTCCTCTTCTCCCATCATTTTTGCAGAGTATTTTTAAATGGGGCAGGAGCCCCATTTTGAATGGACCTTATATTAAGTTGATCTTTCTCTACACCCTGACTATGACTGTAACACTATTTTTCTGCACTCTCTCCTTTCCTTCACTCTTATGTCATAGAAACCCTACAGTGCAGAAGGAGGCCATTCGGCCCATTGGGTCTGCACCAAGAACAATCCCACTCCAGCCCTACCCCCACAACCCCACACATTTACCCTACTAATTCCTCTAACCTACATCCTGGGACACTAAGGGGCAATTTAGCATGGCCAATCCACCTAACCCACACATCTTTGGACTGTGGGAGGAAACCGGAGCACCCAGAGGAAACCCACGCAGATACGGGGAGAATGTGGAAACTCCACACAGACAGAGACCCAAGCTGGGAATCGAATCCAGGTCCCTGGGGCTGTGAGGCAGCAGTGCTAACCACTGTGCCATCATACCACCCTATTCTATGAATGATATGTTTTGTCTGCATAGCATGCAAGACACAATACTTTTCACTGTATCCCAATAAATGTGACAGTAATAACTCAAACCAGGTCAAATCAAAGGAGCCAGGAAGAAGCAGATTCAGGTTGACCCTCTCACATTCTGACTACCCCCTCCCACCACTTGAATTACATTAAATCTGGATGATTTTATTCCGAGGGTTTGAGTGTTTTCCAAAAGCACGTCTCTGATGACAGGCTTGTGGAAAGGGACTTGATGAAACTGTTGAAACTGACAGTATAAGGTTATTAAATTAACATATGCGCAAGCAAAATGACAATATTCTGTAAAATCCCTAGCACTGTTAAGCATTAATATTCCCGTTAACTAGCTTCCCCACTGATTGAATTTGTGTTCTATTCTTAATAGCACTGATGGTTAGATGCCATTGTTTAAAGAGGGCACGTCGATCGACGTTTGTTTTTTGGAAGGGACATCGACAGCAAGGTACCTTGGGTTACATTTACAACTTGTAATCAGGCCTTTCACTGGTGCGGTGGAGCAGCCACCTGTTAGACACTTTTTAGTTCTACTGAACTGAATCAAAGTACAAAGCAGATGGTCTCAAGAATGGGACATCAAGGGATATGGGCCAAAGGCAGGTACATGGAGTTAGGCCACAGGTCAGCCATGATCTGTGACCTCCTTTTTAGGTTTTTAGGTGTCCTGGTCCCTCCATGCTGACACTATAGTTAAGAAAGCCCACCAACACCTCTACTTTCTCAGAAGACTAAGGAAATTTGGCATGTCAGCTACGACTCTCACCAACATTTATAGATGCACCATAGAAAGCATTCTTTCTGGATATATCATAGCTTGGTATGGCTCCTGCTCTGCCCAAGGCCGCAAGGAACTACAAAAGGTCGTGAATGTAGCCCAATCCATCAAGCAAACCAGCCTTCCATCCGTTGACTCTGTCTACACTTCCCACTGCAAAGCAGCCAGCATAATTAAAGACCCCACGCACTCCGGACATACTCTCTTCCACCTTCTTCCGTCGGGAAAAAGATACAAAAGTCTGAGGTCACGTACCAACCGACTCAAGAACAGCTTCTTCCCTGCTGCTGTCAGACTTTTGAATGGACTTACCTTGTATTAAGTTGATCTTTCTCTACACCCCAGCTATGACTGGGGTGTAGGGTGCTTTCTGCACTCTCTCGTTTCCTTCTCTATGAACGATATGTTTTGGCTGTATAGCGCGCAAGAAACAATGCTTTTCATTGTTTGTTAATACATGTGACAATAATAAATCAAATCAAATCAAATCAAATCTCCTCTTGGGAAATAAGGAAGGGCAGGTGACAGAAGTGTTAGAGAGGTATCACTTTGGGACCAGTGACTATAATTCATTAGTTTTGAGATAGCAATGAAGAATGATAGGTCTGGCCCAAAAGTTAAAATTTTAAATTGGAGCAAGGTCAATTTTGATGGCATTAAACAGGAACTTTCAAAAGTTGATTGGGGGAGTCTGTTGGCAGGCAAAAGGATGCCTGGTAAGTGGGAGGCTTTCAAAAGTGTGTTACCAGGGTTCAGGGTAAGCACATTCCTTTTAGAGTGAAGGGCAAGGCTGGGAGAAGCAGGGAACACTGGATGACTCGGGATATTGAGGTACTGGTCAAGATGAAGAAGGAGGCACATGACATGCATAGGCACTGGGATCAGGTGACTCCCTTGAATAGTATAGAGGGTGTTGGAGTAGAGTTAAGAGAGAAATCAGGAGGGCACAATAGGACATGAGATTGTTTTGGCAGATAAAGCAAAGGAGAATCCAAAGAGCTTCAACAAATACACAAAGGGAAAAAGAGTAACTGGGGAGAGAGTAGGGCCTCTTAAGGATCATCAAGGTCATCTATGTGTGGACCCACAAGAGATGGGTGAGATCCTAAATAAATATTTCTCATCAGTATTTACTATTTAATGTTGAAAGGCATTGATGTTAGGGAACTTGGGGAAATAAATAGTGATTTATTGAGGGCTGTACATATTACAGAGAAGGAGGTGCTGGAAGTCTTAAAGTGCATCAAGGTAGATAAATCCCCGGGACCTGATGAAGTGTATCCCAGGACGTTGTGGGAGGCTAGGGAGGAAATTGCGGGTCCTCGAGCAGAGATATTTGAATCATCAACAGCCACAGGTGAGGTGCCTGAAGATTGGAGGGTGGAAATGTTGTGCCTTTGTTTAAGAAGGGCTGCAGGGAAAAGCCTGGGAACCATAGGCCAGAGAGCCGAACATTTGTAGTGGGCAAGTTGTTAGAAGGTATTCTGAGAGACAGGATCTACAGGCATTTAGAGAAGGTATTCTGAGAGACAGGATCTACAGGCATTTAGAGATGCAAGGACTGATTAGGGACAGTCAGCATGGCTTTGTGAGTGGAAAATCATGATTCGCAAATTTGATTGCGTTTTTTGAAGGTGTTATGAAGAAGATAGATGAGGGTAGTGCCGTTGATGTTGTCTGCATAGACTTCAGCAAGGCCTTTGACATGGTATCACATAGTACGTTGTTGCATAAGGTTAAATCTCACGGGATCCAGGCTGAGGTAGCCAATTGGATACAAAATTGGCTTGATGACAGAAGACAGAGGGTGATTGTAGAGGGTTGTTTTTCAAACTGGAGGCCTGTGACCAGTGGTGTGCCTCAAGGCTCGGTGCTGGGCCCACTGTTATTTGTCATTTACAGTAATGATTTGTGTGAGAACTTAGGAGACATGGTTAGTGAGTTTCTAGATGATACCATAGTGGACAGTGAAGAAGAGTATCTAGAATTGCAATGGAATCCTGATGAATTGGGCCAGTGGGCTGATGAATGGCAGATGGAGTTTAATTTAGATAAATGCGAGGTGATGCATTTTGGTAGATTGAACCAGGGCAGGACTTACTCAGTTAATGGTAGGGCGTTGGGGAGAGTTACAGAACAAAGAGATCTAGGATACAGGTTCATAGCTCCTTGAAAGTGGAGTCACAGGTGGACAGAGTGATGAAGAAGGCGTTCGGCATGCTTGGTTTCATTGGTCAGAACATTGAATACAGGAGTTGGGACATCTTGTTAAAGTTGTACAAAACATTGGTAAGGCCATACTTGGAATACTGTGTACAGTTCTGGTCACTCTATTATAGAAAGGATATTATTAAATTAGAAAGATTGCAGAAAAGGTTTACTAGGATGCTACTGGGACTTGATGGTTTGAGTTATAAAGAGTGGCTGGATAGACTGGGACTTTTTTCCCTGGAGCGTAGGAGGCTTAGGGATGCTCTTATAGAGGTCTATAAAATAATGAGGGGCACAGATAAGACAGATCGTCAATATCATTTCCCGAAGGCAGGGGAGTCTAAAACTAGAGGACATAAGTTTAAGGTGAGAGGGGAGAGATACAAAAGAGTCCAGAGGGGCACTTTTTTCACACAGAAGGTTGTGACTGTCTGGAACGAGACAGACGTTCCAGACAATCAGAACTGTGAGGCTTTTAAAAAGTATTTAGACAGTTACATTGCCAAACACGGGCATTGAAACTAGCTTAATGGTAAAAACTGGGCGGCATGAACAAGTTGGGCCAAAGGGCCTGTTTGCATGCTGTTAACCTCTATGACTCTATAACTCTTTCTTATTGAATTGCAGAGTGAGCTCGAGGGGCTGAATGGCCTACTCCTGTTCCTATGTTCCTATGACAGCTAATCTGCAAAAGACAGTTTAATGTTCAGGCAACAGGTTTAATCTCTCTCCTTCCCCTCCCCCATCCCACAAACCTAATTAAGGCTTTTGGATGAATGCAATGTTAACATGACATATAACATTACATATAACATCACGCATATTTGTGTTCTTGTCTGTCATCTGTTGGATAACAATGGATTTTCAGATGGTAGTGATTTTTTGCCTGAATGTATTGAGAAGTTAATATGCAGTTTAGAACAGTGTTAGGCAACCTAAGCTGGTGAGTGGGCCGCATGAGCGGCCCTCCATCACCTCAGTAGACCACAAGATTGAAATCAGGCTTGTTTACTAACCATGACCCTCTGAATAAGATTAAATACATTTAATGCATGCCAAATATTTCATGACACGTTATCAAGATGGCACAGTGGCACAATAGTTAGCACTGCTTCCTCACGGTGCCAGGGACCCGGGTTCGATTCTCAGCTTGGGTCAGTGTCTGTGCGGAGTCCTCACGTTCTCCTCACGTCTGTGTGGGTTTCCTTCGGGTGCTCCGGTTTCCTCCCACAGTCCGAAAAACATGGTGGTTAGGTGCATTGGCCATGCTAAATTCTTCCTCAGTGTACCCGAACAGGCACCGGAGTGTGGCGACTAGGGGATTTTCACAGTAACTTCATTTCAGTGTTAATGTAAGATTACTTGTGACACTAATAAATAAACTTTAAATGGTTAATCATTCACATATTTATAGAGCTTGTCATCAACCATAAATGGCAAACACAAAATAAATATTTATGCTTTAATTGGATGCAGAGGGAGTAAGTGGCTCTCACATTCACTGTTGTGTGCAGTTGGCATGCACCTCAATTCACGTGCCCTTGCTTTACATGGGTTTCAGTTTAGTCATGCCAGTAGGACAAAAAAGACACAGAAGGGAACCAATGGAATCTGGCAACTCTCCACATGGGCAACAGTCAACAAAATGTCTTGTGGTTCACCCTCAGAACTCTGATGGGCCACTGGTTGCCCCCCACTGCTCCAGAACAATGGGTATCACTGTAATTTTGCTCATGATTGCCCTGATCACCTCTACACTTGCTGACTCACGTTGACTTACATGTAGGTTCAAGCAACGTCACAATTTTGAAATTCTCGTCCTTGTTTGCAAATCCCTCAGTGGCTGGCTTAGCCAGTATGTGGGGCTACAGGAATAAGGCTTTGGTGGGATAAGTTGTTGGTGCAGGCTCGATGGGCCGAATGGCCTCTTTCGACACTGTAGGGATTCTATGAATTTTGATGTTTATTTGGAAGGGAATTGTATTTCTCTGAATTAGTAAATGTTCCGAGGATGTTATAAAGTGAGGTATAGTTATACCTTATTACCGACTGAGTAGCTTTTTTGTTACTTCGGTGGACTTATATTATTGGACACTTGTTTGGAGCCTGAAAATGAACATTTCTTTTGTCACCTTGTCCTGTTGTGACACTCTGAAGTTACGTTCCAGTAGCATGGTGAACAGGTAACGCTAACCTCCTGCTATTTTCCCAGTCACTGGAACGAGGTTCTATATCAAATCACTCTCATCCTGCCTCCATTCAGCAATGCTTTCTTTTAATTAAAAGATGATTGAGATGCAATAAATATGCAGAAAAATACCTTTGTTGTGTGACAGTTCAGTCGAAGAGTCTTTCCATGTCTGGTAATGAGTAGATGACTAAAATGCCAGAATGCTTTCTTTGGCAAACAACGTAGGTGTCAGGGTAAACATTAATTAAAAGGTGTTGTCATTGAAAATGAAAATCAATCTCGTACAAGGTGCAGAAGTTGACGGGGTGATGCATCAGATATAGTAGGCAGCTGCTGTCAAAACTGTTGGCAGCATCTTTTTGTATCTGAATGATGATCTGAATGAAAGACCCATACTTCAGTGTGAGGATAGTTATTTTCATTTGGTCTATTTTAATTTCACAAAAATCAAAGCAATTGCAGTTCAGATTGTGGCCTTTAAATGCATTGTGCCAATGCTAGTTCCTAAACTGGAGCTGTCTATCCCAGGCTCATTTCCCTGTATTGAGATGGAGACATATCCCTTTTTAACCAGCGATCATTGTGAAGGGTTAGTTGCACCAGTGTTACCTTTATTATTTATTAATTAGTCACAAGTAGGCTTACGTTAACATTGCAATGAAGTTACTGTGAAAATCCCCTGGTTGCCACACTCCAGCGCCTGTTCGGATACACTGGGGGAGAATTTAGCATGGCCAATGCACCTAACCAGCAAGTCCTCTGGGCTTTGGGAGGAAACCGGAGCACCTGGAGGAAACCCACGCCGACACGGGGAGAATGTGCAAACTCCACCCAGACAGTGACCCAAGCCGGGAATCGAACCCGGGTCCCTGGCGCTGTGAAGAAGCAGTGCTAACCCACTGTGTAACCCCCTTTAGGGTGCGAAGATTGTGCTTTCACCCAGAACGCCCAAGGAATAAACGAGAGAGTGGTCCCTCAGCACTTGTTTTCAGAGTTGGCGATTTACAGTAAAAGTGTTGATATCCAGTATCCGCCTCCAAGTGGCACAAGTGATATTACTGGCCAGTTACCTGCCGTAGATATCCTCCCATCCCACCCAAGCCCACTGTTTCTATGGGATTGAATTTCTCCAATGAGACCCTGCCATCACCTTTTCCTGTGCACCATGCCCTGATGTCTCATTTGCCTGTATGCCATTGGCTTCTACGGTAGACAGTGGGAACACGATAGCCAAAACCTTCACCCCTTTCAAGAGCATGAAGCAAGCACTGTTCCTTATTTCCCTGCTAGTCACCTTGGCTGCTGCTGCAATCTCCAGCCAGAATTGGCTTTTGTGAAGACTGCACTCTTGTTTCTATGTGTCTTGACACCTCCCTCCCATTTCGCACAGGATTTATGCCAATCACTTTACCAAAGACTGTGCAAATGAGCTGTAAGAAGTTTAACAACACCAGGTTAAAGTCCAACAGGTTTATTTGGTAGCAAAAGCCACACAAGCTTTCGGAGCTCCAAGCCCCTTCTTCAGGTGAGTGGGAATTCTGTTCACAAACAGGGCATATAAAGACACAGACTCAATTTACATGAATAATGGTTGGAATGCGAATACAACTAATCAAGTCTTTAAGAAACAAAGCTTGGAGCTCCGAAAGCTTGTGTGGCTTTTGCTACCAAATAAACCTGTTGGACTTTAACCTGGTGTTGTTAAACTTCTCACTGTGTTTACCCCAGTCCAACGCCGGCATCTCCACAAATGAGCTGATCCAGGGAACGCTCATATAATTAGCTCTCTGGACCATTAGTTGGAACAAATGGTTTCTGACTGAGATAAAAGCCATGTGAGCCTTCTCCCTCCCCGTTTAAACTTCTATTGTTCATGTAAATGTCAGCTCAACAACGGTTAAGCTGGGAAGATAAATGTCTTCCAAACTTCTGAATAAAGCAGCCAAGTCTAATGAGCTGTAAGCTTCCAAATGGTACAAACGTTTATATACAAAGCCTCAGAAATGTTTAAAACCATTTGGAAAATGTCAAACAATCTGCAACAACCTTCGCAAAAAAACTTCCATTGTGCTCAGTTGCTAAATTAACATATTTTCTTGGAACACCAAACGCTAATAATGTAAAGCATAAAACTGCGGGGCTAACACAAGGCTATTGTCCATGAAACAATGCATATAGTTCTGAATGAAGGTGATGGCACAACTTTCTTTTATTCTTTCATGGGGTATGGGTGTCGCTGTCTAGTCTAGCTTTGACAAAGGGTCGTCTGGACTCGAGACGTCAGCTCTTTTCTCTCCTTACAGATGCTGCCAGACCTGCTGAGATTTTCCAACATTTTCTCTTTTGGTTTCAGATTCCAGCATCCGCAGTAATTTGCTTTTATTTTAGTCTAGCATTTATTGCCCATCCCTTCAGAAGGTGGTGTTAAGCCGCCTTCTTGAATTGCTGCAGTCCATGTGGCATGGGTACACCCACTGTGCTGTTAGGGACAGAGTTCTAGGATTTAGACCCAATGATACAGAGGAGGTTTGATTGAAATCAATGGACAGTGGGGTGGTATGAGTAGATTAGAAACAGGGAACTCTGATGTCCATGTTCAAAAGAGGGAGCTGGAAAGCAGACAGACCCAAGTAACTATCAACGTACTTGCCTTATTCCATTCTATATGAACTAATATAGTTGATTACCAGGAATAATATTGAGATCATCTTTACAATAGCAGCCAGTGAATGTGTGGTGTTACGGGGATATGGTGGTGGAGAGGGACTGGGTAAGATATTCTGTCAGAGAGTCAGTGCAGACCCGATGGGCCAAATGGCCTCTCCTGCACTGTAGGGATTCTATGATTCTATGAATAGCATTACTAATCCACATGCTTTCAGAGGGGGAGGATCCCGCTGGACAAATGTCCTTAATTGCTTTGCAGAAGTGGCAATACAATTGAACTGTTGACCGCTGATTTCCATAAGGCTGCTCAGAGAGTTGGGCACAATAGGCAGCACAGTGGCAAAGAAATAGACAAAAGTGCAACATGCAGGAAAGAATAATAAGCTGATAAAGCATACCAACCAAATGGTGCGGAAATATCTAGGGATGAAAGTTGGAAGAGACCTTGGGGTCTTAGTAGATTCAATGCTAAACATTTCCAACCAGCTGCATTGCAGCAATCAACACAAAGAGGTTGTGATGTACATAACCTGAACAGGACGGATAATTCAAACCAGGCTGAACAGTGCCTAAGAGACAAGAAAGCTGTGGTGAACAATGCTAATTAGAGTGACACAGCTAATCCAATGGAGAAACTCATGTTATTCAGCCTGGAAAATGTCTTTGAACCATAGGATCCCAACAGTGCAGAAGGAGGCCATTCAGCCCATCGAGGCTGCACCAAAAGTGCATCTTACCCAGGCCCTAGCCCCATAACCCCATATATTTATCTCGCTAATTCCTCCTAACCTACACATCAGTCAAAAACTGCAGCTGTAAATGCAATCCGGGGGGGGTGGGGGGTGGTGGCACAATGGTTAGCACTGCTGCTTCACAGGTTTGAATTATCCGTCCTGTTCAGGTTATGTACATCACAACCTCCTTGTGGTGATTGCTGGTGGTGGCACAGTGGTTAGCACTGCTGCTTCACAGCTCCAGGGACCCTGGGTTCGATTCCCGGCTTGGGTCACTGTCTGTGTGGAGTTTGCACATTCTCCTCGTGTCTGCGTGGGTTTCCTCCGGGTGCTCTGGTTTCCTTCCACAGTCCAAAGATGTGTGGGTTAGGTTGATTGGCCATGCTAAAATTGCACCTTAGTGTCCTGGGATGCGTAGATTAGAGGGATTAGCGGGTAAAATATGTAGGGATATGGGGGTAGGGCCTGGGTGGGATTATGGTTGGTGCAGACTCGATGGGCCGAATGGCCTCTTTCTGTACTGTAGGGTTTCTATGTTCTGTGACATCCTGGGACACTAAGGGGCGATTTAGCATGGCCAATCCACCTAAACTGCCCATGAGATGGGTTGATAGCAAGATTGTTCAGAAGACAGAGTTAACCTGGAATTTTACTTTAAATTAAACTGTGGGATTAGGACTCAGGGACAAAAGCACAAAGTAACAAAAAATAATTTTGGGACAATACCAGGAAACTCTTGGTACTAAGAGCCATCAGCATGTGCAATCAACGTCCGGATAGAGTAGTGGAGGCAAACACTCTAGAATAATGAAAGAAATGATTGGATGCCACAATAGTCACAATGGGATATTAAGGACATGTTAAGATCTTTCTGTGTCGCTAGATTAAAATAGGCTGCATAGGTTTCCTCATCTGTAATAACCTCACGATAAGCCCTTCTTACTAAAAGAACAAAAATGACACAAATAGAAGCAAATGACTGCGGATGCTGGAATCTGAAACAAAAACAGAAAATGCTGCAAAATCTCAGCACGCCTGTCAGCATCTGTGGAGAGAGAACAGAACTAATGTTTCGAGTCTGGATGACTCTTTTCACAGTAACTTCATTGCAGTGTTAGTGTAAGCCTACTTGTGACATTAATAAATACATTTAAACTTAAAGTCTTCATCGGACAATGACACGGGACCAGAATTAATCTGTTCTTGACTTCGACAGAGTGTCAACGGAACGAGAAATTAGATAAAAATGTAAAACAGGCTGCCAAGCTGCTGTCACCCGTTTTACGCTGCCACACAAAATTAGAATTACCCATTTGTGTTTAATTATAAATTAAATATATGCACATTTGTACTCGGTTTGAGTTCGACTGCCAGGCGGTACAACTATCGCAAGGTCACTGCTGATTTTGTAGAGCCAGCTACTTCCAGCCATCCAAAAAATCCAGCCATTTATTACATCTAACGGTCGGACTTTGTCAATCATTCCAGTCCATTTACAGCCCAGTGAGTATCATGTCAAATCTTGCCAGGCTTCCTAAAGTCATTTTCAACAGTTTGCAAGTGATTTGCTTTTAGTTTTATGCCTCCTGTCAGTGGTTCCTTAACTGATTCACCAACTAACTTGCAAACGCCCATAAACAGTCACCCTTCTCATGAAAACAGACCCAGTCGATATACACGTACACCAGAGCAGCCCCAGTAATTGCATGCAAAACAAAGCACTCATCAAGGTACAAGACTGCGCATCACGTCATGCAGAATTGGGGGCAATTCTGCCATCGCGACCCGCAACTTTACTGGTGGGTCGAGGTAGGAGATGCACGTTGCCGGCCTTGTTCCGGGATTGCGCATGCGCTGGGAACACATCTCCCAGAGCCGGAGAATAGTCGGAGACCAGACCACGCTGGAAACCAACGGGAAGACAGGTAAGTCATTTGAATCTCTTTTAAATGTATTTTAAATATGTTTAGCGGTTCATTATCGGGAACTTGCCAGTCCCGATTGAATCTCCCACTGCGCCAGGAGCACTTCATTCCGGTGGGGTTTAGAGTAGCTCCTCATGTTCGGGGATCCAGCGGGAGACCCCGCCAGAATGAAGAAGGGGCAATTGGAGCCCCCCACGGGGTCGGGCGGTGGGGGCATGGTGCCTCCTAGGCATGGGCACCCTGGTAGTGCCAGCCTGTGCCCCCTGGCACTGCCCAAGGGGCAAGGTGTCCATGCCCAGGAGGTAACTTGGCACTGCCCACCGGGCATCAGGCAGTGCTAAGGGGACGGGGCCTATTGTGGGCAGGGCCTAGGGGCGATCAGTGGGGGTGGGGGGGTCCTGCTGCCACTCTGCATGGTGATCATTCTGGCATGGGGGGAGGGCAGCAATTGGGGTGGGCTGGGGGGGGGTGGTGATCTGCCAAGGAGGGCCTGCTTTCCGGGGGAGGGGTCTGACCCTGGGGGGGGGATCAGGGTGGGGTGGGGGGGGGGGTCTGCCGGGGTGAGAGTGTGGGGTGAATCACCACTGCTGAAGGGGGGTATGCTGGACATCGGGGCACTCCGGAGCGGGTGGGGGGAGGGTCAGGGCTGGCCCGGGAATTGTTGTAAAGGCCGTGATCGGGCCATGGGGGGGTGCTGAGGGGGTGGTGGCAGCACGGTGCGGGTCCCGGGCTGGCCAGCAATCGGGTAGACAGACAGATCGGGACCACTGCGCACGCGCAGAGTTCCAGAACCGTCAGACTCCGGCGTGAATAGGCCCCATCCCTCCGGATTTTAATGAGATTCATGAATGGGACCTCTGCAGTGCACAGAGTGCGGAGATTCAGTGAGAAGTTGAATTGTCAAAACTGTCATATTAACGATAGAGGGTTGGCAGCAGGAGAAATACTTAATACAATTAATGTTACCAGAGAGGCAGTGCTGGGTAGACTAATGGGACTGAAGGTGGACAAGTCCCCGGGTCCGGATGGAATGCATCCCAGGGTATTGAAAGAAATGTCAGAGGTAATAGTGGATGCGTTAGTGATTATTTATCAAAACTCGTTGCATTCTGGGGTAGTGCCGGTTGATTGGAAAACGGCTAATGTTACGCCGCTGTTTAAAAAAGGAAGGAGACAAAAGGCGGGTAACTATAGGCCGGTCAGCTTAACGTCTGTAGTAGGGAAAATGCTGGAATCCATTATTAAAGAGGAGATAGCAGGGCATCTGGATAGAAATGGTTCGATCAATCAGACGCAGCATGGATTCATGAGGGGAAAGTCGTGCTTGACGAACATGTTGGATTTTTATGAAGATGTGACTAGGGCGGTTGATGGAGGAGAACCGGTGGATGCGGTGTTTTTGGATTTCCAAAAGGCGTTTGATAAGGTGCCCCATAAAAGGCTGCTGAAGAAGATTAGGGCACACGGAGTTGGGGGTAGTGTGTTAAAGTGGATTGGGGACTGGCTATCCGACAGGAAGCAAAGAGTCGGAATAAATGGGTGTTTTTCCGGTTGGAGGAAGGTAACTAGTGGCGTGCCGCAGGGATCGGTACTCGGGCCGCAACTGTTTACCATTTATATAGATGATCTGGAGGAGGGGACGGAGTGTAGGGTAACGAAGTTTGCAGACGACACAAAGATAAGTGGAAAAGTGAATCGTGTGGAGGACGGAGAAGATCTGCAGAGAGATTTGGACAGGCTGAGTGAGTGGGCGAGGATATGGCAAATGGAGTATAACGTTGACAAATGCGAGGTTATACACTTTGGAGGAAATAATAACAAATGGGATTACTATCTCAATGGAAACAAATTAAAACATGCTACCGTGCAAAGGGACCTGGGGGTCCTTGTGCATGAGACGCAAAAGCCCAGTCTGCAGGTACAACAGGTGATCAAGAAGGCAAATGGGATGTTGGCCTATATTGCGAGGGGGATAGAATATAAAAGCAGGGATGTCTTGATGCACCTGTACAGGGCATTGGTGAGGCCGCAGCTGGAATACTGTGTGCAGTATTGGTCCCCTTATATGAGGAAGGATATATTGGCATTGGAGGGAGTGCAGAGAAGGTTCACCAGGTTGATACCGGAGATGAGGGGTTTGGATTATGAGGAGAGGCTGAGGAGATTGGGTTTGTACTCGTTGGAGTTTAGAAGGATGAGGGGGGATCTTATGGAGACTTATAAGATAATGCGGGGGCTGGATAGGGTGGAGGCGGAGAGATTCTTTCCACTTAGTAAGGAAGATAAAACTAGAGGACACAGCCTCAAAATAAAGGGGGGTCGGTTTAAGACAGAGTTGAGGAGGAACTTCTTCTCCCAGAGGGTGGTGAATCTCTGGAATTCTCTGCCCACTGAGGTGGTGGAGGCTACCTCGCTGAATATGTTTAAAGCGCGGATGGATGGATTCCTGATCGGTAAGGGAATTAAGGGTTATGGGGATCAGGCGGGTAAGTGGTACTGATCCACGTCAGATCAGCCATGATCTTATTGAATGGCGGGGCAGGCTCGAGGGGCTAGATGGCCTACTCCTGCTCCTATTTCTTATGTTCTTATGTTCTTATGTCATGATCTCGAACAGTTTTCCTGCCAATTCAGCGTTTTTGGGAGATCGCTCCCCCCCCCAACCCCTCCCCCGCCCCCCCATTGCCGATTACATTTACAGCTGCAGTTTTTGATTACATTCTATCCTCCACAGTGGAAGTTGTTCTCAGAATGTTCTTGGACAATCTTTCAAATAATCTTTAAATGGATCTGCATTGATCATGGCATCCTTGTTAATCTCATTTGGAACTTAAGGTCACGGGAAATAAGAGCAGAAGTGAGCCATTCAGCCCATCAAGTGTGCTCTGCCTTTCAATCTTATTTTTGTTTTATTTAAAGGGGTGTTGCATCGCTGGCTAGACCAGCCTTTATGGCCCATCTCTAGTTGTCCTTGAAAAGGTGGCGGTGAGCTGCCTTCTTGAACTGTTGCAGTCCTTGAGAAGCAGGTACATCCAGAGTGCTGTTGAATCAGGTTTTCAAAGCTTGCAGAGGGATTTGTGAAGAAAGCTTGCAGAAAAATGGGCTGAAAAATGGCAAATGGAATTTAACGCAGACAAGTGTGAGATATTGCACATTGGAAGGACAAACCAAAGTAGAACGTACAGGGTAAATGGTAGGACCCTGAAGAGTGCAGTTGAACAGAGGGATCTGGGAATACAGGTACAGAATTCCCTAAAAGTGACGTCACAGGTGGATAGGGTCGTAAAGAGTGCCTTTGGTACATTGGCCTTTATAAATCGGAGTATCGAGTATAAAAGTTGGAGTGTTATGGTAAGGTTATATAAGACATTGGTGAGGCCAAATTTGGAGTATTGTGCACAGTTTTGGTCACCTAGTTACAGGAAGGATGTAAATAAGGTTGAAAGAGTGCAGAGAAGGTTCACAAGGATGTTGCCGGGACTTGAGAAGCTGAGTTACAGAGAGAGATTGAATAGGTTGGGACTTTATTCCCTGGAGCGTAGAAGATTAAGGGGAGATTTGATAGAGGTGTATAAGCTTTTGATGGGTATAGATAGAGTGAATGCAAGCAGGCTTTTTCTGCTGAGGCTGGGAGAGAAAAAAACCAGAGGGCATGGGTTAAGGGTGAAAGGAGAAAAGTTTAAAGGGAATATTAGGGGGGGCTTCTTCACGCAGAGAGTGGTGGGAGTGTGGAATGAGCTGCCGGATAAAGTGGTAAATGCGGGGTCACTTTTAACATTTAAGAAAAACCTGGACGGGTTCATGGATGAGAGGGGTGTGGAGGGATGTGGTCCAATTGCAGGTCAGTGGGACTTGGCAAAAAATGGTTCGGCACAGACAAGAAGGGCCAAAAGGCCTGTTTCTGAGCTGTAATTTTCTATGGTTCTATGGTTCTATGGAATCACTCAGAGGGTGGTGGGAATCTGGAATGCACTTCCTAGAAGGGCAATGAAGGCTGGAAACCTTACAACCTTGAAGCTATATTTGCATGAGCACTTGATATCATAACATTCAAGGATATTCTCTGTGGAGTTTGCACGTTCTCCCCGTGTCTGCGTGGGTTCCCTCTGGGTGCTCCGGTTCCTCCCACAGTCCAAAGATGTGTGGGTTAGGTTGATTGGCCATGCTAAAATTGCCCCTTAGTGTCCTGAGGTGCGTAGGTTAGAGGGATTAGCGGGTAAATGTGTAGGGATATGGGGGTAGGGCCTGGGTGGGATTGTGGTCGGTGCAGACTCGATGGGCCAGATGGCCTCTTTCTGCACTGTAGGGTTTCTATGATTTTATGATATGGGACAAGTGCAGGAAAATGGGATTGGCGCGCCTTTAGTGGTAGTTATTGTCGGTGCAGATTCGATGGGCCGAAGGGCCTTGACATCTATAACTCTATGTGCAGATTCTAGTTCTTTGCTGCTCTCTGAAGCATGGGCAGGCCATGTCTGAGCTGATGGCTGAGTGTGAAAGGAAGTGACAGTATTCAATACTGTCTTCCTGCTCTTCCACCAGCTGTTACTTTTCCATCAGTGCCTGGTGAAGTGGTAGTTCTTGGAAGGAGAAAGACCTTGCAGCAAATCCCATTCCCTTATCACCTCCTTTACTTGCCGATTGACATTGGCTCCCAATCAATCAGTGTATTCCTTTTAAAATTCTCATTGGGGAGATGAATGTACACTTCAAAGACAGGTGTGGGACAAGTGGGTTCCCATCCATGGGGCTCTGGCAACAATGCACCATAGAAAGCATTCTTTCTGGTTGTATCACAGCTTGGTATGGCTCCTGCTCTGCCCAAGACTGCAAGGAACTACAAAACATCGTGAATGTAGCCCAGTCCATCACGCAAACCAGCCTCCCATCCATTGACTCTGTCTGCACTTCCCGCTGCCTCGGCAAGGCAGCCAGCATAATTAAGGACCCCGCACATTCTCCCTTCCGCCTTCTTCCATCGGGAAAACGATACAAAAGTCTGAGATCACGTACCAACTGACTCCAAGACCACTTCTTCCCTGCTGCTGTCAGACTTTTGAATGGACTTACCTTGCATTAAGTTGATCTTTCTCTACACCCTAGCTATGACTGTAACACTACATTCTGCACTCTCTCCTTTCCTTCTCTATGAACGGTATGCTTTGTCTGTATAGCGTGCAAGAAACAATACTTTTCACTGTATGTTAATACATGTGACAATAATAAATCAAATCAAATCAAATCAATACTGGGGAAAATGGTACCTGTAGTGTTGGGATGGTCTGCACCCAAACTGTGCCGGGATTGGTGTTCTCATGAGCAGCATGACTAGAGAAGTAGAATCCCTACAGTGCAGAAAGAGGCCATTTGGCGCAGAGAGTCTGCACCGGCTCTCCGAAAGAGCATCTCACCCAGTCCCTCCCCTCCACCCTATCTCTATAAGCCCACACAGTTACCATGACTAATCAACCTAACCTACACGTCTTGTTGAAGTTGTACAAGACATTGGTGAGGCCACACTTGGAATACTGCGTACAGTTCTCATCACCCTATTATAGAAAGGATATTATTAAACTAGAAAGAGTGCAGAAAAGATTTGCTAGGATGCTACCCAGACTTGATGGTTTGAGTTATAAGGTGAGGCTGGATAGGCTGGGACTTTTTTCTCTGGAGCGTAGAAGGCTGAGGGGTGATCTTATAGAGGTCTATAAAATAATGAGGGGCATAGATCAGCTAGATAGTCAACATCTTTTCCCAAAGGTAGGGGAGTCTAAAACTAGACGGCATAGGTTTAAGATGAGAGGGGAGAGATCCAAAAGTGTCCAGAGGGGCAATTTTTTCACACAGAGGGTGGTGAGTGTCTGGAACAAGCTACCAGAGGTAGTAGTAGAGGTGGGTCCAATTTTGTCTTTTAAAAAGCATTTAGGCAGTTACATGGGTAAGATGGGTACAGAGGGATGTGGGCCAAATGCGGGCAAATGGGATTAGCTTAGGGGTTTAAAATTAAAAAGGGTGGCATGGACAAGTTGGGCCAAAGGGCCTGTTTCCATGCTGTAAACCTCTATGACTCTATGACACTACACATCTTTGGACTGTGGGAGGAAACCGGAGCACCCGGAGGAAAACCACGCAGACACGGGGAGAACATGCAAACCCCACACAGAGAGTCGCCCAAGGCTGGAATTGAATCCGGGTTCCTGGTGCTGTGAGGCAGCAGTGCTAACCACTGGGCCACTGTGCTGTCCCCAGTAGTGAACAATTTAACCTAAGTAACGGGAAAAGGGATCAAATTTAGGAAGATATGGTAAATCAAAGAGTAGAGACAAGGCAAAAGAGAAAGGTATTATTACAGGAACTGAAAAGCAGACTGTGACAGGGAAGGATAGAGAGTAGAAATCTAACTGACAATCAACGGATGAGATTAGAGGATAGAAAATCGATAAACGGATAAAACAAAAAGCTCTGTATTTGAATGCACAAAGCATTCGAAACAAAGCAGATCAACTAAGAGTGCATGGAGAAATAAATAAGTAGGATTTGATGGTGACTGCAGAGACATGGCTGTAGGAGGACAAGACTATATTGGGACTTGAATATTCAAGTGTACAGGACATTTGGGAAGGACAGGAAGTGGGGGAAACGTGGAGGGATGGCTCTGTTAATTAATGATGGTATTAGCACAATAGAGAGGGATGCCATAAGTTCAGAAAACCAGGATGTGGAAATGGTTTGAACAGAGATGAGAAATGGTAAAGGCAGGAAGTCACTTGTAGGAGTTGTGCACAGGTTTCTTAATAATAACCATATGATAGGGTGGAGCTTAATGGAGGAAATTATGGTTTGTCAAAAAAGGTACGGTGATAATCATGGGAAATATGAATCTACATAGAGGCTGAAAAGGTCAGATAGTGAAAGGTAGTCTAGATGAGGAGTCAGAGAATGTTCCTGGGATAGTTTCATAGAACAGCAAGGGCGGCAAGGTGGCACAGTGGTTAGCACTGCTGCCTTGCAATGCCAGGGAACCGGGTTCGATTCCCGGCTTGGGTCACTGTCTGTGTGGAGTCTGCACTTTCTCCCCATGTCTGTGTGGGTTTGCTCCGGTTTCCTCCCACAGCCCGAAAGATGTGCTGGTTAGGTGCATTGACCATGCTAAGTTCTCCTTCAGTGTACCCGAACAGGTGCTGGAGTGTGGTGACTGGGGGATTTTCACAGTTATATAGAGCATCAGTGAGATGACATCTGGAGTACTGTGTACAGGATTTGTCGTGTTATTTGAAGCAATTGCATTTCAGAAAAGTTTTACCAGATTAATAGCTGAAATGGGCGGGTTGTCTTAAGGGCTAAAGTAGGAGAGGCTAGGCCAAGAATTTAGAAGAGTAAGAGGTGACTTGATTGAAATATATAAGATCCTGAAGGATCTTAAAAGGGTGGATATGAAGAGGATATTTCCTCTGTGGCAGAATCTAGAACTAAGGATCACTGTTTAAAAATAAGGGCTCACCCATATAAAATGGGATTGAGACAATTTTTTTCACACAGAAGATTGTGAGTCTTTGGAACTCTCTTCTGAAAAGGTGATGGAAGTGAAGTCTTTGAACAATTTTAAGAGATGGATAGATTCTTGATAAGAAAGGGGGTGATTGGTTTTCAGGGGTAGGTGGGATGCAGATTTGATTTGATTTGATTTGATTTATTGCCACATGTACTGGGATACTTGTTTCATGTTCGCTATACAGGCAACACATACCATTCATGAAGTACATAGGGGAAAAGGAAAGGATAGGGTGCAGAATATAGTGTTGCAGCTACAGGTCGGGTGAAGAAAAAGATCAGCTGAATATATGATAGGACCATACAAAAGTCGGATGGCAGCTGGGAAGAAGCTGTTCTTGTTTTCAGACTTTAGTATCTTTTTCCTAACTAGAAGAAGGTGCAAGAAATATGTCTGGGGTGCGTGGGGTCCTTGATCATGTTTGCAGCTTTCCGAGGTTGCTATCAGATCAGTCATGATATTTTTAAATGGCAGAGTAGACTCGATGGGCCGAATGGCCTACTCCTGCTCCTTGATCATATGTTCTTATGTATACTCATCCTTATTTTCAAATCCTTCCATGATCTTGCTGCTTCCTTTCTCTATAATCCCTTAGCTCCTCTAATTCTTGTCCCCTGAGCATCCCCAATTTTAATTGCTCCACCATTGATGGCCATGTCTTCAGTTATCTGACCCCAAGCTCTGGAGTTACCTCCCAACATCACTCCGCCTCTCTCTGCCTCATTTCTCTCCTTCAGAACAGTTCCTAAACTTGCGCCTTGGACCAAGATTCTAGCCAACGGACCTGAACCGAATGGCTATAAGAGGGAAACAGTCAGGACATGATTTGTTGAACAACGCAATGTTTTTGCAGCCAGATTTCCCTCTACCACCATGTGATAGAGCACCAATAGTTGCACGATATGCATTCTCCACTCCATTACGTTAGGAGTTGTAAGCACACTCTGAGCTGTGAACAGGGTATCTGCTATCATGCAAACTAATAAAGAACAGGGAGAAAGCCAAAAATTAAATCCCCCTCTCTGGCTCAATGTCATCATTTGTTTTACAGCGCACCTGTGAAGAACCTTGGGATGTTTCATTATGTTAAAGGTTCTATATAAATGTAATGTGCTGTTGTTATATTTGGATACTAACTTCATGCAGCTTTTACAATATAAGGTTCAAATTTTAACTGCATCTAGAAGAGCGGAAGCGAATGCTGCATGGTGGCAGAGTGGTTAGCGCTGCTGCCTCACAGCGTCAGGGACATGGGGTCGATTCCCAGCTCGGGTTACTGTCTGTGCGAAGTCTGCACATTCTCCCCGTGTCTGCGTGGGTTTATTCCGGGTGCTCCGGTTTCCTCCCACAGTCCGAAAGATGTGTTGGTTAGGTGCATTGGCAATGCTAAATTCTCCCTCAGTGTACCCAAACAAAGTAAAAGTTTAAAGTTTATTTATTAGTCACAAGTAGACTTACATTAACACTGCAATGAATTTACTGTGAAAATCCCCTTGTCGCCACACTCCAGTGCCCGTTCGGGTACACTGAGGGAGAATTTAGCATGGCCAATTGAACAGAGGGTGGCACGGTGGCACAGTGGTTAGCACTGCTGCCTCACAGTGCCAGGGACCCGGGTTCGATTCCCAGCTTGGGTCACTGTCTGTGTGGAGTCTGCACGTTCTCCCTGTGACTGCATGGGTTTCCTCCGGGTGCTCCGGCTTCCTCCCACAGTCCAAAAGGCGTACTGGTTAGATGTATTGGCCATGCTAAATTCTCCCTCGGTGTGCCCGAACAGGCGCCGGAGTGTGGCGGGCTCGGGGATTTTCACAATAAATGTAAATCTACTTGTGACTAATAAATAAACTTAAACAGGTGCCAGAGTGTGGTGACTAGGGGATTTTCGCAGTAACTTCATTCTAGTGTTAATGTAAGCCTACTTGTGACTAATAAATGAACTTTAACTATTTTGTGGTTTAATTTCAGTCATTGCGCTAATTTCTATCATATGTTATCAGTGACATTTAAACAGATGTTGTTCCTTTTCATTTCTGGCACTATTTAAAAAAAAACTCTGGATCTAAGCAATGAAGTGTATCTACAATTGTACCGTGAGCTGTTGACATGTCATGCCTCTCAGTTTAATGTTGATGCTTTCTGTATCGTTTCCTGGTATCGTCGTTCCTTTATTATTTATTTTGCAGACACCTTCATATTTTTCCAATGTTGTTTTCACATCCATCAAAAGCAGTTGTCTTGCACATTTTGCCATTGCATTTCCTGACAGCTCAGCAGTTTCCATCAGCAAAGTTCAAATCTCCCAGTCATTGGCTTCTGAGGCACGTAACCTTCCCTGAATTTGTTTTTAATCTGTTACTGGCTTCGTGACTTGTACAGTAAACCATTCTGTCAGCTTATTTTCCACTTTGATGCAGCATTGTGCTCAAGTACACACTCCTTGATGTCACGGCGGCATTCCTCCAAAATATCACAGACTGTCATTATTTTCCCACCTTGCTTCGCTGTTCATGCCACTGAATGGATTTTCAGAGTCAATGAAGCTGAACATAACAGGCTATTCTTGTCGTCGGCTTTTCTCGGTGTTACAATAGGACGTTAAACACTTTTCCCAGGATTTATGAGACCGTCAGCAGTAAACTACATGGAACTAATCTCACAACGCCAAGGTGCATTGGCAGAGTACTTCTCAAATAGCACTTCAGGTACACACTCCTGAACCTTTGAGAGAGCAATTGGAAAATGTTGTGAGGCATTTCGATGAAACTCAAAGGTGAGACAATGGGTCACAATCAGGAAAAGATGCATAAAAATCTAGGATGCCATTTTTTTTTACATTGATAAGATTTGAGTCAGTGACAATGAAGCTGGAAAGCTCATATACTGCAGTGCATTGATATAGCAGGGCAGTCAAATCACTAAATTATTTTTTTCTAGTGGTTTTCCACTCTGCTTCTGCTCCATCCTCTGTTCATCTTGCACACACATTGGATTTTTGTTTGCAAAATTAAAAACCACTCAAGCATCCCTTTTGTATTATTTGGTGTTATGGGCTGTCATCAAATGTCATTTCCAGTAATATTTCCAGTATCAAAGTCTCGAGTCAAATGGTAATCTGTTTTTATTATTTTCTTTTAATTAATTGCAAAATACAATGATCAATATAAAAAAAAAGTGTTGGAGATTTTGAATACATTTAATTCAGGACCTGAAACCTTCAGTTCTGTAAAAGTGCCAGAGGATTGAAGAACTGCCAATGTAACACTCTTGTTCAAAAAGGGAGGGAGACAAAAAAAAATGTAACTATGGGCCAGTTAGCTTAACATCTGTCACTGGGAAAATGCCAGAGTCCCTTATAAAGGATACAATAGCAAAGTATTTAGAATGACCTAATATAATGAAGCAGAATCAGCATGGCTTCATGAAGGGGAAAGTCAGGCCTGACAAATTAATTAGAATTCTTTGAGGTGGCATCGAGCAGGATAGATAAAGGGGGACCAGTAGATGTAATATATTTACATTTCCAAAGAGCCTTCGATAAAGTACCGCACTAAAGGTTTGAAGTTTTTAAGTTTAACTTTAAACTTTATACTTGGATTTCCAAAGGACGTTTGATAAAATACCACACAAAAGGCTACTGAATAAGATATGAGTCTTTGGTGTTGGGGGTAGTACGGATAGAAGATTATCTAACGAATGGAAGACATTATTGGAATAGATGGGCATTTTCAGAATGCCAATCTATAACTAGTGGAGTGCCACAGGGGCTACAATTATTTACAATATATATTAATGACTTGAATTAAGGAAGGGAACATATTATTGCCAGGTTTGTTGATGACACAAAAATAGGTGGGAAGGCAAGTGGTGAGGACGACATAATGGGCGGGATTTTCCGGCTGCACTTGCCCCAAGGCTGGAAAATCCCACCCGAGATTAATGGACCTTTTGCATGATCTGTGGCCCACCCGCTATGAATTCTGTGGCGGGTGGGATGGGAAAATTCCACACAAAGAGTCTACAGAGGGATACAGGCAGGTTAAGTGAGTGGGCCAAAATTGGCAGACGGAATATAATGTAGGAAAATGTGAAGTCATGCACTTTGGTAGGAAGAAAAAAGGAGCTGAATATCATTTAAATGGAGAAAGACTGCAGAAAGTTGCAGCACAGAGGGATTTGGGGATCCTCATGCATAAATCACAAAAAGCTAGCATGCATTTTGTAAAAATTCATTGATGGGATATGGGCATCGCTGGCTAGACCAGCATTTATTGCCCATCCCTAAACAACCTTGAGCTGAGTGGCTTATAAGGTCATTTTAGAGGGCAGTTAAGGGTCAACCACTTCCCTGTTCAGCAGCGAATAGGAAAGGCAATTGGAAGGTGGCCTTTACTGCAAAGGGAATAGAGTAGAAAAAATAAGGAAGTCCCGTCAACACTACGCAATGCACCCGTTAGACCAGACCTGAAATACGGTGAACAATGTTATCCCTTTATCCAAGGAATGATATTCTGGCATTGGACGCAGTCCAGAGAAGGTTCACTAGGTTGACCCCGGATAAGGAGGGATTTCCTCATGAGGAGATGGTGAGAAGGTTGGGGCTGTGCTCATTATAGTTTAGAAGAATGAGGAGCAACCTCATTGAGACATAAAGGATTCTCAGGGAGCTTGACAGTTTGTTTTCCAGTCTGCTTCTACTCCACCAGAGAACCGGAGGGTATAATCTCAGAGTAAGGGGATCGCGCATTGAAGACAGAGATGAGGAGGAATTTCTTCTCTCAGGGTAGTGAATATGTGGAATTCCTTACCACAGAGGGCAAAAGAAGTTTGAGTTGTTAAATATGTTGAAGGCTGGGAGAGACACACTTTTAATCAGGATGGAAATCAAGGGCTATGGGGATAAGGCAGGTAAGTAGATTTGATAATTATCATATCAAATCACGATCTCATTGAATGGTGGAACAGACTCGATGGGCCAAATGACCTACTTCTGCTCCTCCGTCTTTTTACTCTTATTGTCTTATAGCAGGGTAACAAGTTTTTACAAGTTCATCGGCTTGAGACCCAGTAACTTTTGATGTCTGAGACTCATTCACATTTGAGCGATGAATGGATTACTTGATGCCAACAGGAATTGGGCATCCTGCCCATTTGATGCCCACAATTTCCAGAGTGCATTCCAAGGCCTGTTTAAGTTAAGATACATTGCTTTTGTTGGCAGAGCAAAATTTATTTTGTCTCAACATCCTTTGGCAATATTACCGCACAGACTGTGGGCTCAAAACCCTGCCCCTGTGCCTTGGATAGAGTGCCGGAGAATAGGACTAGGAAGTGTTCATCATCGTTCATCTTTCACAGTCACTGGAAGTGATGAGGGCCTGACCCATGGCTGTGGAATTGGGGCTTCGGGAGCAAAACATGTCACCCACACTTAGTGTGTCAGTTCCTACACCCTGCGCCTGCAAATCAGAAGATGTTGATTCCGGAAGACTGTAAGATGGCTAGTCGAAAGATGAGGTGGTTTTCTTTCAGCTCACTCTGAACTCCATTGGTATAGAGTTAAGAGGCTGAGGTCAGAGTAGGAGTAAAATGGAGAATTAAAATGGCAGGCTACAGGAGTTTGGGTTTACACTTGTGGACTGAACAGAGGTGTTCCACAAAGCGATCACCGAATCTGCGCTTGGACTCCTCAATGTGGAGGGGACCACACAATACACAGTGTGCTAAGCTGAGAGGAGTACAGGTAACTTTAGTGTGCCGAATTCATTCCTCACAATGCTGACTTCTCTATTATCTATTGTCAATTATTCACTATTATCAGTGCGGCACGATGGCAGTGGTTAGCATTGCTGCCTCATAACACCAGGGACCCGGGTTCAATTCCTGGCTTGAGTCACTGTCTGTGCGGAGTCTGCATGTTCTCCTCAAGTCTGCGTGGGTTTTCTGCGGGTGCTTCAGTTTCCTCCCACAGTCTGAAAGACGTGCTGGTTAGGTGCATTGGCCATGCTAAATTCTCCCTCAGTGTACCCGAACAGATGCTGGAATGTGGCGACTGGGGGATTTTCACAGTAACTTCATTGCAGTGTTAATGTAAGCCTACATGTGACACTGATAAATAATCTTAAATTATCTCTTCATTTAGCCTGCAAGTACTACCTTGGGTTTCTGATTGCCTGTCATTTTATTCCCCACTCCATTCCCACTCACCGATCTGTCCTCAGCTTCTGATATTTTTCCAATGAAGCTCAGAAATAGCTGGAAGAACAGCACCTCACCTTTTGATCAAGCACTTTACAGACTTCCAGAATTAAAGGCCGAAATCTTGACCCTGTGTTGCCATGTGCGAGTATGCCGGCGAGAACACGACTTCCGATCTCCCCCACCCCCTCACCGGTGACCTCATCAGGCTCATGTCCATCGCGAGAGTGAACTGCTTTGCATGCATTAGCATGCATTTCAATATTATTAACCGGCCTATCCCGCTGCATCTTGACCCCCCCGCCATATATTGACACCATGCCGATGTGACGTCACACCGGCAGAGTTTACCACATGTTCACATTGATGTCAACCTGTCTTGGGGGATTTCCCTCGGGGCGCAAAGATACGTATAACCCACAGGGAATGAGGGACATGGCCAGGCAGTGCCCTGGCAATGCCCCTTGACACTGCCCCTTGGCACAGGGTGACACTGCCAGGTTGGCACAATGCCTGTGCCAACCTGGCAATGCCAACATATGCCGAGAGGTGGTTCCCAGTGGGCTAGGTGCAGTCCAATGAGAAGGGCCTGCCAGATGCCAGTGATGGCTATTGTGGGGTGGGGGGCCAATGATCGCACGGGGCGGTGGAAGGTGCTGATAATTGTGGAGTAAGTGTGGGGAGATCATGGGAGTGGTTGCAGTGAATGCTTGCTCTGATCGGGGCTGGGGAGGGTAGCCCCTGATGCCTCAGTGGTGGGGGGGAGGTTTCCTTAGATTTCTGATCGGGGCCTTTTAAAGATGGCACCCTGATCACTGAGCAGCCGGGTTTTGCTGGCATGTTTAAACCCTGCCCCCTCCATCATGGCATGAATCACACCCCCTTGATTTATTTTGACAGAGTATGATGGAATCTGAAGAGAGAACCAACCAATTTCTTTGGAGAGAAACACGCCGGTTTTCTCATGAGAATAACATTGGCTGGAATTTTACCGCCCCGCATGCCACAGGAATCGGCGAGGGTGAGGGGCGGGCAATGGGAAGGTGCATTGACCTCGGGCGGGATATTACGGTTCTGGGATGAGCGAGCCGTAAAATCCCATCCACTCAGTCATTTTTTTGTAAGATTTCGCCCAAAGTTGATTGCAGCAATATCAGATCATAACCTTTGCCCCTTTTCAGTTGACGCTGAGTCTACTTTCTCATTTCTACCTTTTGGAGGTGTTTGTTTATTTACTTATCCCATTACCATTTTTAACAATTTCACTATCATCCCTTTTGTTAATCTCTCCTGCCTTCCATCCTATCATGAACCTCCCTCCTTGTCCCTAACGTCCTTTTCCCAACTTATCCTGTCTGGCTAATGCCTGTTACAACTCTAATTGTTGTGATGAAGAGTCACTGGCCTGAAACGTTAATTCTATTTATCTCTCCACAGACCCACCCCACCAGAAAATGTCAACATCGTTTGCATTCATCAAGTATCCTATGCGATTTATGATCATTTGCACTCAGAAGTGATCATTTAGCCATCATTTAACATCATTTCTCCCCAGAGATAGCCATTTAGCCATCATTTGACATAATCTATACCCCAAGTCGATCATTTAGCCATTACTTGACATCCCAAGCAATCAAATAGTGTTCAACTGGCATTATTGGTCTTTCAGTCGATATCGAATGAAATCATACCATGCTCAAACAATATTTGTGATCATTTAGCATCAATTAATTGTCTTCAAAGCAGTCAGAAGCAATCAGCTGCCATCAAAACATGACCATAGAGTTTGTTCATGTGAAAAATTCTAATTTCTGGTGACATGACAAAATTTGAAGAAGTTTCAGACATCAGTTGACATTGACAATGGGTGGGATTTTGCGACCCCGTTAGCCGTGAGCTAGATCTCACGAGAGGCAAAAATTGGATACGATTTTAAAATGCAATCTTCCCACTCCCGCTCTGGTCACACCATCAGGTTTATGCCACAGGGATGGCAAACTCTGTGCAAAGAACGGAAAATTCCACCCAGGATCTGTCACTTGTGGGCAGCAGGTTTTGAAATTCCACACATATTCCCAGAAGATCCCAGGAAGGAACCAAAGATGATGAATTGCCGGGTGGTCCACTTCATCTGACAGGCAAATCTAGGCCTCCTGTACCATAGAAACATAGAAACTAGAAGCAGGAGTAGGCCATTCAGCCCTTCGAGCCTGCTCCACCATTCATTTTGATCATGGCTGATCATCGAATTCAGTATCCCAATCCCCTCCTTTCTTCCATATCCCTTGATCCCTTTAGCCCCAAGAGCGATATCTAATTTCTTCTTGAAATCAGACAAATGCTGGAAAAGGTCCAGAGGAGGATCATAAGAATGATCCCTGGAATGAAGAGCTTGTCGCATGAGGAACAGTTGAGGACTCTGGGTCTGTACTCGTTGGAGTTAGAGGATGAGGACGGGGTCTTATTGAAACTTACAGGATACTGCAAGGCCTGGATAGAGTGGACATGGAGAGGATGTTTCCACTCGTAAGAAAAACTAGAACCAGAGGGCACAACCTCAGACTAAAGGGACAATCCTTTAAAACAGAGGTGAGGAGGAATTTCTTCAGCCAGAGAGTGGTGAATCTGTGAAACTCTTTGCCGCAGAAGGCTGTGGAGGCCAGGTCATTGAGTGTCTATAAGACAGAGATAGATAGGTTCTTGATTAATAAGGAGACCAGGAGTTATGGGGAAAAGGCAGGAGAATGGGGATGAGAAAATTATCAGTCATGATTGAATGGCGGAGCAGACTCGATGGGCCAAGTGGCCTAATTTTGCTCCTATGTCTTATGGTCTCATGGGTTTGGCCTCAATTACTTTCTGTGGTAGTGAATTCCACACATTCACCACCCTCTGGGTGAAGAAATAGCTCCTCACCTCAATTCGAAAGGGTTTATCCTCAAACAATGACCTCTAGTTTTGGACTCCCCCACCATTGGGAACATTCTTTCTGAATCTACCCTGTCTAACCCTGTTAGAACTTTGTAAGTTTCTATGAGATCCCCTCTCACTCTTCTGAATTCCAGTGAATATAATCCTATTATAATCCAGTGCTCAGTTATGAACAGGGAGCTCATTCTCTGATGTGCATGGAGCTATGTGAACAGAGTTCTGTGCTGTTCCCAGTTCTTCTGCGGACTGGCAGTAGTTTCAGGAGAAGGCGGGAAAGATTAGGAAACATTGGGGGTGAGAAATAAAAAAAGACAGGAAAAGTGTTATTAAAAAAATATTTTCAACACATTTTCTTTTGAGCGATTTAGACTACACGCTTGTTAAATTAATTTTTCAGGGCCAGAGAGATTGTACATAGGTAATTATCACGATGACATAATTAAAAGCTCACTCCTCAATGTACCAATTTATCCAGCTCATTTTGCCCCTGCTGCTGTGGTGTTGTTGCTGCCTCTCCTCTTGATCTTCATCTGAGATCCAAAGAACAGCTGCATAAACGGCTTCCATATCGTTGTGAAGGTTGACACTGGCAAGTGCAAGAAAGTTATCCCCAAAGCAATGAAAGCACCCTTAGAACAAGCCCAGGGAACAAAACCCTTCATCTTAGCCAAGAAAGTAGCTGTCTTATATCAACATTTAAAAATATTCATATTGCTCAGCCCACAACTATCTTTCCTTTTTTAAATGGAAAATTCCAGGAACATGTACTCAGAGTTATAGAATCCAGGATTAAAACCCCACTTAATTGCCTTTTTACATATGTAAATATCTGGCAAAGTGGTTAGCACTGCTGCCTCACAGCGCCAGAGACCCGGGTTCGATTCCCGGCTTGGGGTCACTGTCTATGTGGAGTTTGTATGTTCTCCCCGTGTCTGCGTGCGTTTCCTCTGGGTGCTGTGGCTTCCTCCCACACTCCAAAGATGTGTGGGTTAGGTGGATTGGCCATGCTAAATTGCCATTAGAGTCATGGGGACTAACTAACAGGGTAAATACGTGTGGTTACGGGGATAGGGCTTGGGTGGGATTGTTGTCAGTGCAGCCTTGATGGACCAAATGTCCTCTTTCTGCACTATAGGGATTCTATGATTCTATCGAGCTTCACAGTACAGAAAAGGCCCTTAGGCCTATTGCTCTAAGCCCGCCTGTCCCACTGGGTTTCTTAGACACTGAAGGATGCACGTGGTCTAAAGTTAGAAGTCAGTATGTTCCTGTGAGCTTGTTAACATAGCAGTTTCAGATGGTTTAAAAGGCCAACCACAGAGAATGAGACCCACCTTGATTGGATCCAAAACAGAAAATATAAAATAGATTTAAATGATGTATATTGAAAGAGAAATAAAGATTAGAAAATGTTAAGAGAGAGAAATAAAACAGACAGGAAAAGCATGAGAAAAAATATTTTCAACACTCATTTTCTTTTGATCGATAGAGAATACGCAATTGTTACATTAATTTTTCAGGGCCAGAGAGGTTGTTCAAAGGCAATTATCATGATCACATAATTAATAACTCACTACTAAATGTACCAACCTTTCCAGCATCTCTGGAACTAGGCATGTAAATTCGCTCACAGTGTTGCAGTCAGTTTAATGTTGAGTCTATCAACAAGGACCGTGAACACACACCCAGCAGAGAACACCTCTGACAGCAACTTCTGGATTTAAATATTTAATTGTGTAAGTGTGAGCTCCAAAAGGTGCTGTCAGACTTCCTCCATTATAAATATGAGTGCAGACACCTTCATGATGATTCCCAGCAGAAATTCCAGGTTATTGTACTCACAGAGGCACAGTGAGAGTGGCATGGTGGCACAGTGGTTAGCACTGCTGCCTCAAAGCGCCAGGAGCCCAGGTTCGATTCCGGCCTTGGGTCACTATGTGTGTGGAGTTTGCGCATTCTCCCCGTGTCTGCGTGGGTTTCTTCCGGGTGCTCCGGTTTCCTCCCACAGTCCAAATATTTGCAGGTTCAGCTCATAGAAATCATAGAATCCCTACAGTGCAGAAACAGGCCATTCAGCCCATTGAGTCTGCACCGACCACAATCCCACCCAAGACCTATCCCCGTAATCCCACATATTTACCCCACCCAGACTCAATGGGCTACAGTGCAGAAAGAGACCAATGGAGGGAGTCAGACCTGAACCCCAAATCCTCAAGTGGCAGCGAGCAGTAATGCGCTAGAGGGCAGGCTATTTGAAGAAACTTTCTTGCTCCATTCACAATGGGTGATCAAGGTTCAAATGCAGGCTGGGGCGATCAGCATTTCAGAACACCAAGCTGTGCGCACTTCAAATTACACCGCAAACCGAGAACTGACAAAACCTGAATAAGCAAATCATAATGCAAAATCTGGACAATGGGAATCACAAATAAAAATGTAATTGTTTATTTCAGATGGCCAAAAGCAAAGGACTTGCAGTAATACATTGAGAAGTTGTTATCCGATACGTCTAATGGTCATTACAGTGGATTGGACATGAATGTTAAACTACGACTTACATTTCCTGTATTGGAGATTGAAGAGTGCCATCTTGTGGCCATGTTCCAAGCAATCGACATGCTTTATTGTCGCTCTCTTCCTTCAGAAAGTGTCTTTTTAAAATTTTCATCAAATAATTTACCTTGTAACTTGCATTTGAACATAGGAATTCGGAGCAGGTGTAGGCTACCCAGCCCTTCGAACATTCGCCGCCATTCAATCAAATCATGGCTGATCTGACTGTAATCCCAACTACATATTCCCACCTACCCCAATAACCTTTCACACACACACTTCTGCATATCAAGGATCTATCTATCTTTGTCTTAAAAATATTCCAAGACTCTGCTTCCACTGCCTTTTGAGGAAGAGAGTTCCAAAAACTCACAACCCTACCATGGAAAGAAGACGCATTCATCATTTTAATGGATTCTTGTTTACTGGAGGGGCTCTCCCCAGTTCCCATTGTTCCACCATTGACAGCCAGACCCTTGGTTGCCAAGGCCCTAAAATCTAGATTCCCCTCCTGATGCACTATCAATCGAGCCGAGACTAGTTGTGGGCAGGACAAATAGGCTTTTATTGGCAAGAACTTAGAGCCGTCCCTGTCGGTGATCTGGTCTGAACTGAGAGCAAGGGGGGAGGAGCCACCGCCTTTATACCCAGACCAGGGGGAGGAGACTTGGGCGGAACCGACAGGGATGTGCCACATATACAGGTGCTGAGAAATACTAACTACGGTGGTTAACCACTACAGATAACATATAACAGTGGTTAACCACACCTCCCTAAATTTCTCAACATCTCTCTTATGCTTTAAGATGCTCCCCAAAGCTTACTTCTTTGACCAAGTTTTTGGCCAGCTGTCCAAGTATCTCCTTATTATTTGTGTGTACCCCTGTGAAATGCCTTGGCATGTTTCACTACACTTGAGGTGTTGTATTGTTCTTATTGTTAGGAGAGATCATCAAGGCCTCGTTTCACTGCTAGCTTTCCTACCAAGCCACTGTTGAAATAGAATTGGGGTGGCATGGTGGCACAGTGGTTAGCACTGCTGCCTCACAGCTCCAGGGACCCGGGTTCGATTCCCGGCTTTGGTCACTATCTGTGTGGAGTCTGCACATTCTCCCTGTGACTGCCAGTCTGGGTTTCCTCCTGGTGCTCCAGTTTCCTCCCACAGTCGAAAAAACGTGTGGATTGGTCAGGCTAAATTTTCCCTCAGTGTACCCGACCAGGCGCCGGAGTGTGGTAACTAGGGGATTTTCACAGTAACTTCATTCCAGTGTTAATGTAAGCCTACTTGTGACAATAATAAATGAAATAAAGAAAAGAGATGTAAATCTAAGCAAAGCCTATCAAAAATTCAGATACTAGCAACAGTTGCCATTCAGGTTGAGGCTTCTACTTTCGCAGAAGACTAAAGAAATTTGGCATGTCAGCTACGACTCTCACTAACTCTCACAGATGCACCATAGAAAGCATTTTTTCTGGTTGGTATCACAGCTTGGTATGGCTCCTGCTCTGCCCAAGAAGGAAGGAAGGAACTACAAAAGGTCATGAATGTAGCCCAATCCATCACACAAACCAGTCTCCCATCCATTGACTCTGTCTACACTTCCTGCTGCCTCGGAAAAGCAGCCAGCATAATTAAGGACACCATGCATCCCGGACATTCTCTCTCCACCTTCTTCCATCAGGAAAAAGATACAAAAGTCTGAGGTCACGTACCAACCGATTCAAGAACAGCTTCTTCCCTGCTTGCATTAAGTTGATCTTTCTCTACACCCTAGCTATGACTGTATCACTACATTCTGCACTCTCTCGTTTCCTTCTCTATGAACAGTACGTTTTGTCTCTATAGCATGCAAGAAACAATACTTTTCACTGTATGTTAACACATGTGACAATAATAAATCAAATCAAATCAAATAATCCATCAAGACTTGCTCACCATTATTTGAGTGGCACAGTGGTTAGCACTGCTGTCTCATAGTGCCAGGGACCTGGGTTCAATTCTGGCCATGAGGGCTGTGTGGAGTTTGCACGTTCTCCTCGTGTCTGTATAGGTTTCCTCTGGATGTTCCGATTTCCTCTCAGTGTTCACAGGATGTGTAGGTTCGGTGGATTGCCCATGCTAAATTGCCCTTAGTGTCCCAAGATGAGTAGGTCAGATGTATTAGCCATAAGAAAATGTGTGGTGTATCGGGGATAGGACGTGGGGAGGAGGGCCTGGGTAAGATGCTCTGTTGGAGAGTCAGTGCAGGCTCAATGAGCCAAATGACCTCTTCTGCACTGTAGGGATTCTATGATTCTACTGTGAATGGGAATAGGGGAGAGGGTAATGAGTACTTCAAAGATTGCGTATGGGCCAGCATTACTACTGTTTATATTTATTTTTAGGGGTAAAATCCAGGAGCTTTTGGCATCTGCATAACCCCTCGCGGTTAACAAATTGACACTCTAAGGGGAAAATATGTCACTTCAGTGCATGCAAGATCTTGGGTTAAGATATCGCTCTCAAATCTTGTCCCAGATGGAATGCCTGAGAGCAGGAGTCAACATGGGTGGGGGAAATTCATTGAGCAGGAGTCCAACACGGTGGCACAGTGGTTAGCACTACTGCCTCACAGTGCCAGGGACCCGGTTTGATTTCCGACTAGAGTCTGCATGTTTTCCCTGTGTTTGCATGAGTTTTCTCTGGCTGCTCCAGTTTCCTCCCACAGTCCGAAAGATGTGCTGGTTAGGTGCATCGGCCATGCTAAATTATCCCTCAGTGCACCCGAACAGGCGCCTAAGTGTAGCGACTAGGGGATTTTCACAGTAACTTAATTGCAGTGTTAATGTAAGCCTGCTTGTGACACTAATAAATAAACTTTAAACAAACATCAGCTCAGTGACGATGGGATGAACTTTTGCAATTAAGTTCAGAGAAGTTTGAATGTCTGCCGAGTTTCCCAAAGGCAAGCTCTGGGAAGTGTCTTTGCATGCATCTTCATGTCATGGGTGCTCATATAAAGGCCAATGTGCCAGAATGATGTTCCCCAATAGTATTTGAGGGAGGGTGCATGGATATAGCTTTCATTCTCCCGGTCAATGCTGCAGTCTCCATGCACGTGGATGAATGAATGAGGGGAGGAGTCTCCTGTGAACCTACAGAATGAGCTTCATCACGGGGAGGGGGGTCAGGGGTCGACCGGTGCGCACTCCAACGCTTTCCATTGGCTGTACTGTTAAGGGCCGAGGCACAGCTTCAAATTTTTTATTTATTTATATCCAATTCAATCCAATCAAACTCCAATTCAAAGTCTCAGCAAGTGAGACATTCCCGATCCAAGCTGACAAGACAGGCTCACCTTGTCTTGGGCTTGATCTACATGATCCAAGCTGATTGGAGCAGGCATTGCACCTCCTCCAAGACTATAAGACCATAAGACCATAAGACATAGGAGCAGAATTAGGCCACTCGGCCCATCGAGTCTGCTCTGCCATTCAATCATGGCTGATATTTTTCTCATCCCCATTCTCCTGCCTTTTCCCCATAACCCCTGATCCCCTTATTAATCAAGAGCCTATCTATCTCTGCCTTAAAGACACTCAATGACCTGGCCTCCACAGCCTTCTGCAGCAAAGTGTTCCACAGATTCACCACTCTGAGGCTGAAGAAATTCTTCCTCATTGCTGTTTTAAAGGATCATCCATTTAGCCTGAGGTTGTGCCCTCTGGTTCTATTTTTCCTACTAGTGGAAACATCCTCTCCACATCCACTCTCTCCAGGCCTCGCAGTATCCTGTGAGTTTCAATAAAATCCCCCCTCATCCTTCTAAACTCCAACGAGTACAGGCCCCGAGTCCTCAACTGTTCCTCATACGATAAGCTCTTCCTTCCAGGGATCATTCTTGTGAACCTCTTCTGGACCCTTTCCGTGGCCAGCACATCTTCCTTAAATATGGGGCCCAAAACTGCTCACAATACTCCAAGGCGTGATCTCATTTGCCAAATGGCTTAGATGCCGCTTTAAAAAACTGCTTCAAATGAAGCCGCAGTGTAACCTCATGACTTCAACCAAGTGCAGGACAACAATACTACTGAGGCATAGCTTCAAATATGCTAACTGGATGGATCACTGCAATTTGTTCACAAATCACCTCAGGCTTACATGTTGCTAGTTCCAGGCAACTCTGTACTTCTTACTAGCTGTGATCCAACTGAGGAGGAAGCAATGGGAGCATCGACTTCCTGCCCACTCCACTACAAGATTTTTTGTGCTCCTCTCCCATGCATAGCTAATGAGCTGATTAGCGCATGATAATGTTTGGCTAGCCATCCGCCTCTGAGTAGGAATCGTTCTCACTTCTGCTCCCGCCTCCCAATTAATATTTGAAACCAGAAGATTCACCTTCTGGATGTAATTATTTTCCAAGAGGAACTCCTTCTCTTTGGGATAAAAGCAAATTACTGCAGATGCTGGAATTTGAAACAAAAACAGAAAATGCTGGAATATGTCAGCAGGTCTGACAGCATCTGTGGAGCGAGAATAGAGCCAATGTTTCAAGCCTGATGAAGGGCCATCCAGATTCGAAACATAAGCTCTATTCTCTCTCCACAGATTCTGTTGGACCTGCTGACATTTTCCAGCATTTTTTTGTTTTTGTTCCTTCTCTTTGAGGGTCATTCGTGTTTGGAATTCTGCCCTCCTTGCAGCGAGCAGCGAAGGGTGGTCATTAAATATACTCAAGGCTGAATTAGAGAGATTTTTGATTGACACTGGAGTCAAGGATTATGGGAGACAGACAGGAAGTAGATTTCAGGTCACATCAGATCAAATCATGTTCGTATGACTGGCAGGCCAGTCTCCAAGGGCTGAATGGCCTCGCTTACACTATTTCTTATGTTTCTCTGTTGTGTTCTTCTACCAGGGTGGCACAGTGGGTAACATTGCTGCCTCACAGCGCCAGGGACCTGGGTTCAATTCCTTGGGTGATTGTGTAGAGTTTGCACATTTTTCTTTATTCATTTGCGAGACATGGGTGTCACTCATTGGCCAGGAAGGGCAATTGAAAGTCAACCACATTGCTGTGGCTCTGGAGTCACATGTAGCGCAGACCAGGTAAGGATGGCAGATTTCCTTCCCTATAGGATATTAGTGAACTAAATGGGTTTTTCCGACAATCGACAATGGTTTCATGGTCATCAGTAAATTCTTAATTCCGCATATTTTATATTGAATTCTAATTCCGCCTTGGTGGGATTCAAACCCCGGTCCCCAGAACATTAGCTGAGTTTCTGGATTAATAGTCTAGCAATAATACCACGAGGCCATCACCTCCCCATAGTCCAAAGATGTGCAGATCAGGTGGATTGGCCATGCTAAATTAGCCCTTAGTGTCTCAAGATGTGGAGGTTAGGAAGATTAGCTAAGTTTAAAGTTTATTAATGTCACAAGTAGGCTTACATTAACACTGCAATTAAGTTACTGTGGAAATCCGCTAGTCGCCATACTCCGACACCTGTTCGGGTACACTGAGGGAGAATTTAGCATGGCCAATGCACCTGGCCAGCATGTATTTTGGATGTGCGGGATAAATGCATGGTTACAGGGATAGGGCCTGGGTAAGACACTCTGTCGGATAATTGGTGCAGGGTCAATGGACGGAATGGCCTCCTCTGCACTGTAGGGATTCTCTGGTTTTAAGTGATAATCCCCTGAATTTTCCACGCTTGAGTCTTTACAAGCTGCTACACGAGGTTTAACAGGAGCAAGCCATCTTTCCATAGACAGATGTATCCGAAATGTCATCAGGCATGTAGCTGCTGTTTGTCTTTGTTGCAGTCTCTGGACTTTAGCCATCTGGCTGAGGAATGGTCAAGATCTCTACATGGATTACACGAATAACCACAGGCAGTCCTGGTTTCTTTCCTTGTGACATGACATCCTGCATTGAATTTACAGATTGTTTCTGGAGTTTTCAAATAAATTCTTATGGGCTTAATTAGCCTCCTCAAGACAAAAATTGTTGCATAATACTTATAATAACCTATATATTGGCCTTATTATGAACAGTCTCAAACTGTTTGAGTATTTTCATTTCTTTTCAGCCCTTGTAGATAATCGATGCGGCAGCTAAGCAGTTCTGGCATCTTTTCACTATTTAATGAGATACGATTCAATTTCATAATTTACCAACATTCTTTTAAAAGGTTTTCAATTGCTGGCTAGATTACCTGCCATCAGTACTTGTGCTGGGTTGATACATACTGAAAAATAGCTTGTAGATTTGAACAATATCCCCAGCGCATAACAGTCTAATTTTGCATTTTGTACAGTCACATAGAGAGATTTACATTCGTATGAATATGGATTTTTTTTGCATTATTCGAAAACAAAGGCAGAGCAGCTAATGTAAGCAGAGGTGGTTTAAATTGTACGCTCGCAAACTCTTAACCTTTTAATCACAATGAACCATTGGAGAGAATTAATTTCCGGGATAGAAGACATTGTACTCTAAGCATTGGCATCTTTAGGTTTTAAAAAGAGTTCACTTGTTGGGTTTGATGATATAATATGGAGGTAAAAAGTTGTTAGGTTAAGAATAGTCTTTTGAAAAGGCAGGTTTCTGAACACAGCAGGGGCAGTGTAAACTGAAGCAAATGACTGCAATGCAAGTATGGCATTAGCTTCCTTTCACCTTAGAGATTGCAAGGCATCATGACACTAATGCCTTGAATAACAAAGGCTATGGTGAGGGAAGAGCAAAGATAGGAAGCAACTGTGGTATAAGGCATCTTCTAATTGTCCAGCAACCTGTTCAATGACACAAGGGTCATAAGGCACGCGATAGAGTTGAATCCAGCGAGAATCAGATAATGAAAGAAAATGGAATAAAAAGAGGCACGGCATTTCACTCAATACAAATTTTTGACTTCTATCTAGACTGTGCAGGTAGCAGGATAAAACGGCTTGGATAAACTATACTCATAATTCCCTGTAAAAATATCCTTCTTCACCTAAAATTTGGGCCTGGGGCTGCCATGAACAAAGATTCCAGATGAAGATTTTGAAGCAATAATACATTCAGTTGCTAGACATGTTATTGTCTCGGGCTTTATACATCCATTAAAAGGATAAGGAAGGAATATTATTCTAACAAAAGTTAAGTATTTGTGCACTGCAAGCAGTAGATAATTATCTATTATTACTGAAGGTTCTTTGCTTTTAGTCATCTAGAATAAACAATGGAATTTTTTTGTGTTTCTGTTCTCCGAATGTATCTCATAATTGTTTTTTTAAATTCATTTTCAAGATGTGGGCATCGCTGGTTGGGCCCAGCATTTATTGCCCATCCCTAATTGCCCTCCATTTCAGAGGGCATTTGAAAGTCAACTGTGGCGGATCTGGACTTACATGGAGGCCAGACCAGGTAAGGATGGCAGATTTCCTTCCCTAAAGGACATTAATGAATCAGATGGGTCTTTATGACAATTGGCAATGGTTTCATAGTCATCATCAGGCTTTTAATTCCAGATTTTTTATTGAATTCAAATTTCACCATCTGCCGTGGTGGGATTTGAACCCGGGTCCCAAGATCATGTCTGGGGTCTTTGTACTACTAATCCAGTAACAATACCCGTACGCCACTGCCTCGGTTTAAATTTGTCAATTCTGTTTCTATCAGTATTATGTTTGGAGCAAATTACAGTATATATATATTTTTTATTCTGTTGGCAATACAAGGGGAGATGATGTCCTGCTGGTATTATCACTAGACTATTAATCCAGCAACTCAGTTAATGTTCTCGGGACTCGGGTTCGAATCCCACCACGGCAGAAGGTGGAATTTGAATTCAATAAAAAAAATCTGGAATTAAGAATCTACTGATGGCCATTGTCGATTGTCAGAAAAACCCATCTGGTTCACTAATGTCCTTTAGGGAAGGAAATCTGCCATCCTTGCCTGGTCTGGCCTACATGTGACTCCAGAGCCACAGCAATGTGGCTGATTCTCAACTGCCCTCGGGCAACAAGGGATGTGCAATAAATGCTGTGATGTGGAGATGCCGGCGTAGGACTGGGGTGGGCACAGTAAGAAGTCTCACAACACCAGGTTAAAGTCCAACAGGTTTATTTGGTAGCACGAGCTTTCGGAGCGCTGTTCCTTCATCAGGTAGTGCAATAAATGCTGGCCAGGCAGCGATGCCCATGTCCCACGAATGAATCAACAAAAAGCCTTTACAGTTAAGGCTGCATCAAGTCACCCTTGACTTACTGCAGCCAAATTTATAATATTTGCATAACTCATAGGTGAAAGTGTTCAAAGTGCAATTTTTAAAAACCATTTTTTTAATGCCCCTTTGATTTTGCTCTGAGGTTGCCCATGGCAATGCTTTGGAGATTAAACCTTGATTCCTAGAGACAGCAGATCAGTCCTATAAGACCATAATCATAAGACCATAAGACGTAGGAGCAGAGTTAGGCCATTGGCCCATCAAGTCTGCTCCGCCATTCAATCATGGCTGATAATTTTCTCATCCCATTCTCTTGCCTTTTCCCCATAACCCCTGATCCCCTTATTAATCAAGAACCTATCTATCTCTGTCTTAAAGACACTCAATGACCTGGCCTCCACAGCCTTCTGCGGCAAAGAGTTCCACAGATTCACCACTCTCTGGCTGAAGAAATTCCTCCTCATCTCTGTTTTAAAGGATCGTCCCTTTAGCCTGAGGTTGTGCCCTCTGGTTCTAGTTTTTCCTACTTGTGGAAACATCCTCTCCACATCCACTCTCTCCAGGCCTCACAGTATCCTGTGAGTTTCAATAAGATCCCCCCTCATCCTTCTAAACTCCAATGAGTACAGACCCAGAATCCTCAGCCGTTCCTCATATGACAAGCTCTTCATTCCAGGGATCATTCTTGTGAACCTCCTCTGGACCCTTTCCAAGGCCAGCACATCCTTCCTTAGATATGGGGCTCAAAACTGTTCACAATACTCCAAATGGGGTCTCACCAGAGCTTTATACAGCCTCAGAAGTATTCTTGCCCTCTCGGCATGAATGCTAACATTGCATTTGCCTTCCTAACTGCCGACTGAACCTGCACATTAACCTTAAGAGAATCTTGAACAATGACTCCCAAGTCTCTTTGTGTTTCTGATTCCCTAAGCATTTTCCCATTTAGAAAATGGTCTATGCTTCCATTCCTCCTTCCAAAGTGCATAACCTCACACTTTTCCACATTGTATTCCATCTGCCACTTCTTTGTCCACTCTCCGAACCTGTCCAAGTCCTTCTGCAGCCCCCCCTGCTTCCTCAATACTACCTGTCCCTCTACATATCTTTGTATCATCTGCAAACTTAGCAACAGAGCCTTCAGTTCCTTCTTCCAAATCATTTATGTATAGTGTGGAAAGTTGTGGTCCCAGCACCAACCCCTGAGGCACATCAATAGTCACTGGCTGCCATCCTGAGAAAGACCCCTTTATCCCCACTCTCTGCCTTCTGCCAGTCAGCCAATCCTCTATCCATGCCAGGATCTTATCCTTAACACCATGGGCACTTAACTTATTTAACAATCTTCTATGCAACACTTTGTCAAAGGCCTTTGGAAATCTAAATAAATCACGTCCTGGTTCTCCTTTATCTAACTTCCTTGTTACCTCCTCAAAGAACTCTAACTGGTGTGCTGGCAACTCTCAATTACTCCAGATAACTAGGGCAGCACGGTGGCACTGTGGTTAGCACTGCTGCCTCACAGATCCCGGGTTCAATTCCGGCCTCGGGTCATTGTCTTTGTGGAGTTTGCACATTCTCCCCATGTCTGCGTGGGTTTCCTCCGGGTGCTCTGGTTTCCTCCCACAGTCCAAAGATGTGCGAGTTAAGTTGATTGGCCATGGTAAATTGACCCGAGTATCTGGGGGATTAGCAGGGTAAATACATGGGGTTACGGGAATAGGGTCTGGATGGGATTGTGGTCGGTGCAGACTCGATGGGTTGAAAGGCCTCCTTCTGTACCACAGGATTCCATGATTCTATAATTCCATGATAACAGCTGGACAGGCAGCAAGTTATCGAAGTCATGTAGGCCTGAGGTCCATCACTGCATGCTGGGATAGTTGTCACTATGGAACAACTATAGCAAGAAATGTTCAGCCTCTTATAGTATGACCGGGCATTATTATGGTTCATTGATTAGATTAACATTGGAAATCCGATTACAGCTTTACAAGGTGAGTGTCATAGGGTAAACGTCAAATATTTTAACCGATGAATTCCCAAAAGAAATTTCAATAGTAAGTTTTTTAGGTTTCACATCCAAGCCATCGATTTGTTTTTAAATGGAGAAAGGAAATCAGTCATTTGTCCTTTTTGTTTCTCTCGAGTTGCAAATTCACAAGTGACTTCCATTCCACAAACAGAGACTAACAGCATGCTCCATAAAGGCAGCAATTAGACCACATGGACTTAAAACAAAAGGCTAGGTCAGGAAATATCTGTATCCTTGCAGCAGAAGAATGCACTGTATATTAGATAGTTTATTAAGTATTGTAGGTGTAGAGACTGAGTTGCCATTTCTGTTTGTATCACAGCTTGGTATGACTCCTGCTCTGACCAAGACTACGAGAAACTACAAAGGGTCGTGAATGAAGCCCGGTCCATCATGCAAACCAATGCCCCATCCATTGACTCTGTCTACCTTTTCCGCTGCCTCAGAAAAGCAACCAGCATAATCAAGGACACCACGTACCCCGGACATTCTCTCTTTCCCCTTCTTCCGTTGGGAAAAAGATACAAAAGTCTAAGGGCACGTACCAACCGACTCAAGAACACCGTCTTCCCTGCTGCCAACAGACTTTTGAATGGACCTACCATATATTAAGCTGACCTTTCTCTGCACCCTAGCTATGACTGTAACACTACATTCTGCACTCTCTCCTTTCCTTCTCTATGAATGGTGTGCTTTGTCTGTATAGCGCGCAAGAAACAACACTTTTCACTGTATACGAATACATGTGACAATAATAAATCAAAACCTGAGAACGTGGCTACAAAAGAGATCACGTTGCGGACATGTGGAAGTTATCCCTGGAGCACGGGCAGAGTGCATGTATAGAAGTAGCTGTCAAGCTGCTGAATAAACTATCCTTTGTTGAAAGTTCTTGCTGTCAGTGATTGGGGAACCCACAACATCTACAGTAGTTTTACACGAAAATTGCAACAAATTTATTCCTGGGGGAAAGAAAATATATCGGAATCCTTTAGCAATGTTTGTATCAAAATCGCTGCTGTATAATTGATCCCATTTGTGAATTGTAAAGTTTCAACATTTAACATTTATTTACCCCCTGCAACCTTACCACTGTATACATGTCTGGAATCAAATTTATAACTAAAGAGATTCCTTGACTACAGGAGAGAGATTTTCTCTCCAGTGATCCCACTGCAGAGTTGCACTCGCTAACTGTGTAAATTAATTGATGGAAATTCTTTGAGAACCTACAGTATCCTGACAGAGGGTCCTTAGCGAGGGCTCGTTTGATACGTTTCCTCATATTTCCTTGGTTAAGATAGAACAGAAAGACATTTATATAGCAACGTTCACCTCAGGACATCCCAACCTGCTTTACAATGAGGTACTTTTGAAGTGCAATTGCTGTTGTAATGTAGGACACGCGCTAACCAATTTGTGCACAGCAAGCACAAATGAAAAGTGGAGCTTGTTCAAGGAACAAATACTGCGTGTCCTTGATAGGTATGTCCCTGTCAGGCAGGGAGGAAATGGCCGAGTGAGGGAACCATGGTTCACAAAAGAGGTTGAATGTCTTGTCAAGAAGAAGAAGGAAGCGTATGTAAGGATGAGAAAACAAGGTTCAGTTGGGTCCATTGAGGGTTACAAGTTAGCAAGGAATGAGCTGAAAAAAGGGCTTAGGAGAGCTAGGAGGGGGGCATGAGAAGTCCTTGGCAGGTCGGATCAAGGAAAACCCCAAGGCTTTTTACTCTTATGTGAGGAATAAAAGAATGACCAGGGTGAGGTTAGGGCCGATCAAGGACAGCAGTGGGAACTTGTGCATGGAGTCAGAAGAGCTAGGAGAGGCGATGAATGAATACTTTTCTTCAGTGTTCACCAAGGAGAGGGACCATGTTTTTGAGGATGAGAGTGTGATACAGGCTGATAGGCTGGAGGAGGCAGATGTTCTGAGGGAAGACGTATTAGCAATTTTGAAAAACCTGAAGGTTGATAAGTCCCCTGGGCCAGATGAGAAATATCCTAGGATTCTTTGGGAGGTAAGGGATGAGATTGCAGAGCCTTTGGCTTTGACCTTTGGGTCCTCACTGTCCACGGGGATAGTGCCAGAGGACTGGAGAGTGGCGAATGTTGTTCCTCTGTTCAAGAAAGGAAATAGGAATGACCCTGATAATTATAGGCCGGTTCGTCTTACTTCGGTGGTCGGTAAGTTAATGGAAAAGGTCCTGAGGGATAGGATTTACGACCATTTAGAAAGATGCAGCTTAATCTGGGATAGTCAACACGGATTCGTGAAGGGTAAGTCTTGCCTCACAAATTTGATTGAAATTTTTGAGGAGGTAACTAAGTGTGTCGATGAAGGTAGAGCAGTTGATGTCATATACATAGATTTTAGTAAGGCGTTTGATAAGGTCCCCCATGGTCGGCTCATGAAGAAAGTAAGGAGGTGTGGGATAGAGGGAAATTTGGCCGATTGGAGAAGTAACTGGCTATCTCATAGCAGACAGAGGGTGGTGGTGGATGGAAAATTTTCAGACTGGAGACCAGTTACCAGCGGTGTACCACAAGGATCAGTGCTGTGTCCTCTGCTATTTGTGATTTTTATAAATGACTTGGAGGAGGGGGCTGAAGGGTGGATCAGTAAATTTGCGGATGACACCAAGATTGGTGGAGTAGTGGATGAGGTGGAAGGCTGTTGTAGGCTGCAAAGAGACATTGATAGGATGCCGAGCTGGGCCGAAAAATGGCAGATGGAGTTTAACCCAGATAAGTGCGAGGTGATTCATTTTGGTCGGACAAATTTGAATGCGGATTACAGGGTCAAAGGTAGGGTTCTGAGGAATGTGGAGGAACAGAGAGATCTTGGGGTTCATATGCACAGATCTCTGAAGGTTGCCACTCAAGTGGATAGAGCCATGAAGAAGGCCTATAGTGTGTTAGCGTTTATTAACAGGGGGTTTGAGTTTAAGAGCCATGGGGTTATGCTGTAACTGTACAGGACCTTGGTGAGACCATGTTTGGAATATTGTGTGCAGTTCTGGTCACCTCACTATAAGAAGGATGTGGAAGCACTGGGACGAGTGCAGAGGAGATTTACCAGGATACTGCCTGGTTTGGAGGGTAGGTCTTATGAGGAAAGGTTGAGGGAGCTAGGGCTTTTCACTTTAGAGCGGAGGAGGTTGAGAGGCAACTTAATAGAGGTTTATAAGATGATGAGGGGATAGATAGAGTGGACGTTCAGAGACTATTTCCTCGGGTGGATGTAGCTGTTACTAGGGGGCATAACTATAAGGTTCGTGGTGGAAGATATAGGAGGGATGTACGAGGTAGGTTCTTTACTCAGAGAGTGGCTGGGGTGTGGAATGGACTGCCTGCTGTGATAGTGGAGTCGGACACTTTAGGAACTTTCAAGCGGTTATTGGATAGGCACATGGAGCACACTAGAATGATAGGGAGTGGGATAGCTTGATCTTGGTTTCGGAAAAGGTTCGGCACAACATCGTGGGCTGAAGGGCCTGTACTGTGCTGTACTGTTCTATGTTCTATGTTCTAAGCTCCCACAAACAGCATTGATGTTAGTTGAAGAATAAATGCTGGACAGAACACTGGGGAGAATTCCCCAGATTGTCTTTGAAATAATGCCATGGGATCTTTTATCCCCCCCACGAGGGCAGATGGGGTCTCAGTTTATTGCCTCATCTACCTCCAACTGTGCAGCTTCCTCTTTACTGCACTGGGATCTTGCACTCAATTTTCTGGCATAGGACTTGAGTTTATGACCTTCTATCTCTGAGCCAACAAGCCACAGCTATTACTAAAGCTTCTTCAAAACTCCCTCAAACCCCTATTAGCTCAATAACCCAGTGCTCACTGACTCCCAGGCCCCAAAAAGCCTTGATTTTAAAATTCTCATCCTTATACGCCCTCCGGAGTCTACAGCCCTCTGTCTCTCTGAAACATCCTTTAACCCCTACAACTTCCCTCTCTCTGTAACATCCTTTAGCCCCAACAACCCTCCCTATCTCTCTAACGACCAGCCCCAACAACCCACCCCTGTCTCTGTAACCTCCAGACCAACAACTCTCCCTATCTCTGTAACCTTCGGCCCCAGCAACACTTCCTATCTCTGTAACCTCCGGCCCCAACAACCCTTCCTATCTCTGTAACCTCCAGCCCCAACAACCCTTCCTATCTCTGTAACCTCCAGACCCAACAACTCTCCCTATCTCTGTAACCTCCTCCAGTCTCTACACATCTCCCTATCTCCTTCAGCCCCTACAGCCCTCCCGATCTCTGTGACATCCTCTAGTCCCTACAACCCTCCCTATCTCTGGAACCTCCTACAGCCCTACAATTCTCTGTAACCTGCTAAACCTTACAGAGCACATTTGTATACTGCCAAAAATAGGGATTTTTAAATGTGATTCTGTTATGAGCTAAGTGAGTAACTGAGAACTATGCCTGCATTAGCACTGGAAGTGTGCATATAGTTCTAGACAATATCACAGGACCTATTTTATTATTATTTAAATGCACATTGGTATATATTAGGAAATTAATCTCAAATGTAGGCAATCCTTGGCATGTTACTCCACTACAAGCATCAACTTTCTTAGTTCCAGTTGGAAAGGCTGCAGATATGATCCAGCAAACTCAATTCTAGCTATGACTCTACTTCAAAAAATATCTAATTAAAACTTAAATAAAATCAGCACAGTGATGCCAGCTCTGCTAGTCAATCTGCAACTAATCAGGTCCTCCCACTCTTTCCCCATCAACACTCACTGTACAAAGAATTCCAGGCCCCAACAATCCAACAGGAAATTGCTCCTTATGCTTTGTCTCACTCTGGCAATACTACAAATCATTAAAAACATTTTTAATGAGTAAAAATTTGGCATGTCAGCTACAACTCTCACCAACTTTTACAGGTGCACCATAGAAAGCCTTCTTTCCGGTCGTATCACAGCTTGGTATGGATCCTGCTTTGTCCAAGACTGCAAGAAACTACAAAGGGCTGTGAACATAGCCCAGTCCATCACGCAAACCAGCCTCCCACCCATTGACATTGTTCACACTTCCCGCTGCCTCGGAAAAGCAGCCAACATAATCACGAACCCCACGCACCCCGGACATTCTCTCTTCCACCTTCTTCAGTCAGAATAAAGATACAAAAGTCTGAGGACACTACCAACCGACTCAAGAATAGCTTCTTCCCTGCTGCCATCAGACTTTTGAATGTACCTATCTCGCATTAAGTTGATCTTTCTCTACACCCTAGCTATGACAAGGGCTGTCAAGCTTATGAAGCAAGGTGCAATGCTGAAGCACAACTTAAGCGCGAGCTGCGCAAGTCCAGAGCCACCAGCGCAACAACTACAGCACCTACACAAGTTTGCCCAATATGTGCCAGGACATTCCGTACCTGAATTGGCCTGATCAGTCATCTTCGGACACACCGCATCCAGATTCGTAATGACTAATGGTGTCGAGGTCCTCATCGACGACGATGGACGAACAACAACAAAAAGCTATGACTGTAACCCACTACATTCTGCACCCTCTCCTTTCCTTCTCTATGAACAGTATGCTTTGTCTGTATAGCGCGCAAGAAACAATACTTTTCACTGTATATCGATACAAGTCAAATCCAATCAAATCAAAGTTCAATGATCTGTCCCTGAATTAATTTACATTGAATTTTATCGGATGACATAGGATTTATGGTACAGAAACAGCCCATTTGGCCCATCTAATTAATGCAAGTGTTTATGCTCCACTCAAGCCTCCTCATATCAACATAACTCTCTGTTCCTTTCTCTGTCATGTGCTTCCCTATAAATGCATTTATGCAATTCTCCCCACCCATTCCTCCAGCAGCGAGTTCCACACTCTCACCAACCTCTGTCTACAAAGGTTTCTTCTGAATTTTAATTTAATTTCTTTGTGACTATCTTACATTGATGCCCTCTAATTTTACTCATTCTTATTTAATTCTTTCACAGGGTGTGAATGTCGCTGGCTAAGCCAACATTTCCTACAAGTGCAAATATTCTCTCTGTCCAATGTAACAAATGCATTCATAATTTTAAAGACTTTTTGTTATATATTCACATCGTTCCTAGTTGGAACAAGTCATGTCGGCGTTGGACTGGGGTGGGCACAGTAAGAAGTCTCACAACACCAGGTTAAAGTCCAACAGATTTATTTGGTAGCATGAGCTTTTGGAGCACTGCCCCTTCATCAGGTGAGCTGGAACAAGGGCACTTTAAGAGACCAGTCATGTGATGTCCTGATGACATCACCAGCCATTTGCCCAGGCAAACGGGTAGTCTATCCTAACAGCCTGTACAGTAAACACCTTTCCAATAGAGCTCTTGTTCATTTGTACCTCTGTGATCTGCAAGCCTATCCTTTAAAAATACCACAAGGAAAACGGACGATGAGGAGTGTGATCCACATCCGAGAAAGAATTGCAAACATCTGGTGAAACAATAGAAAAATCATCGGTCCACACTGCAGATATCCAGTAAGACTTAAGAAGTTAAAAAAACATTGCAGCACTAAAGCTGGTGATAGAGGGGTACTAAATAATGGTAGCAGACATTGAAGCAACTGAAACTTAAACAAAGTTTTCAAAGAAACAATGTCATTTGATTTGATTTGATTCATTATTGTCACATGTATTGGTATACAGTGAACAGTATTGCTTCTTGCACGCTATACAGACAAAACTTACCCTTCATAGAGAAGGAAACGAGAGAGTGCAGAATGTAGTGTTACAGTCATAGCTAGGGTGTAGAGAAAGATCAACTTAATGCAAGGTAAGTCCATTCAAAAGTCTGGTGGCAGTAGGAAAGAAGCTGTTCTTGAGTCGGTTGGTACGTGACCTCAGACTTTTGTATCTTTTTCCCAAAGGAAGAAGGTGGAAGAGAGAATGTCCGGGGTGTGTGCGGTAAAGAAGCTCATCAAATGGCAACATGGTGGGATTGTGGTTAACACTGCTGCCTCACAGCGCCAGAGACCCAGGTTCAATTCTGGCTTTGGGTTACTGTCTTTGTGGAGTTTGCACATTCTCCCCTTGTCTGCGTGGGTTTCCACCGGATGCTCCGGTTTCCTCTCAGAGTCCAAAGACATGCAGGTTGGGTAGATTGGCCACGCTAAATTGTCCCTTAGTGTCCCAAGATTTGTAGATGAGATGGATTAGCCGTGATAAATGTGTCGGGTTACAGGTGAAGGGGGAAAAATATACAGATGGGTACACATAAGATGGTTGCCTGGCGCACAAACAGTCACCTGGAAAAAGACATTAAACAGGCACTGACTTTCAGTACAGACAGCCACCTGAGATTAAATCATAAAGGACAGACAGCTATTCAAAGTTAAACATGCAGGAATCAAATCCTACAAGAAGCCAGCCAGGGCTTAAGGATAAGGACAATAGGGGTAGATAATGAGATTAGCTACAGGTGCGATCGGGAATACATAACTGCAGGAAAACCAATTACTGTAAATTACTATATGAATTGGCCGAAACTAAAACCATTGATAGCCACTGACGTAGGGAACATATCCATTCTTAAGACAATGCGATGTTAACATGTTCATGTCTGTATCTGTCTGTATTTGTCTATAACGATGTGTTAACGATCGATCACTTACTTGATTACAACGATGTGATAATGGCTAGATGTCCGGTCCATCTATTGTGTAAACGGTATAAAGATGGACCGCTCCTATTGTCTCATTGAGAGAAGGTTTGCTGCTTGTTAGTGCCTTTTCTCCACGAAGCTTCGTTAAAATAAAACTGTATTCTTGAAACCTTCAAGCCTGACTCAGTGGTACATTACCCACAACACAGGGATACAGCAGGAAAGATGGCCTGAGTAAGATACTCTGTCAGACAGTTGGTGCAGACTCAATGGGCCGAATGAGCTCTCCTGCACTGTTGGAATGCCATGATTCTAAGTGCTCTGCCCAGAAAGATTTGGAACAGTACAGGGAGCACTGCGAGTGTCCTGCAACAATATGTTTCGAGGTAGGACTAATGCTAAACCTGGAAGGAAACAAACTGAACTCAGGAGTACCTTCTTTGAAAAAACAGAAGCGAACATTGGAGCATAATAATGGGGAGCAGGCGTAGATAATTCAGCCCTTTGAGCCTTCTCCGCTATTTAACACAATCCTAGCTGATCTCATCCTGGTCTCAACTCCACTTTCCTGCCTGCTCCCCATCGCCCTTTATCCCGCTTTCCATCAGAAACATATCTATCTCTTTCTGGAATCTGTTGATTGATTCTGCCTCCGCTGCACTCTGGGCCAGTGAGTTCCACAGATTCACAACCCTCTGAGGGGAGGTGATGGCCTAGTGGTATTATCGCCAGACTATTAATCCAAAAACTCAGCTAATGATCTGGAGACCTGGGTTCAAATCCCATCACAGCAGATGGTGGAATTTGAACAAAAAAATATCTGGAATTAAGAATCTACTGATGACCATGAAATGATTGTCATAAAAACCCATCTGGTTTACGAATGTCCTTTAGGGAAGGAAATCTGCCATCCTTACCTGGTCTGGCCTTCATGTGACTCCAGAGCCACAGCAATATGTTTGACTCTCAACTGCCCTCGGGCAACTAGGGATGGGCAATAAATGCTGGCCAGCCAGCGATGCCCATGTCCCACGAATGAATAAAAAAAGAGAGTAGTTTCTCCTCATCTCAGTTTTGAACCTATCTCCTCTCACTCGATAGCGAGATAGTGCAAAAAGAATTTCATGGCACATCGTGTTCATGCGAGCCATTTCCATCGTAAAGATGATGAGAATGCTTGGCACCATGGGACCGTATGATGAGAACACAGAGCGGCGGAGCTCATATACTGAAAGATTTAATTATTTTGTCCATCATTAGCAAGCCAAATGGATTTTTACAACAACTGATGGTCATTGTCACTGTCACCATGACTGAATCTAGCTTTAAGTTCCAGATTTATTGATAGAACTTGAATTCCGCCAGCTGCCATGATGGGATTTGAATCCGTGTTCCCCGAGTATTGAGTGGGAGCCTGGATTGTAATCCAGTGACATTACCACAATGCCATCATTTCCCTAGCATTTACCATTGTAAATTGATAGCCTTCCTGCATGTGGTTAACTGTCAGAATATAGGTGAAGGGTCTGGTCAAAACCTGGTTCCATGGAAAGGGTTTTCTCTTCCACTCCATTGCCACCTAGTGCTTAAAGAAGAATGTATCTTCAGTGAATGGTGCCACAGGCAATTTACTGGTATGTACTATATTTAAAAAGTGACTAACTTGGCAAATTATGACAGAGTTTAACATTTGACAAGGAATTAAAGTAAGTGTCATCAAATAAAGCTGCTAAGAGTTTAATTTCCATCTGATCTGCAAGCTTTCACCATAATGACGACTGAATGATCAGAAATAATGGATTATGCTGTAATTTAAATCTTTCAAAAACAATAGCAGGTGGATGAAGTCTGGAATTGCTTGAATCTATCATCTTGCCGCATTAAAACAGAGATGGGATCACGTACAGTATTGCCAGCCACATAACAGATCCAGCCTGAAATATAATAGAATTAGTTCCTGCTCCAGTGTAAACTTGATGCACCATCAATCGAGCAAAGACTAGTTTGTATGCAAGAACAAATAGGCTTTTATTAGCAAAAGACTTGGAGCACACCCATGCCGATGAACTGGTCCAGACTGAGGCGGGGGGGGTGGGAAGCAGTCACCTTTATACCTGGACCAGGGGGGGGAGGAGTCTCGGGTAGGGCCGGCAGGGATGTGTCCAGGCATGTCACACACACAGGTAATAAGCAAACAGTGGTTTATCACAAAACTAAATTCTTGGAAAGATTTTACAGTCTTTTGATTTCATATTGTACCTGTCTTACTGCTGAGAGGGTTATTAAGGTATTTTGAAGTTTTATTTTGCTTCTCTGAATGTACTTTTAGTAGCTTGCGGAGCATGAACTCTGTGCTGATCCTTAGCTCTGAGTGCACAGTCTGCTTCATAGAGAGATGGTGACCCTAATGGAGAGGCATTTCTAGTTTAAGTTTGTCACAAGTAGTCTTACACTGCAATGAAGTTACTGTGAAAATCCCCCCGTTGCCACACTCCGGTGCCTGTTTGGCCACCCTGAGGGAGAATTTAGCATGCACCTAACCAGCATGTCTTTCAGACTGTTGGAGGAAACAAGAGCACCCAGAGGAAACCCACGCAGACACGGTGAGAACGTGCAGACTCCGCACAGACAGCGACCCAAGCCAGGATTGAACCCAGGTCCCTGGTGCTGTGAGGCAGCAGTGCTAACCACTGTGCCACCGTGCTGCCCGGGTTTCTGGGGTTGTGTTTGGACCTGCAAGCTCTTACACACAGTGACCTCAGGAGGTCACCGCCAATGTACGAGAAAGATGCACAACCCAGTCTCTCAGATGGATGGCCAACCGTCACTGGTGAGCAGGGAGGCCCAGAAGTACCTCAAAATGGCAGATGAGCTGGCTGCCTTCTCTGAGGCCTCTTCTCTCAGCAACCTGGACAAGGGCAGCAGCTCCTCCCCCTCTGCCACTCATGGTGCCATTCTCAGAGTCTGTGACAGCTGAGGAGAGCTCAGCCATGTCGCTGAGTGCACCTCCCAGGCGGAGCCAGCTCAGGCCTTGCTGGCCAATGGAAGACTGCCAAAGTCATCGACACTAACTGCATGGTGGCACAGTGGTTAGCACTTCTGCCTCACAGCGCCAGGGACTCTGGTTCAATTCCGGCCTCAGGTCACTGTCTGTGTGGAGTTTGCACATTCTCCCCATGTCTGCGTGGGTTTCCTCCGCGTGTTCTGGTTTCCTCCCACAGTTCAAAGATGCGCAGGGCAGGTTGATTGGCCATGTTAAATTGCCACTTAGTGTCAGGCAGATTTGCAGGGTAAACACGTGAGGGATAGGACCTGGGTGAATTGATTGTTGTCGGTGCAGGCTTGATGGGCCAAATGGCTTCCTTCTGCACTGTAGTCTTTCTATGATTCTAACTGGACACCTGCCTTTGATGCCACTGTCAGTGATGGTGAGGGGTGGGGGGAGGGGTGGGGGAGGGGAATGGGGGAAGGGGGGGTCACCTAGACATAGCACTCACAAACATAAGCTTCTATATATGGGGGAAGGAGGGATCAGGATATCGAATTTGATGATCAGCCATGATCATAATGAACAGCGGACCAGGCTCAAAGGGCCGAATGGCCTACTGCTGCGTCTAGTTTCTCTGTTTCTAAACACAGTGAGAACAGCAATGGATTCAGAACAACCTTCAGCCAGAAGTGTCGAGTGGATGATACATTTTGGCCTCCTTTGACGGTCCCCATCATCGTAGATGTTAGCCTTTAGCCAATTTGATTCACTCCACATCATATCAAGAAACAGCTGAAGGCACTGGACACTATAAAGGCCTTGACAATATTCAGCATTGGAACTTGCCATGCTCCTAGCCAAATTGTTCTAATACAACACTGGCAGCTACCCTACAAGGTGGATTTTTTAAAATTCATTCATGAAATGTGGGCATAGCTGGTTACCCATACTTAATTGCCCTTGAATGGACTTATTTGGTCATTTCAGAGTCAACCACGTTGCCATGGATCTGGAGTCACATGTAGGCCAGGTAAGATTTGCAGATTTACTTCCCTCAAGGACATTAGTGAAACAGATGGGTTTTTGCAACAATTGACAATGGTTTCATTGGACTTCTAATTACAGATTTTTACTGAATTCAAATTTCACCATCTGCCATGGTGGGATTTGAACCCAGACCCTCAGAGATTTACCCTGGGTCCCTGAATTACTAGTCCAGTGACAATACCAATATGCCACCATTTCCCCAAGGTATGTCCTGTACACAAAAAGCAGACAAATCCAACCTGTCCAATTACTGCCTCATTGGTCTACGATTGATCATCAGTAAAGTGATGGAAGGAATCATCAATAATGCTATCAAGTGGCACTTGCTCAGCAATAACCTGCTCACTGACGGGTTCCACCAGGGCCATTTAACTCTTACCCGTATTACAGCCTTTGTTCAAACATTTACAAAAGAGCTGACCTCCAGAGACACGAGTGACTGCCCCTGACATCAAGGCAACATTTGACCAAGTGTGGCATCAAGGAGCCCCAGCAAAACAGGGGAAAAAATCTCCATTGGTTGAACACAAAGGAAGATGGTTGTTGGAGCCCTATCATCTCAGTTCCAGGGCATCCCTGCAGGAGTTCCGTCAGATAATATTCTAGGCCCAACCATCTTCAGCTGCTTCACCAATGACCTTCCTTCCATCATGAGTTCAGAAGTGGGGGATATTCATTGATGACTGCACAATGTTCAGTACCATTTGTTGCCCCTCAGATACTGAAGCATCCCATGTCAAAATGTAGCGAGACCTGGTCAATATCCAGGCTTGGACTGACACGTGGCAAGTAACAATTATGCCACACAAGTGCTGGGCAATGACTATCTCCAACAAGAGAGAATCAAACCATCGCCCCATGATATTCAATGGCATTATCATCGCTGAATCCGCCACCATCAATATCCTGGGGGTTACCATTGACAAGAAACTGAACTGGACTAGCCATGTAAATACTGTGACTACGAGAGCAGGTCAGAGTGAGGAGGCCTGTGATGAGTAACTAAGGATGGCCTAAGATGCCCACGTGCCAAGAATTAATTTTTTAAAATTATAGATTGGCTCCGAGCATTGGATTACATCTGCAGGTAGTTAATATGGAGGATGAGAAGGAATGTAATTCCAGGGCTGAGGGAATGCTATTTTAGCTCTTTCACTTTATCAAAGAGAAAACTATGATATGGTTTAGAGAGATATAATTTGTCATAAAGATTGAGGAATACAGGCTGTGTTCTACAAAAAAGATCCTGGTGAGTTTCTGTATTATTAAAGTTAAATGTATAAATCAAGAAATTGCTGTCTGAGATACTCTGCTCCGCCAAAACGGAATGCCACTATCCAACTGAAATGAACAAGATGAAATTCCTCTACGTAGGGGAGGCGATGGCCTAGTGGTATTATCGCTAAACAATTAATCCAGAAATTCAGCTAATGTTCTGGGGACCCGTGTTCGAATCCCGCCATGGCAGATGGTGGAATTGGAATTCAATAAAAAAATCTGGAATTAAGAATCTACTGTTGACCGTCAAAACCACTGTCGATTGTCAGGAAAAACCCATCTGGTTCACTAATGTCCTGTAGGGAAGTAAATCTGCCATCCTTACCTGGTCTGGCCTGCATGTGACTCCAGAGCCACAGCAACTGCCCTTGGGCAACTAGGGATGGGTAATATAATGCTGGCCACTCAGCGACAACTGTGTACCGTAAAAGAATATATATACAAGAACCTGTCAGTGCGTTCCAGTGTAAATACACTTTTAATGTTATAGTAAAGTTTTGATTTTTGCTAAACAACCTCCGTGACACCAAAAACAAACTTTCAAAAGAGTGGAATCTCATTCCTTCAGATTTAGTTTTTGTTGGAGATTTTTTAATGGCTGTTGTTTTTACTTTTTTTCTCACCCTCTTTTATTCCTCTCTCTTTCATTTTCCAATCCTTTTTTTCCTCTCATTATTTTGATTTCTGGCAGCTGATTTGACATTGAATTACAGACTATGCACTACTTATAACCAATTAGCTAACCTGGGCTGCACGGTGGCGCAGTGGTTAGCACTGCTGCCTCACAGCGCCAGGGACCCGGGTTCAATTCCAGCCTCGGGTCACTGTCTGTGTGGAGTTTGCACGTTCTCCCTATGTCTGCGTGGGTTTCCTCCGGGTGCTCCGGTTTCCTCCCACACTCTAGAGACGTGCGGGTTAGGTTGTTTGGCCATGATACGGGATAGGGCCTGTGTGGGATTGTGGTTGGTGCAGACTCGATAGGTAAAATGGCTTCCTTCTGCACTGTAGGGATTCTATGAAATCGATGTTGCCCTGTTCACACAGGTTCCAAAGGCTTCATAGAAGATTTTGTGCCTCTTGGATCACTGGTTGACAGCATGATTCTATGGGCAAGTGTAAGAATAATAAGTGTTTGATGTGGCATGTTCAATGCTGACAGAAAACCATGGCACAATACTGAAATGCTCTAAAATATGAAGCAAAATATTGTTAATTTATAACTCGATAACTGAAGGACGTGCCTGTGCTTTGATAAAGAAAGCACAATGAGAATAATAATCTTGGTGAATGTAGTTTAATCTTTGAACGAGTGTAAATATAGTTGATGAAAACAGATAAGAGAGTCATTTTAAAACAGGAGCAAAGCTGGGTCACGAAAGATAACTTATATATTGAATATAACTTGAAGCATGTCGAGCATCAGGAATGCTTAATGAATACACAAAATTCAGGATTAAGCAAATAATCACTCAAAGCAAAATACAGGAAATCTAAAATAAAATCAGAAAGTGCTGGAAATTCTGAGCAGGTCGTAGAATTTACAGTGCAGAATGGCCCATTGAGCCTGCACAGACAACAATCCCACCCTGGTCCGATCCCTGTAGCCCCACACACTTACCCTCCTAATACCTCTGACACTCAGGGGCAATTTAGCATGGCCAATCAACCTAACCCACACATCTTTGGACAGTGGGAGGAAACCAGAGCACTCGGAGGAAACCCACGCAGACACGGGGAGAATGTGCAAACTCCACACAGACAGTGACCTGAGGCCAGAATCGAACCTGGGTTCCTGGTGCTGTGAGGCAGCAGTGCTAGCCACTGTGCCACCATGCCGCCCTAGTCTGATGGACTCTGTGGAGAGAGAAACAGAGTTAATATGCTTGAAGTCAACTTGATCATCAAGCTAGAAGGTTAACTTAATTTCTCCACCTGCCGCTGCACCCCCCCCACCGCCACCCCCCCTCCCCCCACCCACCATCCCCAGTGCCCACCTGAAAGAAAATTGGATAATCACAGGGAGACACTTTAACATCTCCTCATTAATTCAGCCCAAGAAAGACTTACTTTGAATTCAGAGTTGATATTTCTAAGGTCCTAGTTCCTTTGATAGGTTTTATTCAGTCAGCTGACATCTGCCGGATTAATTTGAAGGGATTTCTTTGCATTTTGTCAGGATTACTTGGCGCTGTGACTATTTAATGTGCAGCCTGACTATTATTAAGGATGTCAAAGGAGAAAAATCAGTCCGTTCTGTTACCTCCTCAAAAAATCCTAGCAAGTTCGTTAAATAAGATTTCCCCTTTAGAAATCCACCTGGCTCGACTATTCTCTATACTCGTGCATGTCTGTCTCCCCAGTATTTTGTGTTTCCTGTTTTGAAAGCTGGTGAGGGCACTGGTTCCTCAGAGGAGCGCAGGCAGAGCCCGGTTTGTGGCACCATGAGGAGCTTGGCTGTACAGCAGGGGGGGAAGAAGAAAGGAAGTGCAAAAGTGTTAGGGGTTTCAGTAGGCAGGGGAACAGACAGGCATTTCTGCGGCTGGAGATGTGACTCCACAGAGTTTGTCTAATCATTGTCAGCACAAGGTCATAGTGAGGAAATACTCAGCGTCAATCAAACAAGTCAAGAGGGGCCTGGTGAGGATTCCTCTACCCACATAATGTTTCCATGATATATCTTGCTCAGAAGTTCAATAGGTCCTGGAATTGCCTGCAGAAGCACCGTAGTGGGTCAGATCTCAAACAATGACGAGACAGAGTACAGGAATGTGGTGAACCATCGTTGGTTCCCACTGGATAATACTGAGCCAGGGTCTGGCCAGTACTACAAGGATATACATATGTTACTGTTGGGTTGTGCTATTGTTGCTGTTGGGGTTAGGGTGGGGTTGTTACACCTTTGTACTGTAGTGTTGTGGCACATCCCAGTCGGGCTCCGCCTCCTGGGAGAGGTATAAGAGTCCCTGCTCTGGCCGGGACCCCTTCAGTCTGGGATAGTGTATATAATTACTGGCTGCTTCATTACAGTAAATAAAAGCCTTTCATTTACCGAGCTTCAGGCCTCGTGTTTGAGTAGCGCATCAAGGAATGAGATAGAGAATCTGGTGAACTGGTACGGCAACAATAATCTCTCCCTCAATGTCAACAAAATAAAGGAGATTGTCATTGACAAGGAGAACATGTCCCTGTCTACATCATGATGTGGAGATGCCGGCGTTGGACTGGGGTAAACACAGTAAGAGTTTTAACAACACCAGGTTAAAGTCCAACAGGTTTATTTGGTAGCAAATGCCATTTGCTACCAAATAAACCCCCCTGTCTACATCAACAGGGATGAAGTAGAAAGGGTCGAGAGCTTCAGGTTTTTAGGTGCCCAGATCACCAACAACCTGTCCTAGTCTCCCCATGCCAACACTCTTGTTAAGAAAGCCCACCAATGCCTTTACGTTCTCAGAAGACTAAGGAAATTTAGCCTATCAGCTACGCCTCTCACCAACTTTTACAGATGCACCATAGAAAACATTCTTTCTGGTTGTATCACAGTTTGGTATGGCTCTTGCTCTGTCCAAGACCGCACGGAACTACAAAAGGTTGTGAATGTAGCCCAATCCATCACATAAACCAGCCTCCCATCCATTGACTCTGTCTACACTTCCTGCTGCCTCGGAAAAGCAACCAGCATAATTAAGGACCCCACGCACCCCGGACATACTCTCTTCCACCTTCTTCCTTCGGGAAAAAGATACAAAAGTCTGAGGTCATGTACCAACTGATTCAAGAACAGCTTCTTCCCTGCTACTGTCAGACTTTTGAATGGACTTACCTTGCATTAAGTTGATCTTTCTCTACACCCTAGCTATGACTGTAACACTACATTCTGCACTCTCTCGTTTCCTTCTCTATGAATTGTATGCTTTGTCTGCATAGTGTGCAAGAAACAATATTTTTCACTGTATGTTAATACATGTGGCAATAATAAATCAAATCAAATCAAATCAAAGAAGCAGTGGAACAAAAAGAAAAAAACTAAAATCCATAATAGTTTAGTGGACAAATAATCGAAAAGGAAAATTTAGAGGTGAACTGGGAAATGTGGAGGAATGGAACTAATTATTTCAAAGAGCAAACACTCATTCCACAAGCATTATTGATTCCTTCTGTGCTATATTTATTAGTTGGCAATTTGAAAATACGATGTCATTTGTATAGTGTCAAGAAGAAAATTATTTGAGATGTTGTATTGCACGTTAGCAAAGCTTCAGATTTTAATACAAGCATAACGTGCCCTAATTATGTAAACATAATAGGTAGGATTAGGATTTTGTTTAATCCTACATGGTTTCAGTGTTTTGCTTGCTTGCTACAGAGTAAAATGGTCAGTGTGGTTCATCCCCAAGATGGTTTAGGATTTGGTGCCTCAGGGAACAGTTTTGCTGAGATTGTCCCAATCGCTTGATGCACGGAATGTGAGATTGTTTTTTAAGTGCATAAGATAAAGGAGCAGAATTAGGCCATTCGGCCCATCAAGTCTGCTCCGCCATTCGATCATGGCTCTTATGCTCCTCATCCCCATTTTCCTGCCTTCTCCCCATAACCCTTCAACCCATTACCAATTAAAAGTCTGTCCAACTCCTCCTTAAATTTACTCACTGTCCCAGCACCCACCGCACTTTGGGATAGCAAATTCCACATATTCACAGTCCTTTGGGAGAAGTAGTTTCTCCTCAACTCTTTTTTAAATTTGCTGCCTCTTATCCTAAGTCTATGACCTCTTGTCCTAGAATGCCCCACAAGAGGAAGCATCCACTCCACATCGACTTTATCCATACCTTTTATCATCTTGAATACCTCATATTGGTCTCCCCTCATTCTTCTAAATTCCAGTCTTTATGGCTACATTTGTCAAAGCAGTTTTGGGGTAAGAGATTAAACAATTATCAGCAGGATAAAGCAAGTCCTCTCATTATTTTTGTCAGAAATACATTCTTTCTGGGAGTATTGGTCTCAATGTCTTCATAAATTATCAAGGGCAGTGTTTAGATTAGAAGCACACTATACGATCTTGAGCCTTCAGCAACTTTCAGTGCAGTTCAACACTGGAAGGAACATGAACTAAATGTCTTTACTTGGGGCAAGAAATATGTGGCTGTATTGTTTTATTTCATTGGAGGTGACCGTTCAGAAATATTGTACAGATTAGATCACAGGAAACAAAGGAACAGGAGGAGGCTATTCAGCCTGTCGAGCCTGCATTTCTCAATCCCCCAGTCAATATACCATTGACCAGAAATTGAACTGGACCAGCCAGATAAGCACTGACCAAAAAAGCAGGTCAGAGGCTGGAAATTCTTTGGTGAGCAACTCACCTCCTGATTCCTCAAAGCCTGTTCACCACCTATAAGGTGGAGGACATGCCCCTGTCTACCTCAACGAAGGTGAATTGGAAATGGTCGAAAGTTTCAAGTCTCTAGGTATCCAGATCACCAACAACCTGTCCCTCCACGCCAACGCTATAGTTAAGAAAGCCCACCAAAGAGGGTAAGGAAATTTGGCATGTCCGCTACAACTCTCACCAACTTTTACAGATGCACAATAGAAAGCATTTTTTCTGGTTGTATCACAACTTGGTATGGCTCCTGCTAAGTCCAAGAGCGCAAGAAACTACAAAGGGTCATGAACGAAGCCCAGTCTATCACGCAACCCAGCCCCCCATCCATTGCCTCAGAAAAGCAGCCAGTATAATCAAGAACGCCACGCATCCTGGACATACTCTCTTCCACCTTCTTCCATCAGGAAAAAGATACAAAAGTCTGAGGTCCTATGTCAACCGACTCAAGAACAGCTTCTTCCCTGCTGCTGTCACACTTTTGAATGGACCTACCTCATATTAATTTGATATTTCTCTATACCCTAGCTGTGACTGTAACACTATATTCTGCACCCTCTCCTTTCCTTCTCTATGTACAGTGTGCTTTGCCTGTATAGTATGCAAGAAATAACACTTTTTACTGTATACGAACACATGCGGCAATAATAAATCAAATCAAATCAAAGCGTGAAGTAATACTCTTCACTTGTCTAGATGAGTATAAGTCTAATAACACTCAAGAAACTTAACACCATCAAGCCACTCATTTGATCAACACCCCATCTCACAATTTCAACACCTTACAATTTCACTTCCTCCATCACTCAAGCACAGCGCAAGCAGTGTGTACCATCTATAAGATGCACTGCAGCAACTCACCAAGGCTCCTTTGACAGCACCTCCCACATTTCCAACCTCTACCACCTAGAAGGACAAGTACAGTGGAAGCATGGCGACACCACCGCCTGCAAATTCCCCATGCAAGTTGCACACCATCTTGTCTTGAAATCATGTCACTGTCTTTGGACCAAGTTCCTGGAACTCTCTCCCGAATAGCACTGTGTGCATCACAATGATGTGGAGATGCCGGCATTGGACTGGGGTAAACACAGTAAGAGTTTTAACAACACCAGGTTAAAGTCCAACAGGTTTATTTGGCAAATAAACCTGTTGGACTTTAACCTGGGTGTTGTTAAAACTCTTACTGCATCACAATGTGACATGGGCTGCAACGGTTCAAGAAGGCCAACTTTTCATGGGCAATTAGTGATGGGCAATAAAGCCAGCAATGCTTACATTCCGAGAACAAATTGCAGCTCTCTGCAAAGCTCTTTGGAAGAAGCTTAATGATGTAGTTAGGACATAGAACATTACAGCGCAGTACAGGCCCTTCGGCCCTCGATGTTGCGCCGACCAGTGGTACCAATCTAAAGCCCCTCTAATCTACACTATTATAGAACATTACAGCGCAGTACAGGCCCTTCGGCCCTCGAACAGGCCCTTCGGCCCTCGTTGGTCGTGAACTTGTCATTAATGACCATATAGACACTCTATGTACTTTGATGATGTCCACATAGAGAGGTTGATGAGTGAGAAAAAGATTAAATTAGAAGCCACCCAGCATTTGTTAAAATTGCTGGCTCACTTTTATACACAGAGAAATGAAATTGGGAAAATCGATATTTTAAAACAGAAAGGAACATTGTGTGGCAACACATCAATGACAATTGAAGGATGTATTGATTACAACTGAAGGGTTCAGGAGTTAGCAGACAATACATGAATGAAGTATTTTTTACAAAGAGAGAACAGTGGATTGAAACAGGCATCAGAAGGTGTTTGAGCAGCCCTTCTTGGGTTTATGACACAATGGGCTCTATTTTACCATTTTGATCCTAAGTGCTGGGTGAACTTGAAACTGGGAGTGTTTCAGATCCAACTTTTAAACCTGTTGTGAGGTGCCCCGACACACACTCTACCTGCAAAAATATCAGCAATTCCGAATTGCACTGCTCAAGCCTGTGGGCGGGGCTTAATGCACCTGAAACCCTGCAGCATTCGCTGTTGGAAAGATATTCACATTTCCAGTGGATGAGCAGAAGGATCATGGGACAAGATTTCAAGTTTTAAGACTTTTACTGTATTAAACAAACTAAAAGCAAAACTGACTAACCATTATTCAGTCCGCAATTTATAAACTACAGAAAATATCCCCCATTTAGCTTTTCAAATGATAGAAAATGACCCTCCCTGGTTTAATTTTGCTCTGTCCCAGTTTAGGTGGATAACCCATTCTCCAGGAACCAGTACAAAGCTATTCACAATGGCTTGCTTACTTTTCCCTTTCACCGTCAGATCATTTCTAATCCTGGTCAAGGACAAATTGGATATTTTTCTCTCCAGCCAAGCTAGGCAAGTCTTCCAATTTTGTTGAAATCATAGAATCATAGAATCATCATAGAAACCCTACAGTGCAGAAGGAGGCCATTCGGCCCATCGAGTCTGCACCAACCACAATCCCACCCAGGCCCTCCCCCCACATATTTACCCGCTAAGCCCTCTAACCTATGCATCTCAGGATTCTAAGGGGCAATTTTTTTTTTTACCTGGCCAATCAACCTAACCCACATATCTTTGGACTGTGGGAGGAAACCGGAGCACCCGGAGGAAACCCACACAGACACGAGGAGAATGTGCAAACTCCACACAGACAGTGACCTAGCCGGAAATCGAACCCGGGACCCTGGAGCTGTGAAACAGCAGTGCTAACCACTGCGCTACCGTGCCGCCCTCAATGGCGACAATGAAATCCTCATGGACTCAATCTCTTCGATGTGAGTGTGAATTCCCATCTTTCTCTACACCCTAGCTATGACTGTAACATTCTGCCCTCTCTTGTTTCCTTCTCTATGAATGGTATGTTTTGTCCGTATCGCGTGCAAGGAACAATATTTTTCACTGTATGTTAATACATGTGACAATAATAAATCAAATCAAAATCAAACCCATGCATTCTGTGATGATCGATCGATAGGGCTAGCATTTTCTCTGTTAAAGGTGCTGGACTAGCTGCCTCTAGCTTTCTCCTTTCTCTTTTTCTCTCCCAGAGATAAGCCAAAAATATAATGGTTTACTATGAGCTGGTCCTCTCTCAAAACCATTTTGGGGCCAACATGAATCACATAGGCTCTTTATCCAAGTAGAAATACTGACAGGTAGACATCTTCCCTAGCCCTTGCTTACATGTGTGAACATATTGAACCTCCTCCCTGTAAAAAAAAACTGGGACCTTCCCTTCCTTTAAACTTTACCAACCAAGCCATCTAAGCTTGTTGTCAGGCAGAATTCAGAACTGGTCACATGACTCACTTCATTCCTCCATTTTACCCTAAATTAAAGAGACAGTCCCAAAATATAACATTCTTATAAACTTCATATTTCTAGCACCTCCCCCTTAAAGGTGAAAAGGCATCACTGATGTGACGGTCAGAATCTTGTGGAGGTGGTAGGGTTCATAGTCACTGCCTGTAGAGCCAGCAAAAGCTCCACATCACCTCTTCACAGGAATGCCTTCTGCAACATATTCCACTCAGGCACTTAAAAGACCAGCAGTAGGAACCCCAGGAGATGGATGTCCCACCTAAAATGAAGCCTAGGAACATCGTTGGATGTCAGGTCGGAGATGGGTAACGCCAGGAGAGGTGTTGCAGAGAGGAGGTCCTGGAGAGGGAGGTGAGGAGATGTGGTCAGCAGCAAGAGTAGGTGGGCTGGCTATGAGTAGCTGCCCTTCCCATTGCTGAATCCCTCGATCAGACACTGAGTGCCTTTGAACTTGGAACCCAAACTTCACCCCTCCCCTCACCCCTCCCCTCACCCCTCCACAAGATGTCAGTAATCCACACAGCAGAAGCAGGATGAGGCGCTTAACTGGGCATTAATTAATGGGCATCAGAGGGGCCTAAACTAGTGACAGGGAGAGAAGGCCAACCGCACATCTTTGGACCATGGACTTAATTGGTATGGAGGCGGGAAGGGTGCAGGGTCACGACCTGCCACCTCCTGCCTGATTAAATGCCCTCTGCCTCAAAACCCACCATGCAGACGGGCACAAGATAACAAAAACACTATCCAAAATATAACATTTTAGCCATTAACTTGTTGCACGCAGTGTACTTCTGAAATCTTTCCCCTTTTGTCCCATCTCAACAGTACACAATCCCCATTAAAATTCCTATACGGATTAGCCTATCACTCACAGTTGTGACACACTCTCTAATTGAGGGTAAAATGGTGGAATGAATGGGATCATGTGACCTATTCTGAATTCTGCCCAACAACAAGCTTGGGTGGTTTGATTGTTAAAGGCTAAAGCAAAGCCCAGTGCATCACGCAAACCAGCCTCCCATCCATTGACTCTGACTACACTTCCCGCTGCCTTAGAAAAGCAGCCAGCATAATTAAGGACCCCGCACACCCCAGACATTCTCTCTTTCACCTTCCTCCGTCAGGAAAAAGATACAAAAGTCTGAGGTCCTGTACCAACCGACTCAAGAACAGCTTCTTCCCTGCTGCCATCAGACTTTTGAATGGATCTACCTTGCATTAAGTTGATCTTTCTCCACACCGTGGCTATGACTGTAACGCTACATTCGGCACCCTCTCCTTTCATTCTCTATGAATGGTATGCTTTGTCTGTATAGCACGCAAGAAACAATACTTTTCACTGTATCCCAATACATGTGACATTAATAAATTTGGTTCAATAAATTTCGGTTTGTTTTCCAAAACTTTATTATTATACCCCGTGGGCGAAAACCTGGCAAATGGAGTTTAATGTGGGGAAGTGTGAAACCATGCATTTCAGTTGGAGGAATCAAAAGGCAGACTGTTATCTAAATGGAGAGATACTACAGGTGAGTGAAGTACAGAGGGATCTAGGTGTTCTAGTGCATGAATCACAAACACCTAGCAGACAGGCCCAGCAAGTAGTTAAGAAGGCAAATAGCATTTTGTTAAAGTTAAAGTTTATGAGTACAAGTGGCCTTTATTGCAAAAGATTTGGAGTTTAAAAATAAGGAGGATTTGTTGCAATTGTACAGGGTGTTGGTGAGGCCTCACCTGGAATATTGCGTATAGTTTTAGTTTTTTAGTTCCCTTACCTAAAAAAGAATGCACAGTAACATTGGAGGCAGTCCAAAGGAGATTCATCAGGCTTCTTCCTGTGATGAGAGGGTTGTCCTATCAAGAGTGACTAAATTGTCTGTGGCTGTATTCCTTGGAGTTTAGAAGAGTGAGGGGTGACCTTATTCAAACATAAGATCCTGAGGAGGCTTGACAGGGTAGATGCTGAGATGTTTTCACTGGTGGGAGAGTCTTGAACAAGAGGACATAGCGACAAGATAAAGGTCATTTAAAACTGAGATGCATAGAAATTTCTTCTCGCAGAGGGTGGTGAATCTCTGGAATTCCCTGCCCCAAAGGATGGTGGCGGCTGGATCATTAGAAGTATTTAAAGTGGAGATGGATAAATATTTGATAGATCGAGGAATAGAGGGCTATGGAGAAATGGCACAGAAAAGGAGTTGAGGCCGGCATAGATCAGCCAGGTTCGTATTGGATGGCGGGGCAGGGTTGAAGGGCTTTGTGGCCACTCCTGCTTCTATTTCTTGTGTTCTTGTGTGATCAGCAGTATGTTTGGATTTGCCTACCACAGGGATTTCATAATTCTTCTACTATTTTTTATCAGGGTTGCAGCAAGAATGTGGCTCACTTACCACCACTTTCTCAAAGATAAGTAGGGATAGGCAATAAATGCTGGCCTTTCACATCTGGTGAGTTGAAAAAAAAATTCTGAATTTTCACACCAAGGTTGTTTGTTGGAGCTTGTCAATGATTTGTTGCTTTCTACAGAAACTCATGGTGAACATATACAACTGCTTCAGGACTGGCCTTACAATTAACCCTTGAAAGACTAATCTCCAGCAACCTGAAGTAACATCACTCAGCATTAACACCTTGAATGAAGGATGCAGCCCTGATCAACATAGAGTAGACGTGACCCAAAGACAGTTCCTGTCTGCTTCTACAATGGCTTTCTGTTCTCTTCTGGTGTTGATGAATCATCAGAGATCGTTTCCTCCATCACTTGCTGAGCCTGCCAGACCGCTGTATAACTTACTCAAGCTCCAGGGTAAATAACTTAAAGAGAATGGACAGATGCAGCTCACCAGGGCAATCAACTGGTTGTCATGTTCCTGCCGTGAAATAAATTACAAAAGTAGAACATGTTTGTAATACTCAACGGTTCTGACAGCATCTGAGGAGAGAAACAGATTTCAGATCACGGCTGCTCAACAGAACTGGGAAAATATAGACGTTTTGGAGCTTTTGAGGAAATGAAATGGGAAGGCTGTGAAAAAAAACAGAAGAGAAGGTTTGCAGTAGGTATAAAGATGTGGGAAATTAAATGCCAAAAAAGTTGGTGGGAATATGGGAAGGTGATGGCCTAGTGGTATTATCGCTGGACTATTAATCCAGAAATTCAGTTAACGCTCTGGGGACCGGGGTTCGAATCCCGCCATGGTAGATGGTGAAATTTGAATTCAATAAAAAATATCTGGAATTAGGAATCTACTGATGACCATGAAACCATTGTCAATTGTCGGAAAAACCCATCTGGTTCACTAATGTCCTTTAGGAAAGGAAATCTGCTGTCCTTACTCGGTCTGGTCTACATGTGACTCCAGATCCGCAGCAATGTGGTTGACTCTCAACTGCCCTCGGGCAACTAGGGATGGGCGATAAATGCTGGCCAGCCAGCGACGCCCATGTCCCACGAATCAATAAAAAAAATAACCAAAGTGAATAGTAAAAGGACAAGTGAAAGACAAACAAAGGGCCCACAGCAGGGATGGGATTTTCCGGCTGCGCTCGCCCCAAGACCAAGATCAACAGACCTTTGTCCGGTCCATGTCCCATCCACTATGATTCTCGTGGCGAGCAAGACGGGAAAATTGTGCCCTGGGTGTGAATGGCAGAATAATGAGTAGCTGCCATCTGAAAGCAGCATTTTAAAAAATTAATTTGTGGGTTGTGGGCGTCACTGGCTGGATTGCATTTATTGCCCATCCCTAATTGCCCTTGAAACTGAATGGCTCATCCGGCCATTTTAAGAGTCATCTGCATTGTTGTGGATCTGGAAGTCACGTGTAGGGCAAACCAGGTAAGGATAGCAGATTTCCTTCCTTAAAGGACATTCGTGAACTAGATGGGTTTTTATGACAATCGACAATGGTTTCATGGTCACCATTAGATTTTTAATCCCAGATTTCTTTATTTTTTAAACACAATTCTGCCACTGTGGGATTTGAACCCAAAGTTCCCAGAACATTACACTGGATTCTGGATTACTAGTCCTGCAACAGTGCCACTACACCACTGCCCCAGGATTATGGTTGGTGTCTGCAAAGAAAAGGAAACAAAATGGGAGAGCAGAGATCACAGCCTGAAATTGCTAGACTGAATAATGAGTACTGGTTGAAGTCTAACTGAAAGATGAAGTGCTATTTGTTGAGTTTGTGTTGAGGTTTATTGGAACCACTGCTGTAGGCCAACGACAGATGACAGCGGCTAGTGAATTAAAGTGGCAGTCCACCAAAAGCTTGGGGGGTCATGCCAACGAACTGAACGGAGATGTTGCGCAAAGCCGTCACCCAGCCTGTGTTTGGTCTCCCCAACGTAGAGGAGACTATATTGTGAGCAGTGAATGCTCTGTACTAAATTGAAAGAAATGTATGCAAATCGCTGCTTCACCTGGAGGGAGTCTTCATGTGCCTGTGAGCAGAGAGGAAGTAAGAGGGCGGCACGGTGGCACAGTGGTTAGCACAGCTGCCTCACAGTGCCAGGGACCCAAGTTCGATTCCCGGCTTGGGTCACTGTCTGTGTGGAGTTTGCACATTCTCCCCATTTCTGTGTGGGTTTCCTCCGGGCGCTCCAGTTTCCCCCCACAGTCCAAAGGTGTGCAGCTTAGGTGGATTGGCCATGCTAAATTGCTCCTTAGTGTCAGGGGGACTAGCAAGGGTAAATGTATGGGGTTATGGGGATAGGGCCTGGGTGGGATTGTGGTCGGTTCAGACTCAATGGGTCAAATGGCCTCCTTCTGCATTGTAGGGATTCTATGACTCTGTGGTAAAAGGTCACTCGCATTTCCTCTGAACTCTGTGAGTGTACATTCCTACTGTTCCAGTTTGAAGCAGATTCTGTGTGAGGAATCCATTGCTGGATAGAGAAGGTATCGATGGAACTTCCTTTCATCAATATGGAAGACCTATATCGGGATCCATTCTTTGTATTCCTGATGTCAGTGAGCACAGGTGCACCCATGACAAACAGCTGTTCTATTGACAGCTGTGAAGGATACTTCGGTCTTATAGGTTTCATCCATTTAATGGTTAGAATCCCTCCAGTGCAGAAGGAGACCATTCAGCTCATCAAGTTTGCACCAACTCTCTGACAGAGTATCTTACCCAGGAACTCTTCCCTACCCTATCCCCATAACCCTTCACAGTCATGATGCCGAATCCCCCTAACGTACACATCTTGGGACACTAAGGGGCAATTTAGCATGGCCAATCCAACTAACCTGCACATCTTTGGAACATCTTTCCTCCGGGTGCTCCAGTTTCCTCCTCAAGGGAGGAAACTGGAGCACCCAGAGGAAACCCATACAGACATGGGAAGAACACGCAAACTCCACACAGACAGTCACCCAAGACTGGAATTGAACCTGGGTCCCTGGCGCTGTAAGGCAGCAGTGCTAACCACTGTGCCACCGTGACACCCCTTAGATGACTAAGAACATCAAGTTAATAGGGATAGATCAGGCTATATCAGTCCGTGAACTGCTCGACGCTCCAGTTTTTACTGTGCGTTTACCTCCACAGCTTGCTAAGAATGCTCACATATTTTGTTCTTATCTGACCAGGGGAGGTTATTCGCCTGAGGTAACTTATCAGAAAAATCAGTGCAGTTGCCTGATGGCCGATGTGCTTAGTTTGCCCACAACATAGTCCTTCTCTGTACAGTAACTGTATCTATCTAGGATTCACTTTGCTCCCCTAAGGACCATGAGCTCAACTCCAAATTTATTTTCTTGAACCTTTGCACAGGTCAAGTGCAGATTACCAGTATTGCTTAATGATTGTTGACAAATTTGGATTGGATTGAGGTATTCTCATAGGTAACGAACACAGCGCTTACTGCGGCATGCTTACTACTGAGGGAGGTGGTCCGCTGGTGGGAATTACCAATACAGTTGGAGAATGATCATGGTTCAGTATTCACAGGACAAGTTTTTATCACGTTACAAGAAACTATGAGAATTCTACTAAAATGTCACATGTCTCCTCATTCTTAGTCATCAGGGATAGTTGAAAGGGGAAATAGAAATCTGAAAATTATGCAGGAAATGTTTTGTGCAGATCATCTCACTAACTAAGCAACCGCACTGCCGATGTTTTAATGGCTGTCAGTTCTACCCCAAACTCTACTACAGGTTGTCACCCTACCAAGCAATGACGAGGTGTCTAATGCTTAATTCAAAACATCTTTTACTACCAGCAGTACCTCCAGTGCTGCCAGCAGCCATTTGTACAACATGCTTGGCCAATGTGAATGATTGTGAAATTGAAAAATCAGAATAGGAGGTACCGTGTTCAATAGTTTGATTGATCTTTGCTTGATTATCTTATCCCTGCAACTGATCTATGTAACTTTACTTGATGGCTTGTGGGTGGAACTGGAGAGCTAAGAACACTGAAAAAGTTTCAGAAAGAACCTGAGACTCTGAGCAGATACAAGCATCTTGTAAGTCCTGAGATATTTGAAAGTATTTTAAATAAATCAATTTCACACTCAACAAGGGCAAATGCAGGATACATAGAACATAGAACATAGAAAGCCACAGCACAAACAGGCCCTTCGGCCCACAAGTTGCGCCGATCACATCCCCACCTCTAGGCCTATCTATAGCCCTCAATCCCATTAAATCCCATGTACTCATCCAGAAGTCTCTTAAAAGACCCCAACGAGTTTGCCTCCACCACCACCGACGTCAGCCGATTCCACTCACCCACCACCCTCTGAGTGAAAAACTTACCCCTGACATCTCCTCTGTACCTACCCCCCAGCACCTTAAACCTGTGTCCTCTCGTAGCAACCATTTCAGCCCTTGGAAATAGCCTCTGGGAGTCTACCCTATCCAGACCTCTCAACATCTTGTAAACCTCTATCAGGTCACCTCTCATCCTTCATCTCTCCAGGGAGAAGAGACCAAGCTCCCTCAACCTATCCTCATAAGGCATGCCCCCCAATCCAGGCAACATCCTTGTAAATCTCCTCTGCACCCTTTCAATGGCTTCAACATCTTTCCTGTAATGAGGTGACCAGAACTGCGCGCAGTACTCCAAGTGGGGTCTAACCAGGGTCCTATAAAGCTGCAGCATTATCTCCCGACTCCTAAACTCAATCCCTCGATTAATGAAGGCCAGTACGCCGTACGCCTTCTTGACCGCATCCTCCACTTGCGAGGCCGATTTAAGAGTCCTATGGACCCGGACCCCAAGGTCCTTCTGATCCTCTACACTGCTAAGAATGGTACCCTTCATATTATACTGCTGCTTCATCCCATTGGATCTGCCAAAATGGATTACCACACACTTATCCGGGTTGAAGTCCATCTGCCACTTCTCCGCCCAGTCTTGCATTCTATCTATGTCTCGCTGAGTGATAGCAGAGTGATAGCAGCTCGACTAAAGCCTACACACAAAGCCATTCGGACACTCCCGACACTGTCGATCATGAAAGAGTTGGCATCTTTGTCTGTGTGGAGTTTGCACATTCTCCTCGTGTCTGCGTGGGTTTTCACCGGGTGCTCCGGTTTCCTCCCACAGTCCAAAGATGTACGGGTTAGGTTGATTGGCCATGCTAAAAATTGCCCTTAGTGTCCTGAGATGCGTAGGTTAGAGGGATTAGTGGGTAAATATGTAGGGATATGGGGGTATGGCCTGGGTGGGATTGTGGTCGGTGCAGACTCAATGGGCCGAATGGCCTCTTTCTGCACTGTAGGGTTTCTATGATTTCTATGATTTCTTTCCTCGGTACTGACCACTTGTATCACAAAATTGTGCCAAAGTACACAGAGATCGTAATACCTCTTTATAAGCTGCTGCACATAGATGCACAATGGAAATGGACAATCTCAGAGCAAAGAGCATTTGAAACAATAAAGGCGAACATAGCATCTTTGTCAGTCCTAGTGCATTTCAGCCCATGTGCAGAAACATAGGCCAGAACAGATGCTTCAGGAATTGCAGTTGGAGCTGCCCTCTCACTGTACATCGCAGGAAGTGAATGACTAATTGCTTATGCATCATAAAAGCAAATTACTGCAGTTGCTGGAATCTGAAACCAAAAGAGAAAATGCTGGAAAATCTCAGCAGGTCTGGCAGCATCTGTAAGGAGAGAAAAGAGCTTACATGATGCTCATGCATCATGCCCATTATCAGCAACTGAATACAAATACTCTACTGGAGAGCAGGAAGCACTAGCCTGCATTTATCCTTGTGAACTTAGGCACATGCATCTGCCAAATGTTCACTCTTTGCACTGAGCACAAAGTGCTGATTACATTGATGGTTACATTGGTTTAGCTCAGTTGGCTGGATGGCTGGTTTGTGATGCAGAGTGACACCAACATTCCGGGTTCGATTCCCGTACTGGCTGAGGGTATTCATGAAGGCCCCACCTTCTCAAACTTGCCTGAGGTGTGGTGATCCTCAGGTTATATCACCACCAGTCAAACTATGGTCATCTGGGACTATGGCGACTTTACCAAACTACATCAGGATAATGTCATCTTGTCATCCATGCATCTCCAGATGGTCAGATCACCTTCATCAGTATAAATTTGAGGTTGAGTATCTTGCAGGTTAACTAACCGAGCAGCTGACCTGCTGTGTGACGGACAATATCAGCGATAGAGAAGCAACTTGTGATGTTGAGGGCTGACTGATGATGATGATTGTGCGACTGTGAATCTTGTCAAATGAAAGGGGTTGGAGACAGAATCGGTGATAGGCAGCATACTTCAGAAATTAGCCCAGTACCTAACAACAAGTGAACCCGGAAAGGATTGATCCCATAGTACAGATTACGTAATGAACACATATTGTTTGATGATAATAGTACTGCATGTGGAACTAGAGCAGTTATCCAAAATAAAACTACAGCAATGTGTATTGGTGACACAGTGGTTTGCACTCCTGCCTCACAGCGCCAGGGACCCAGGTTCAATTCCGGCCTTGGGTCACTGTCTGCGTGGAGTTTGCACATTCTCCCTGTATCTCTGGGTTTCCTCCGGGTGCTCCAGTTTCCTCCCACAGTCCAAAGATGTGCGGGTTAGGTGGATTGGCCATGCTAAGTTGAATCTAGCGTCAGGGGGTTAGCAGGGTAAATATGTGGGGTTACGGGAATAGGGCCTGGTGGGATTGTGGTCGGTACAGGCCCGATGGGCCAAATGGCCTCCTTCTGCACTGTAGGGATGCTATGATTCTATTACATGTTGCCCAGGAAGGACATCCAGGTATTGTTAAGATGAAACAACCATCCCATGGCACAGTCTGCTACTTAGTGATGGATCGCTGTATAGTAGAGATCATTAGAAACTGCATAGATTGTACACTCAGTGAGAAATCAGTTAAACCATGTCACTGAACCTTAGAATCCCTACAGTGCAAAAGGAGGCCATACAGCTCATCGAGCCTGCACTGACTCTCTGATAGAGCATCCCACCCAGGCCCTATCCCCATAACCTCACACATTCAGCACACTAAGCCCTCCAACCTACATACCTCGGGACACTGAGAGACAATTTAGCATGGCCAATCTACCTAATCAGCACATCTTTGGACTGTGGGAGGAAACCGGAGCACCCTGAGGAAACCCACACAGACACGGGGAGAATGTGCAAACTCCTCACAGAGAATGACCCAAGCCGGGAATTGAACCCGGGTTCCTGGCACTGTGAGGCAGCAGTGTTAACCACTGTGCCATTGTGCCGCCCATGTCCTGCATTTCTACAACTGACCCCATGGCCAACAAAATCATAGCAACAACTCCAAGTCAATATTTTTATGAAGAAGTGCAAGCAGCCCCGAGGAATCATTATTTTCTGCTTGTTGTTTGTGATCTACATAGCCAATGGCTGGAGATTGCTATAACAAATTCCAGAACAGTCGTTTCAGTAAATTAGGGTTTTTTGGGAGGCTCTGACTGTGGACAGTTTGTTTCCAGTCATTTCACAGAGTTCCGAGCAAGTTACAGATCTCATCATCATCCCACACTGTCTTAGATGCACAATTGAATGGTGGCTTTCAATGATTCAACAGGCTGGTGAAGGACAGTCTGAGAGCTACTCTGTCAGAGGGAGCAACATTCAAACAATCCATTCACATCCTACTTCACACACATTCATCTGCCACACACTCTCTGGCAGAAGGACACAAGCTGAACTTGTCAGCTTTCGCACACGGCTGACCATTCCTAAGCTGCCAATGCCAGCTAACAAGAATGTCAGAGTGAAAGCAGGTGAAACCGCAAAGCAACGCAGTAAAGCAAAACATCCTTTTGTGGTTTGTTATCACTGGAACGACGGAGGTTGAGGGGCGACCTGATAGAAGTCTACAAGATTATGAGGGGCATGGACAGAGTGGATAGTCAGAAGTTTTTTTCCAGGGTGGAAGAGTCAACTACTAGGGGGCCTAGGTTTAATGTGCAAGGGGCAAGGTTTAAAGGAGATGTACGAGGCAAGTTTTTTACACAGAGGGTGGTGGATGCCTGGAACTCGCTGCCAGGGGAGGTAGTGGAAGCAGATACGATAGTGACTTTTAAGGGGCATCTTGACAAATACATGAATAGGATGGGAATAGAGAGACATGGTCCCCGGAAGAGTAGGGGGTTTTAGTTCAGTCGGCAGCATGGTTGGTGCAGGCTTGGAGGGCCGAAGGGCCTGTTCCTGTGCTGTAATTTTCTTTGTTCTTTGACAAATCTAAAGGCACAAGGTAACCGTGATTTGAAGTTGGAGATTGGGGTTGAATCAAGAGGCCAAATCATGACCACAAACTTACATCAACTGTATCAGGTCCAAAGCAGATCATGTGGTTGCTAGGTACCATTTCTTACATGTTCCTCAAGTACATCAAGTGATACATGAGATGCTTGATAGCAAGAAGACCAGGATATCTCAAGGACAGTAATTTTGAGAATACATTTCCCTTTCCAAAGCTGATCATCCGTCTTGTCTAGTTGATCACATGGAATCACAACATCAAATTCATCGATCCAATCACAGACCTAAGAGACATTTGTATCTTGAAGACCATTCTGATACTTAGAGAAAGTAGACAAGTTGAACTCTAAGGAATGATTTAATGTATATAAATATATTCGTTGCTCAGAATAATTTAATTCAAAACAAGTTTTAAAAGGGGAAACTGTGTGGTGTTCAATGGTTTGTTTAATTTGTGTTTGATTATGTTATTCTGGTAATTAATTTATGTAACTGTATTTGATATCTTAATCCTTTTGGTGGTGTTACTGAGCCAAGGAGACTGAGAAAGTTCTAGAAAGACTGAGGCAGAGAGCATGTCTGTGTAACGAATTATATAAGTTCTGAGATAATTACATTGCTCTGATTTAATTTAGACATCTAAGATATAAAGCAAACTTTAAAAAAAACAATGAAGACTTTGATGAAATGGCTTGACATTTTGAATATGAAGTTATTGACACCGTCATGTTGTTAGATTACAAGAAAAGTTATCATGTGTTTACATCAAAATAGCAAGGACATTTTCCAGTTGTGGATAAGGCAAGCTCGACTATGTGAGTGGCACGATGGCACAGTGGTTAGCACTGCTGCCTCACAGCACCAGGGACCCGGACTCAATTCCCAGCTTGACTCACTGTCTGTGGGGAGTCTGTACATTCTCCCCGTGTCTGCATGGGTCTCCTCCAGGTGCGCCGGTTTCCTCTGACATTCTGAAAGAAGTTGTGGTTAAGTGCATTGTCATGCTAAATTCTCCCTCAGTGTACCTGAACAGGTGCCAGAGTGTGGCAACTGGGGGATTTTCACAGTAACCAGTAACTTCATTGCAGCGTTAATATAAGCCTACTTGTGACACTAATAAATAAACTTTAAAACTTTGCCTTTTACCACACAAGAGGAAAAAGAAACCTAAAACCTAGATGGTATCGCATTAATTAATTAAGGACTGTGGAGTGGGAATAGAAATTGTCTCATAAGTAAACTATTTGCAATACTTGATTTACAAATTCAGAAACAGAATGTTAATGATGTTTACTTATTGTAACTGCAACAGTTAGGCTTTTGTGTGGAATTGATCATGTTGAATGAATTTGCATAAGGTATTGCATCTTGTTGATGGACTCACAAAGCAAACCACGATTGTACAAGATGGCTCCTTGATTGTGGAATGCAGAATACAAAGTGTCAGTCAACATTACATTGATAGAGTGGGGATAGAAATGATGATTACTTTTCATTACATGTTTTAATAAGTACCATCCACCTTAAGGTGAAGAAAGATGGAGAAATCATATACAGGGCATCCTTCCCGGGACATTGGGTCAAGTCGGGAACTGTTGAGCCACTCTGATGATTATATATGTTTGTAGGTGTTCGGAAAAGACGTGAAGGCAAATACTATTACGTGGCAAAATCAAAATGCTGGAATCAGGATGTTTGTCAAATAAGAAGGACACGAGAATCAATATTAATTTGAGTCCTACAAGATTCTCAAATAAAGGACCCCCAAGCCCAGGGAAGAGTGTGTGATGGAGCACACTTTAGAGGATCCCAATAATTGGCTTGTGGCTCTGGTTACATACAAATCAAGTGCTACTCGAACGTGTGATCTGAAATGTTTGTAATTGGTTCAATAAGTGTAAAATTGCCTCGGGAATTGTTTGATAATCATTGTGAAGTTTGGGCTCAAGTAGTGCTCAAACAAGGATGGGATTGGTTTCATAAACATATATCGTCAGGAGGCATGGAGAAAGTATAATATTTCAGCACACTCTTGCCAGAGAAGGTAGATGATGGATCAAGTGGAGGTGCTGTTGATACTGCGTGAAACACAAATCAATATAATGTTCAAGGCAAACAAACTGGTCAGTTGAAAAGGATACACTCAAGAGTGAATGCAAGCAAGAAGGGTGCAATTAAGGGTGAAATGCAAGGGATGATCTCATTGAGGGTAATTATAAATGGGATAGGCGTGACTCAGGAAAGCATTAGTTAATGAATCAATAACCATAATGTGATAATCTTAAATGCCTCATCTGCAGTTGTTTGTGCATTAAATGTATCATATTGGGAGAATATAGTAAATCAGAGACTGGAGGACCTAATAAATCTTTTTTCCTTTCATGGGATGTGGACATCAACAAGCAAGGCCAGTATTTATTGTCCATCCCAAATTGTCCATCCACTGAGTGGCTGACTAGGTCATTTCGGTGGGCAGTCTAGGGATGGGCAATAAATCCATCACGCAAACCAGCCACCCATTCATTGACTCTGCCCACACTTCCTGCTGCCTCAGCAAAGCAATCAGCATAATTAAAGACCCCACGCACCCCAGACATTCTCTCTTCCACCTTCTTCCTTCGGGAAAAGATACAAAAGTCTGAGGTCACGTACCAACCAACTCAAGAACAGCTTCTTCCCTGCTGCCGTCAGACTTTTGAATGGACTTATCGTGTATTAAGTTGATCTTTCTCTACACCCTAGCTATGACTGTAACACTACATTCTACACTCTCTCATTTCCTTCTCTATGAACGGTATGCTTTGTCTGTATAGCGCGCTAGAAACAATACCTTTCACTGTATGTTAATACATATGACAATAATAAATCAAATCAAATCAAAATCAAAAATGCTGCCCTAAAAAAGCATTGTGACCGGTCTGGTCACAGGGCGGCACAGTCAGTGGAGGCTTGATGGGCTGAATGGCCTCCTTCTGCACTGTAGGATTCTATGATTCTATGGTGTCACATGTTGGGCAGACAGGATAAGGGTAGTAGATTTTCTTCCCTAAATGGTATTAACATGATCGAGATTTTTTTTGTTACAACTATCAATGGTTGTTAAGTTTAAGTTTATTTATTCGTATCATAAGTAGGCTTAGATTAACACTGCAATGAAGTTACTGGGAAAATCCTCTCGTCGCCACACTCCGGCGCCTGTTCGACTACCCTGAGGGAGAATTTAGCATGGCCAATGCACCTAACCAGCAGGTCTTTTGGACTGTAGGGGGAAACTGGAGCACCTGGCGAAAACCCATTCAGACACGGGGAGAACTTGCAGGCAGTGACCCAAGCTAGAAATCAAACCCAGGTCCCTGGCACTGTGAGACAGCAGTGCTAACCACTAATGGGATACTTAGGGCTTTTGTTAATATACCATGGTTTGGGTACAAAACTGGAGAACAATTGTATAAGATTTAGTCTGTAGGACAAGTAAGAAGGAAAAATATGAAGTACCTTAATATCCACTTTGGAAGGTGATGGCCTAGTGGTTTTATGACTGGACTATTAATCCAGAAACTTAGGCAATGTTTTGGGAACCCGGGTTCGAATCCCGCCATGGCAGATAGTGGAGTATGAATTCAATACCAAAGAAATCTGGAATTTAGAATCTACTGATGACCTGAAACCATTGTTGATTGTCGGAAAAACCCATCTGGTTCACTAATGTCCTTTGGGAAGGAAATCTGCTGTCCTTACGTGGTCTGGCCTACATGTGACTGCAGAGCCACAGCAATGGTGTTGACTCTTATTTGCCCTCCAAGGGCAACTAGGGATGGGCAATAAATGCTGGCCAGCCAGCGACGCCCATGTCCCATGAATGAATAAAACAAATATTGAACAAATGGGATAAATGGACAGAAGAGAGACTGGATTTATGAAGTGGACAAGGACATAGCTAGCTACATAGGATATCACAATCAGTTGGGTCGTGGCATCCTTCTAAGTTGATGGTTTGCACCATGGTAGTGATGTGGGTGTAGTTGTGCAGACAAATCACCATTGTGGAAGATGCAGATAATCTCTTTTTGCGAAAGGGCTAATATTGCATATGAAGGAAAAGAGATGTGTTGTTATACCAGCTCAGAAATCCTGGGGGCGATCTTACCAAAAAAGCTCTCAGTGCCAAACGACCGTGGAAACAGGGGAATTTCAGATCATTCAGATCATTTTTTGGCGAGTTTGAAAATGCAATCCTGTGCCACTTTGTGCAAAACATGATGCACAATCTGTTTCTCACCAGTAGGGGGAGGGGGTGGTACCTAAGCTCAATGGAAATCCAGCTGCTTACATGACAGGGCACAATCGCGCATGCGCAGATCTCTCAGTTCCCCAGAATATCAGGCCCACCGCCCCTGGATATTGCCCCCCCCCCCCCCCACCCACTCCCAGTCAATCACATTACTTTAAATATTTTGTAGATTTCAATGAGGTCATTTTTCATTCTTCGAGACTCTCAAGGATACAGACCCAGTTTTCCTAATCTCACTTCATAAGACAGTCCCGCCATTCCCGGAACAAGTCTGGTGAACCTTTGTTGCACTCCCTCTATGGCAATAATATCCTTTCTGAGGCTAGGGGACTGAAAATGCATACAGTACTCCAGATAGAGTCTAATCATGAACAATTAAAAATACTGGGATTGTTGAATCATAAATGAGGAAGCAAAAGAAACTCTTCAACCTCAAGGAAGGAATTGTAAGATACCATAATTATGTCAACATATGTACGTAGGATAGAGCTTGTTTTAATCTTGTATGATTAAAAGACTTTCGGTTTCTTTAGACTGAATGAAATCATAAAAGTTGTACATCCCCGGGAGGCTTTAGAGTTTGATGTGTCAGGGGAACAGCTTGGTTGGCACTGTTTGAATTGTCTGCTGATAAGCAAGATGTAAGATTTATCTTCTTAGCCATGTTAATTAAGGCAGTTTTGAGATAAGGGATGGAACAACAGTCAGCAAGTTAAAAACAAGCAGCATCTGCTGTTTGTGTGGGAGGTGCATTGTTTCCAAGAACATTGGTTTCAATTCTATAACCAGCTATCAATGGGAGTTCATTCTTAGAGGCACACAAAAAAAATCTTGAGACTTTCACCATTTGCGGAAAGGTTCAGAGACAGAAAAGAATAACATCTACAGTTACCTACCCAGGAAAAGAAAGCATGCTTTAGCATTGTTGTATCTCTCTGTATGTCCTCTGTTTAAAGATATTTGGCTGGATTTAATCCAATTTGTCACAATGGGAACCATGGTACCAAAAGGCTCCGCATCAGTCTCTAAGCTGTGGAAAAACCTCTCCTCGTTAACTTGAAAGGCTCATTGCAATTTAGTGGTGGCTCAGGAATTAATTGGGCTTTGCACACTTCCCAAAGGCCACCCAGCAAATCAGACAGAGAATCATAGACATAGAATCTTACAGTGCAGAAGGAGGCCATTCGGCCCATCGAATCTGCACCGACCACAATCAGGCCCTATCCCCATAACCCCATGCATTTACCCTAGCAAGTCCCTCTGACACGAAGGGGAAATTTAGCATGGCCAATCCACCTAACCCAGCACAGCTTTGGACTATGGGAGGAAACCGGAGCACCCGGAGAAAACCCACGCAGACACGGGGAGAATGTGCAGCTCCACGAAGAAGTGACCTAAGCTAGGAATCAAACCCAGGTCCCTGGCACTGTGAGGCAGCAGTGCTAACCATTGTGCCACCAGGCCGCCTCAAATCCTATTGGATTTTCCAGCTACTTCCCGGGGATCCCTCGTTATCAGGGGCTCATGGCATGTTTGAAGGACTCTACAGCTTTACATAAGAAGGAGAGGCAAATTAAAGCTACACCAATGTCCTTGACTCTAACATTCCTGTCCGTTCCCAGCCCCCCCCCCCCCTCCCCACATTCACCCAATCCTCACTTTGCAACCCCATTTCACCCTCACTCACATGCAGCCTGGTAGTCTTTCTGCGATCCTACGCCTCCAGTGAATGCATTGCTGTTGGCTGCCGCCACTCCTTCTGGTGCTGACGGGCAACAGACAGCTGCTGGCCTCTGATTGGCTGACGGCTCTTATCCCTCGGCAGTTTTGTCACGGGGACCCTGAATGCAGCATGGTGGCCCAATGGTCAGCACCACTGCCTCACAGTGCCAAGGAACAGGGTTCGATTCCCGGCTTGGGTCACTGTCTGTGCGGAGTTTGCACATTCTCCCCGTGTCTGCATGGGTTGCCTTCAGGTGCTCCAGTTTCCTCCCACAGTCCGAAAGTATACCCAAACAGGTGCCAGACTGTTGCAACCAGGGGACTTTCACAGTAACTTCATTGCAGTGTTAATGTAAGCCTACTTGTGACACTGATAAAATAAAAAGAAATTTAAATCCTGGGGAAAGCCTTATAGTGAAAGGCTCATAGTGCAGTTGGGCCTCCCTCATGGGTGACACCCCCACCATCTTGGCTAAGGCCTGTGTATCATGTGTTTTTGCCTTGGCCTCATCCAATTAAATGGAGAATGTTTGTAAATCATAATTTGTTGTCAGGAATCGTTACTGTTTGAGGATCTTGGACACCGAGTTGTCACCTTATGAACTGATAGTCGACACATTGTGCATCAATTCTGCCAATATGACTACTTGCCCTGTCAAATAAACATACTGACAATTGGCCAAGTTCATTAGGAGATGGAGGCTACAGTGCTCTCAGTAATAAATGTGAACGGTTTGTGAAATTGCCGTACTTCATTAGAGTGGCTTGCATATTTAGTATCACTGCATAAGATTAATCCAGGTTTAATATAAAAGATATGGGCTGGAATTCTCCCATCCCGGAATTGTAACGGGCAGGAGGCAGACCATGTAAAGGTCCATTGGCCTCAGGCGGGATTCTCCGGTTTTGAGGCGAGCATGGCCAGAGAATCCCGCCCTCGGATTAGGCTAATGGAACCCAAAGTAACAGCAATTGATTTGATTTATTATTATCACATGTATTAATATACAATGAAAAGTATTGTTTCTTGCATGCAATGCAGACAAAACACACCGTTCATAGAGAAGGAAAGGAGAGAGTGCAGAATGTACTTTTTTTTATTCATACATGGGACATGGGTGTCGATGGCTGGCCAGCATTTATTGCCCATCCCAAGTTGCCCTTGGAGAACAGTAGAGAGTCATCTACATTGCTGTGGATCTGGAGTCACATGTAGCCCAGACCAGGCAAGGGTGGCAGATTTCCTTCCCTAAAGGACATTAGTGAACCAGATGGGTTTTTCCGACAATTGACAATGGTTTCATGGTCATCATTAGATTATTAGTTCCAGATTTTTTTGATTTCAAGTTCCACCATCTGCCATGGTGGGATTCGAACCTGGGTTCCCAGAGCACTCGCTGAGTTTCTGGATTTATAGACTAGCGATAATATCACGAGGCCATCACCTCTCCTGCTATAGTGTTATAGTCATAGCTAGGATGTAGAGAAAGATCAACTTAATGCGAGGTAGGTCCATTCAAAAGTCTGACAGCAGCAGGGAAGAAGCTACTCTTTAGTCTGTTGGTACTTGACCTCAGGCTTTTGTATGTTTTTCCCGATGGAAGAAGGTGGAGGAGAGTATGTCCATGGTGCTTGGGGTCCAAAATTATGCTGGCAGATTTTCCGAGGAAGTATAGACAGAGTCAATGGATGGGAGGCTGGTTTGCGTGATGGATTGGGCTACATTCACAACCTTTTGTAGTCTCTTGCGGCCTTGAGCAGAGCAGGAGCCATACCAGGTTGTGGTACAACCAGAAAGAATGCTTTCTATGGTGCACCATAATTGGTGTTGCAAATATTTAATTTCATGAATCATAAGCTTTAGAAACATAACTTTTAATTTAAGAATCAAAATTTTAAAATATAAGATCAATGGCAAACCTAAGTTTCAAAAATTGGTAAATGCCCCTCAGCTAATTACAGTTCAAAAGATTTTCCATGTTTACTCAAAGGGTTGGAGTTAAGAGGTGTGAAAGCAACACATCATACCTGGTCATCTCTTTGCTTCATATTGGAGCCAATGACTCTGGGTGGGGATTAAGTTTATTTACTAGTGCCACAAGCAGGTTTACATTAGCACTGCAGTGAAGTTACTGTGAAAATCCCCTAGTCGTCGCACTCCAGCACCTATTTGGGTAAACTGAGGGAGTATTTAACATGGTCAATGCACCTAACCAGCATGTCCTTTGGACGTGGAAGGAAATGGGAGCACCCGGAGGAAACCCAGGCAGACACGGGGAGAACGTGCAGACTCCGCACAGACAGTGACCCAAGCCGGGATTCGAACCCAGGTCCTTGGGTGCTGTGAGGCAGTGGTGCTAATCACTGTGCCACTGTGCCACCCATACAGTCGAGCTTGCCTTATTCACAACTGGAAAATGTCCTTGCCATTTTGATGAAAACACATGATTATGTTTCTTGTAATCTAACACCATAACGGTGTCAATAACTTCACATCCAAAATGTCAAGCCATTTTATCAAAGTCTTTTTTGTTATATTTTAATTTAGGTTTGTTTTATACCTTAGATGTCTAACCATTGTGCTACCTTGCCACCCCAAAGGATCGGAGACAAGATGCAAATTATGACACTGAAAGGGAGGTGACCTTTATTTGCATTTGAAGACAATCACAGCTGTTGCAATGTCAAAATCAAAAGATTTTAAGTTTCCTGATACTTGTGAAAGTGTTTCCAGTATCAGGATGGTAAAAGTTCACCTGCCTCTGTGTTTTTGAGATGAAAGGCTGTCGGGTACTGTTATTGTTAATTATCATTGCTACTTCAAAACAGGGCTAAAGTGAGTCCCATTACTATGGAGAAGGAGCTAGGGGAAGTCATTTTTGGGATCAGGTTACAGGCGTTTCTATAAACCCAGGAATATCACAGACAGAGAGTTGCAATTGAGTTGTGTGTACTTTGTTGGATCTGTGCTTTTTGAGGGAAAAGAGGCTGGAAGATTTGCCTAGCTTGGAAACAGAGAAATAAATCTGCAGAAACCCTCACAACAAGAATCATTCAGCAGTCGGCTTGATCGGAACTTGGAAAATAAATATATGGGGAGTATTCATTGACCTCATCAAATAACTAGTGGGAATCCTGATGCACTGCTGAATGGAGTGTCGGCTGAAAATCAGGATTTCCAATGGGTGTGATGGCTGCCATAGGGGGCGACAACACAATAATTATGCAAACCCACTAAATGTAATATAATTAGCAGGTTTGACGGAACCATTCACCATTTATTCACCCGATTCCCCCCGCCCGCCCCCCCCCCCCCCCCAAGTTGGAACTGCACCAGGTGGACTTTAGTAATGGTAACCACCAGAATGAACAAGTGCGAGCAGAAGGGTTCCGACAGTCCTCGGAGAGTGGCTGAAACACTGAAGAGAAATCAAAATGAATTCCAAGAAACTGTGGCATGCCTTGAATTGGTCCCAAGGAAAGGTGAATGACCCCTCAAGGTCCTGTTAAGTATAAGGGAACTCTTGGTTGGAATGAAAATCTAGAAGTGGGTTCAAACAATAGTGTTTAAGTCAGTAGTGCAGACTTTTGTTATATATGATAAAGCATAATTTTATTTAAAAGGTGAAATCTGGTGGCTTAGCTCCTACAGTTAATAACTGGAAGTTAAATGTATCTTTGAACATTAACTATCTCTATGGAGATTGTAACACTGATGAAAGTTTAAAGTTATGTAGAATCATACAGCAGAGTATCGTACATCCTATCATGCCAGTGCCAGCTCCTGAAAGAGCTTCCAATTAGTTCTGCTCCTCTGTGCTTACAACCCTGCGATTTTTTCCCCCTTGTTAAGTAGAGATCCAATTCCCTTTTGAAAGTGACTATTGAATCTGCTTCCCCTTCCTTCCAGGCAATGCATGCTAGATATATATTTTTTGAGAGCTTTACCCTTGACGGGGAACTCACAAGTTCTCCTGCATTGATTCTGTGCTAACCACCATTTAATATAATTCCTCTTGCACTGATTATAAAAATTATTTTTGCTTATACATGTATCAATAGTGACAGGTTTTCCGAGGCCTAATTTGTTCTGCGGCAAATTTCACTTCAATCCATTTGGGTGAACGAAATAAAGCTTCTTGTGTGTGGGTGACACAGTGGCACAGTGGTTAGCACTGCTGCCTTACAGAGCCAGGAACTCGGGTTCGATTCCGGCCTTGGGTCGCTATCTGTGTAGAGTTTGCACATTCTTCCTGTGTCTGCGTGGGTTTCTTCCAGGTGCTCTGGTTTCCACCAACAGTTCAAAAGATTAGATGCATTGGCCATGCTAAATTCTCCCTCAGTGTTTCCGAACAGGCGCTAGAGTGTGGTGACTAGGGGATTTTCATTGCAGTGTTAATGTTAGCCTGCTTGTGACACTAGTAAATAAACTAAAAGTTTATGTGTGGTCGCATTTAAATAAGAATATCACTAAAAAAATAAGTTCCTCTGCTGACTTTTATTTCTTTTGGCAGATCTGTACTCACAACATGTAACTAATCCATAGGAAATGAGGAATCCTGGGAAATGGCCTACACAAATAGGCTTCATGGAAAGATCTTGTTGCTTGAATTGGTATGTTGCTTTAAAATAGGTTTTCTGTGCTATCTTGTTCCAGATATTGATTGGTTAGTTTTTTGAACAATTTTGATTTTTACTTTTGTCAACATTTTGCCTCATTAAAGCATGCAATACAAATTGGTAAGCAATGGTATTCCATTGAGGATTCTCGACATGACACATTTTTGAGATGAGGAAGAAAGTCTGCAAAAATACCTGATTCATCTTCTCCACACCTCCTGCTACCCAGTTATTTGCATTTATCGATAGCTTTCACAGGCATAATGAGGAGCCATCGCGACCTCTGCTTCACAGTGGAAGCTGTCACCGAGATGCGCCATCTGCAGCAGATGGAACTGAAGACAGCATTGTATTCTGGTGATGGCAAACCCCAATCCTCCACCCTCGCCATTCCCAAACCTTGGGAGCGCCGCTTATTTAATATTGTTTCATTGGATGGTGGAATGACCATGTTACAGATTTGAGAGTATTATGAAAAGCTGTCCATTTGATGTCATACATGTCAATGATGGGAGATGAGGGTGTCCTTAAAGACATTGTCCTTGAGGACTAGTGTCCAGAACAGTCAGCTGCAAGAGTAGTTTTGAGTTTTAAATAGATGCTTAATCATCTGATACAAAAGAACATAGGAACAGGTGTTGGCCATTCGCCCCCTCAAGCCTGTTCTGCCTCACCATTAGATCATGGAAGGATTATATTTTGCGCAATTAAGTTCCTGACACTCAGGTACTGAGTGAGAAAGATGACTGGAAGTGAGCAAAGCTGTGTGTGATAGAAGTTTACCAAGCTATTGTGTTTTGTACCTCATAGATATGGGGAGATAACTCTCGATGTGGAGATGCCGGCGTTGGACTGGGGTAAACACAGTAAGAAGTTTAACAACACCAGGTTAAAGTCCAACAGGTTTATTTGGTAGCAAAAGCCACACAAGCTTTCGGAGCTCTAAGCCCCTTCTTCAGGTGAGCTCACCTGAAGAAGGGGCTTAGAGCTCCGAAGGCTTGTGTGGCTTTTGCTACCAAATAAACCTGTTGGACTTTAACCTGGTGTTGTTAAACTTCTTACTGAGATAACTCTCACCTGGTTCTATGGCTGGGATCTTCTGGTCCCACCAAAAGTCCAAGGTTTTTTGGCCAGCCGCCACATCTCCGGCATAGCCGGAGATAAAATTCCGCCCACTATGTGAACCGGTGTTTTACTTCAATGCTTTTAAAATGTCTGTTTTCTCATATTTAGTGTTTACTTTGGTCCGAACATTGAATGCAGGAGTTGGGATGTCTTATTGAAGTTGTACAAGACATTGGTAAGGCCACATTTGAAATACTGTGTACAGTTCTAGTCACCATATTATAGAAAGGATATTATTAAACTAGAAAGAGTGCAGTAAAGATTTACTAGGACGCTACCAGGACTTGATGGTTTGAGTTATAAGGAGAGGCTGGATAAACTGGGACTTTTTTCTCTGGAGCGTAGGAGGCTGAGGGGTGATCTTATAGAGGTCTATAAAATAATGAGGAGCATAGATCAGCTAGATAGCCAATATCCTTTCCCAAAGGTAGGGGAGTCTAAAACTGGAGGGCATAGGTTTAAGGTGAGAGGGGAGAGATACAAAAGGGTCCAGAGGGGCAATTTTTCACTCAGAGAGTGGTGAGCGTCTGGAACGAGCTACTAGAGGTAGTAGTAGAGGCGGGTACAATTTTGTCTTTTAAAAAGCGTTTAGACAGTTACATGGGTAAGATGGGTATAGAGGGATACGGGCCAAATGTGGGCAATTGGGACTAGCTTAGTGGTAAAAAAAGGGTGGCATGGACAAGTTGGGCCGAATGGCCTGTTTCCATGCTGTAAACCTCTATGACTCTATAACACTGCAACCACATCCCAGGGCTTGATTAATAGCACACAGCACGGTAATCAGTCAACGGACATGAACAATCAAACAATGAACAATTGAACACAACAAAAGCATTTGAGTTGTGACATAATTGAATCACTTCCATTACTGTGAGACCCATCTTGCACGAGGTGGAGGGGAGTGTGGGAGGGAGTAATTAACCTCTGCCATTTTCCTCAGACAGTATGTATCGCATGGATATGAGAATACTTGTGTCCTTCTGCCAGCAGTGACTGGTAAATGATTGCTCCTGGGGGAGTTCTCCAGCAGCAGCCAAAGAGGATACGTGGGTAAATCTGGGGGTCAGTCCAGCTGCTGATATTTCTGAGGCTGCAGTTCCTTAGGTTACTCCACTGAAAAGTGATAAAAGCAAAATACTGCAGATGCAGGAATCTGAAACAAAAACAGAAAATGCTGGAAAATCTCAGCTGGTCTGACAGCATCTGTGGGGAGAAAATAGAGCCAGTGTTTCGAGTCTAGATGACCCGTCATGGTTGGTGCTCAGAGAGTAAAGTGCAGCAAGTTCGGAAGGAGGCAAGTTAGAGTGGTTGAGAGGAGAAGAGAAATTGAGATGGCCGATGTCACACCGACAGTTCTCGATGAAAAGATCAAGAGCAGGTAAGAGGCCAGGGGGAGGGGTCCAGGTGGAGGGGTTGATGAACGAAGGGTCATCAAGACTCAAAACATTGGTTTTATTCTCTCCGCACAGATGCTGTCAGACCTAGGTTGCATTAAGCGATGTTTTCAAGAAGGTAAATGATTTGTGAATTTAATTTTGCACCATGCTTGATTGACCCAACATGAGCAACCTTGAGAGCAGCCTTGACCTTTGTCCTGGGCTTGCAAAATCCTACTAACTGTCCTGGCTTGAGACAATTCACACCTCCTTAACCTGTGATTATCCCTCTCTCCACTCACATTGTCTATACCTGTAAAGACTTGATTACCTGGAAAGACTCACATTCCAACCATTAACTTTCAATTGTGACTCTGTGAATATATGATGTGGAGTTACCGGCGTTGGACTGAGGTGGGCACAATAAGAAGTCTCACAACATCAGGTTAAAGTCCAGCAGATTTATTTGGTAACACGAGCTTTCGGAGCACTGCTCCTGCATCACCTGATGAAGGAGCAGCGCTCCGAAAGCTCATGCTACCAAATAAATCTGTTGGACTTTAATCTGGTGTTGTGAGACTACTTACTCTGTCTATATATGCTGTTTTTGTGAACCTCTCCACTCATCTGATGAAGGAGCAACGCTCCGAAAGCTCGTGATTCCAAATAAACCTGTTGGACTTTAACCTGGTGTTGTGAGACTTCTTACTGTGTCCATTCAAGTAAGGCAGAGCGACTCTTATAGTAGATGCACCGATGCCTTGGGTGATCACAACTCTGCTTTTTCCATTCTCACAAAACCAAGGTGCTAGTTCTCTTACGTCAGTTCTCTTGACTCAGCCAACAACACTCATGCTGCTGATTTAGAAGGTTGTAGGTTTGAACCCCATTACATGATGTCAACCACAACTGATTACACACATTACATGATGTCAACCACAATTTGAGTCAGAAGGTTGCACTCCAGAAATTTGAGCACATAATCTGGGCTGACGCTTCAGTGTACCACTGAGAGAATGCATAGTCACTGGCCGAAATTCTCCGACCTCACCCACAGCTGGGATTTTCCGGTCAGCTGCAGTGAACAGAGATGTGGCTGTGCGCCAGATTCTCCATTCACACTGGCAGCGACAGCAGGGGGTATGAGACCGGAGAATTCTGGCTACTGGTTTTTTTCAGATAAGATGTTAAACCAAACCCTGATCTCCTCTCTCAGTCAGGTGTCAAAGATTGCATAGCATTAATTGATTCATTGATGTCCTGGTCAATATGAATCCCCTAACCGGCATCTCTAATATCGTTATGATTACTTGATCATTCATTTCATTCCTGTTGATACAATCTTGCTCTGTGCAAATTAGCTGCCATGTTCCCCTTCATTACAACAACAAGTGCACTTGAAAGGTGTATCATTCACATCTTGAAACCATTCCAGGTATGCTATAACCTGGGGCAGCACGGTGGCATAGTGGTTAGCACTGCTGCCTCGCAGCACCAGGGACCTGGGTTCAATTCCGGCCTCGGGTTACTGTCTGCGTGGAGTTTGCACATTTTCCTCGTGTCTGCATGGGTTTCCTCCGGGTGCTCTGTTTTCCTCCCACTCTCCAAAGACATGCAGGTTAGGTGGATTGGCCATGCCCCTTATGTCCCAAGATGTGTAGGTTAGGGGGATTAGCAGGGTAAATACTTGGGGTTATGGGAAACAGGTCTGGGTGGGATTTCCCCTTAGTGTCAGGGGATTTACGGAGATAGGGCTTGGGTGGGATTGTTCTTGATGCAGATTCGATGGGCTGAATGGCCTTCTTCTGCACTGTAAGGATTCTATGATTCTATCTATAATTTCTTGGTTGAAAGATTTGACCACATAATCAAGACAGGGGCTTTAATGAGGGAGTGTTGCGTTGATCTCCATAGAACCATAGAAACAGTGCAGAAGGAATATATTCAACTCTTTGCTAGAACACTATTTATCCCACTATTCCCATAATTTATTCAAAAAAAAATCCATCAACACTTTTTCTTTTCATCATCTTTAAAAGCCTCAAATATGGCAATTTATATAAGGCTTTCTGAAAATCCATACAAAATGTATCAAGTGGATTGCCTTCGTATATAACTGCAGCCTTAATTTTTGATTGTAACCTTGGCACACTATCCAAGAAAGACATCAATGAGTTCAGTTCATGATGGCAAGAAGAGGAAATTGACAAAAAGCAGGCTAGCAGCATATTGCCGAGGCAGGCACATTAAACATTTTGCTAAATCAATTTACCTGAAATATCATAGGAGTAAAATTTTACCGACCAGTGCAATAACATTTCTTGAATGTTATATTGGTTATCCTGGACAAAAAGTAATCATTTTGTCCAATCACCCTCTCAAACTCAGGCAGAATTTTAAAAACCCTTATTCAGTCTTCTCTCAGACCTTTCTTGCAACATGTGGCACCTTGCTACAACCAAATTAGTAGCTGTGTTTGCCTCAATTACCAGAGTGTCACAATCTCTGTAGAGACCAGTAGTTGTTCATTTTTAAAGAAATACAAAAAGAGTGAAGTCACAAGATGCGACAGTTTGAAGCAGAAGAAATTTTACTGTACAAGAGTCAAGCAAAGCAAACACTAAATACTATTTCAGATAACCTGCTATACTCTTAACAGCCAAAATCAACATAACTTAAGCGTGAATCAACAGGGCACATTTTGGTTGATCATAAACCATAAATAACACATTAAATGGCAACTGGGACATATCTCACAATCCACATTATGTAGATCATCAAACTCAGTTGCAAAGCCCTTCAGGGCTCTGTTTTCCTCATGAAGGATTTCAGCTCCTCCCCTTTGAAGAATCACTCTAACCCCCAGCCAACAGCAGCACAATCTGAGTTCCATGAGAATGGCCTTCACCAAGAATGGCACGCATCTGTAGAATTCCCTCCATTTGGTCTTGACGGTATGGATCCACCAATATCATCTTCAAGTATCATAAATATGCTGCGGCAGCCTATCCTCAGCTTCTGGAACTAGGTCAGTCTTCGTCAGCCTACCTATACTGCACCGCTGGACTCATCAACTGATGAACTTGGATTACTCTGTGTACATTTATTTGGCCTCAACTCAGTTCATTTTATCCAGAGGTTTTGGTTTCCATAGGAACCAAGAGGGTCAGTTTCCTTTCTATCATTCTTTTGTCAGGTTATGTTTTCAGTTTCCATTTCCAGCTAGGGTCTGCCTCTAGAAATGTGAATTTTGAACCCAGAGATTTCATCACAACAGTGTAATTTATTGATTGTCAACACGTCGGCAAGTTCTTTTTCTACCTACATGCAAATGTTTCAGTCCTGATTTGAATTTTGCTTTGGGTCTGATTTTCTCCAAAAGGATTAACTGTCAATGGTTATATCACAGAATCACAGAATACTACAGTGCAGAAGAGGCCCTTTGGCCCATTGAGTCTGCACCAACGCATGAAAAGCCCTGACTTGCCCACCTAATTGGGGTGGCACAATGGTTAGTGTTGCTGCCTCACAGCACCAGGGACCCGGGTTCAATTCTGCCCTCGGGTCACTATCTGTGTGGAGTTTTCACTTTCTCCCCGTGTCTGCGTGGGTTTCCTCCAAGTGCTCCGGTTTCGTCCCACAGTCCAAAGATGTGCAGGTTAGGTTGATTGGCCATGCTAAATTGACCCTAGTGTCAGGGGGATTAGCAAGGTAAATGTGTGGGGTTACGGCTTGGGTGGGATTATGGTCGGTGCAGACTCGATGGGCTGAATGGACTCCTTCTGCACTGTAGGGATTCTATGATTCTATAATCCGACTTGCCAGCACTTGGCCCATAGCCTTGAATGTTATGCCGTGGCAAGAACTCATCCAGGTACTTTTTAAAGGAGGTGAGGCATCCCGCCTCCACCACCCTCCCAGGCAGCGCATTTCAGACCGTTACCACCCTCTGGGTAAAAAAGTTTTTCCTCAAATCCCCCCTAAACCGCCCACCCCTCACTTTTAACTTGTGTCCCCTCAGAACTGACCCTTCAACTAAAGGGAACAGCTACTCCCTATCCACCCTGTCCATGCCCCTCATAATCTTGAACACCTCAATCAAGTTGCCCCCTCAGTCTTTTCTGCTCCAGAGAAAACACACAAGTCTATCCAACCTCTATTTATAACTTAAATGTTCCATCCCAGGTAACATCCTGATTCACTCCTCTGCACCCCCTCCAGTGCGTTCACGTCCATCCTATAATGTGGCGACCAGAACAGCACACACTACTCCAGCTGTGGCCTCACCAAAGTTCTATACAACTCCATCATGACCTCTCTGCTTTTGTAATCGAGACCCCTATTTCTTTAAGGGTTTGTGGCCCGATTTCTATCATACCAGCTGGGATGTTATATATTCTCACTTGCAGTTACTCAATCTGACTCTTGCTCTTTCTCTGTAGATGGCAGGATAGATAAATGAAGCAGAATTCATGTCTTAGCAAATTAAGATCAGGCAGAATGATTGAAGAAGGATACTGAATGTCAAAGCAATCAATCTCTCAGACCATTCCCATTATGGAAAGGTCATTTTCAAGCAAGGTCCCTCTCCAACTCAGCACTATTTAGACCTCATCCTCATTAGTTTTTTATGAAGTGTATTTTAAACACAGAATGCAGAATGCGCCCTCTTGACATTGCAGCATGAGCAAGGCTTATCATGAAGTGAAGCTTGCAATCCAGGCTGACACTCCAGTACTGAGGAAGTGCTGCACTGTCAGCGAAGCCCTCACTCGGATGTGAATGGGGGACTCGTCTACCCACTCCAGTGGAGATTTAATAAAAAGTCCAATGGTTATTATTTGAAGAAGGGCAGAAAGGTTCTCCTCAGCATCCTGGCCAATAAATAACCCTCAACCGAATCGCCTAGCAACAGCTCATTATCAGATTGCTGTTTCTGCAAGCTTACTTAGACACGGTTAGCCCAATTGTAACAACAACAAGCCCTCGTGGCATAACTATTTTTTTTAATTCGCAGAGGATGTGGGCATTGCTGGCTGGGCCAGCATTTATTGCCCATCCCTAACTGCTCCCCATTTCAGAGGATATCTGAGAGTCAACCACATTCTGTGGATCTGGAGTAACATATGGGCCAGACCAGGTAAGGACAGCAGATTTCCTTCCCTAAAGGACATCAATGAACTAGATTGGTTTTTACAACAATCAGCAAGGTTTTCACGGTCATCATTAGACCTTTTTCTATGAATTCAAATTTTACCATCGACCATGTTGGGATTTGAACCTGGATCCCCAGCTCTTGTCCTGAGTCTCTGGATTACTAGTCCAGTGACAATACCACTGCACCACAACCTTTGGCTGTTAACTGAAAGGTTGGTGTTTTGTGACCATCCAGGGAAGGAGCTGCCTCTGTTTTGGAGGGATTGGTTCAGTTTAATTGGCTGGACAGCTGGTTAAAGATGCAGAGGGATGCCAACAGTGCGGGTTCAATTCCTGTACTGGCTGAGGTTTTCCTTAAACCCCCGCCTTCTTATCCTTGTCCTTTGCTTCAGGTGTGGTGATCCTCAGGTTAAAATCACACCAGTCAGCTCTCTCCCTCAAAGGGGAGAGCAGCCTATGGTCATCTGGGACTATGGCAACTTGACCTTTTATTACAACAACAACTACAAGAACAAAGAAAATTACAGCACAGGAACAGGCCCTTCGGCCCTCCAAGCCTGCACCGTCCATGCTGCCCAATTGAACTAAAACCCCCTACCCTTCCGGGACCATATCCCTCTATTCCCATCCTATTCATGTATTTGTCCAGACGCCCCTTAAAAACTCACTATTGTATCTGCTTCCACTACCTCCCCCGACAGCGAGTTCCAGGCACGCACCACCCTCTGTGTAAAAATTCTGCCTCGTACATCTCCTTTAAACCTTGCCCCTCGCACCTTAAACCTATGCCCCCTAGTAATTGACTCTACCACCCCAGGGGAAAAGTTTCTGACTATCCACTCTGTCCATGCCCCTCATAATCTTGTAGACTTCTGTCAGGAGTTCTATCAAGCTCAGGTTTTAAAGCTTTTAAAATATCCAACGTGTCCTGAAGTTGAAGAAGACACGATAACAAAGTCCCTTATCCTACAATGATAGGCAATTCATCAAAGATTCTGAGACAGCGCCTTCCAAAGCCATGACCACTTCCATCTAAAAAGATAAGAGCAGCAGACACATGGGATAACCACCACCTGCAAGTTCCCCTCATAGAGTCAACATTTATAGAGTCATAGTACCATAGAGTCATAGAGGTTTACAGCATGGAAACAGGCCCTTCGGCCCAACTTGTCCATGCCGCCCTTTCTTTTTTAAAACCCCTAAGCTAATCCCAATTGCCCGTATTTGGCCCATATCCCTCTATACCCATCTTACCCATGTAACTATCTAAATGCTTTTTAAAAGACAAAATTGTACCCGCCTCTACTACTACCTCTGGCAGCTTGTTCCAGACACTCACCACCCTCCGTGTGAAACATTTGCCCCTCCGGACACTTTTGTATCTCTCCCCTCTCACCTTGAGCCTATGCCCTCTCGCTTTAGACTCTCCTACCTTTGGGAAAAGATATTGACTATCTAGCTGATCAGTGCTCCTCATTATTTTATAGACCTCTATAAGATCACCCCTCAGCCTCCTACGCTCCAGAGAAAAAAGTCCCAGTCTATCCAGCCTCTCCTTATAACTCAATCCATCAATCCTGGTAGCATCCTGGCCACTCCAAGCCACTCACCGTCCTGACTTGGAAGTATATTGCGGTTCCTTCGCAGTCGCCGGGTCAAAATCCTGGAATTCCCTCCATAATGGCATTGTGGGTCAACCCACAACACGTGGACTGCAGCGATTCAAGAAGGCAGCTCACCACCACCTTCTCAAGGGCAACTAGGGATGGGCAATAAATGCTGGCCTAGCCAGCGACGCCCATGTCCCACAAATGATTTTTTTTTTTAATGAAGGACAAGGGAGGAAATAATCTTGGTCACAAACAAATTTCGACAATTGGATTCTTTTCTTTGTCCTTTTGATTTTGTTGTAATTTTGACTCTTTTTCGCCTCTTTGAATGTGCCTGTCATCGCCAGGTTTGCTTTTAATCCTTTCCTTCTTGTTATACAAAGCTGGTTGTTTTCCAATTAGCCTCACAGCCAACTGGAAGTCTGTCCATAACTCAATAAAAATCAGTCGGGTAGACATTATTCTGAACTAAATATCAATGGTGGAAACAGATGGCATATGTTATTATTGCTCACTGGTGCTTCGAAAAAGTTAGAGCATTCTAACGCTTGACAGACCTCTTAAATTAGTGATGAAGTCATCATCTCAAAGCACTCAGTGTTCAATGGCTGCAGTCATGAAGGAAGATTGAGAGTTTCCCTTGATCAGGGATCATGGTAAAGTTAGACAGAGTTTTCTCTTCTTGAAACTGCTATCTGAGGTTCGACCCCTCCCTTGGGAAAATAAATAGCCTGGGAGTGCAAGTCACATATTGCTTGAATGACGTTTACTCATCTACGTTTTATGTTCTAAAAAGCATTTGTTTGACATGTAGGTTGTTGCAATGGGGCTGCACAGAGGCACTTTAAACCTTCTAGCCTCTCCATGTGGCCAAGAAGTGCATCTGCAGACAAAAATTTACTTTAGCAAAGGATTATCAAAAATGTTCTTGCAGCGGCAGAATGCAGTTAGCATGATTTCTGATACTGCATTTCCCCTTTTTGCCGTCACTCTTTACTGAACTTGATGTATTTTTGGGTAGAGTTCTGAGGTCATAGAGATCATAGGATCGCTATAATGCAGAGAGAGGTCTCAATCGACAAAGTGTCCCAAAAGAAAGACACTTGAAGTGCAGTTGTAATGTAGATATCATCTTCCAACACCTCGCCCTCTTGCTCATTGTCCATATGGACAACACGTATAGTTGCACTGTACGATTTGATTTGATTTGATTTATTATTGTCACATGCATTAGCATACAGTGAAAAGTATTGTTTCTTGCACGCTGTACAGACAATGCATACCGTCCAGAGAGAAGGAAAGGAGAGGGTGCAGAATGTAATGTTACAGTCGTTTGATTTGATTTGATTTATCATTGTCACATGTATTTGTATGCAATGAAAAGTATTGTTTCTTGTGTCCTCTGCAGACAAAGCATACTGTACATAGATAAGGAGAGAGAGTGCAGAATGTAGTGTTACAGTCATAGCTAGGGTGTAGAGAAAGATCAACTTAATTCGAGGTAGGTCCATTCAAAAGTCTGATGGCAGCAGGGAAGAAGCTGTTCTTGGTGTTTGGAGTATATATAATAATCTGGAGGATAATGTGGGTGGCCTGATTAGTAATTTTGCAGATGACACAAAGATTGGTGGAGTTGCTGATAGTGCTGGGGATTGTCAGGGGATGCAACAGGATATAGATAGATTGGAGACTTGGGCACAGAGATGGCAGATGAAGTTTAATCCGGACAAATGCGAGGTGATTGATTTTGGAGGATCAAATTTAGGTGTAAATTATACTGCAAATGGCAGAACCCTTAGAAACATTAACATACAGAAGGATCTGTGCAGGTCCACAGTTTTCTAAAAGTGGCAACACAGGTGGCCAAGGTGATCAAGAAAGCATATAGCATGCTTGCCTTCATCAGCTGGGGCATTGAGTACAAGAGTTGGAAAATCATGTTACAGCTATATAAAACCTTGATTAGGCCGCATTTGCAGTATTGCATGCAGTTCTGGTCACCACACTACCAGAAGGACGTAGAAGTGTTGGAAAGGGTGCAAAGAAGGTTCACCAGGATGTTGGCTGGTCTCGAGGGTGTTGGCTATGAGAAGAGGTTGAATAAAGTAGGATTGTTTTCACTGGAAAGGTGGAGGCTGAGGGGAGACCTGATAGAGGTCTATAAAATTATGAGAGGCATAGACAGGGTGGATAGTTAGAGGCTTTTTCCAAGAATGAAATGGTCAATTACAAGAGGCACAGGTTCAAGGTGAGAGGGGGAAAGTTTAAGGGAGATGTGCGGAGGAAGTTTTTGACACAGACCGTAGCGGGTGCCTGGAACGCGCTGCCAAAGGAGGTGCTGGAAGCAGGCATATTAGCAACATTTAAGAAGCATCTGGATGGGCACATTAATAGGGAGGGAATAGAAAAATCAGACTGAGTAAGAGCAGAAGAATTTTTTCTTAGTTTAGTTGGGGCATCATGATCAGCACAGGCTTGGTGGGCTGAAGGGCCTGTTCCTGTGCTGTTCTTTTCTTTGTTCTTTGTTCTTTGAGTTGGTTGGTACGTGAGCTCAAACTTTTGTATCTTTTTCCTGACGGAAGTAGGTCGAAGAGAGTATGTTTGGGATGCATGGTGTCCTTAATTATGCTGGCTGCTTTTCTGAGACAGCGGGAAGTGTAGACAGAATCAATGGATGGGAGGCTGGTTTGCATGATGGACTGGGGGCTTCATTCATGACAGTTTGTAATTTCTTGTGGTCTTGGACAGAGCAGGAGCCATACCAAGATGTGATACAACCAGAAAGAATGCTTTCTATGGTACATCTGTAAAAGTTGGTGAGAGTTGTAGTGGACATGGCAAATTTTCTTAGCCTCCTGAGAAAGTCGAGGCATTGGTGGGCTTCCTTAACTCTAGCGTTGGTGTGGAGGGACCAGGACAGTTTGTTGGTGATCTGGACACCTTGAAACTTGAAACTCTTCGCCATTTCCACTTCATCCCCGAAGCATTACAACTGAGCCCCTGTCATTCCTCTTCCTGTCTCAGTGCTCGGCAGCTCAGCTGTAGTCACCCAGGGCTGAGATCAACTAACCCATGGTGCAGCATGGTGGCACAGTGGTTAGCACTGCTGCCTCACTGCACCAGGGACCCAGGTTCAATTCCAGCCATAGGTAACTGTCCGTATGGAGCTTGCATGTTCTCCCTGTATTTGGGTGGGTTTCCTCCAGGTGCTCCAGTTTCCTCCCAAAGATGTGCAGGTTAGGTGGCTTGGCCATGCTAAATTACTTCTCAGTGTCTCAAAATGTGTAGGTTACGGGGGACTTGTGGGCTAAATATTTGGGATTACGGAGATAGAGCGGGAAGGGGTGGGCCTAGGTAAGATGCTCTGTGGGAGAGTCGGTGCAGACTCAATGGGCCAAATGGCTTCCTGCTGCACTGTAGGGATTCTATCTCTGATGGTCTATCACCGTGAACCTCCTACCTCATCCGTGGCTGGATTTTTCCAGTGCCGCTGCAGTGAATGGAGTGCCAAATTTTATGTTCTTGCTGGCAGCCAGGTGAGAACGGACAGGATCAGAGAATCCTGATTACAATAGTATGGAAAGCAGGAGGGATTCAGTAACAAAAGGGTTTCAGGTGCAAGAGAAACCAGAATGATAATGAAATGTTTTTTTCAGAAATACTCTCAAGGTAAACTTTAACCCCACTCTTTTATTTGCAGAGGTGGATACTGCAAAAGAGACTTGCATCTTGATAGTGTCAAAAATGAGTGACACATGATACCTTGTTGACAAGAACTGTTCCAATTCTAGTTCGTGTGTTCCAAAGAAACAAACCAAAAAGATGATTAAGTTTTCTTTTGTAAAGATGGATGGGCCTCATCACAGTACAGAAGGAGGCCATTCAGCCCGTCGAGTCTGCACCAAGTCTCTGACAGAGCATCGTACCCAGGCACACCCCCGGCCCTATCCCCGTAACACCACACATTTACCACGGCGAATCCCCTTAACTTACACATGTTCGAACACTACGGCCTGAATGTTACCAGCACGCCTGCCCGAGGCTTGTAAGGTCGCGCCTGAGGCCAACGGAGAATGCCGTTTTGCTGGTAAAATCAGGGCCTAAGGGTCAATTTGGCATGACCTATACACCTAACCTGTGCACCTTTGGAGTGTGGGAGGAAACCGGAGCACTCAGAGGAAACCCACGCAGTCACGGGGAGAACGTGCAGACTCCGCTCGGTCACCTGAGGCTGTAATTGTACCCGGGCCCCTGGTGCTGTGAGGCAGCAGTGCTAACCACTGTGCCACCGTGCTGGTCCTCATGGGCATACAATATTATTTTCCTTTTGTGTTCCTTCCTTAACACTGGTCCCATGCTCTCTTGAAAGGATGTTCATGGCAAGAGGGGGGAAAGATAATAAAATCTGGGTACACAATGTGAATTCCTGCCAGAACAATCTCTATATTTATGTATAATGGTACATGCTTAATTGAGCTGAGGAAGACAATTCTCATTGCAAACCGGTTAAAACAAAAAGCTATCGGTGAAACAACTTAAATGACCGTGACATCTCACACACTCGTATTCTGTTCAGCAGCAAATTATAGGAAATAAATGGAATTACTGATCTGACAAATTATAATAAGAATGAGCTACACAATGAAAAGATGTTGCAGTGTTAGTCCCGTGCCTTCATTCGCCGTTTTTGAAAGTCAATTGCCATTCTCCATGCTTCATGTCCATTCTTAATTTCTGCACATGCTGTGCCCAAAGCAGAACTTTAAGATTTCTTGTTTCTTTCGAAACAATTAAAATTTTTCAATGCAACCAGATAATCTGCTCAAGCAGGGATGTGCACAGATGAAGCCGAGAGCACCCCATACACAACAAAACCTGCAGCCTTCCACTGAGATCCAATTTCATTTTGAAGCGAATACGAGTTATTCGCTTCAGTAAAGTTCTCTTTCATGTTGCCTTTGGAGGTCTTTGGTCTGATTTATTATTGACACATGTGTTGGGATACAGTGGAAAGTCTTGTTTCTTGCACGCCACACAGACAAAGCATACCGTTCACAGAGAAGGAAAGGAGAGGGTACAGAATGTAGTGTTACAGTCATGGCCAGGGTGTAGAGAAAGATCAACTCAACGCGAGGTAGGTCCATTCAAAAGTCTGATGGCAGCAGGGAAGAAGCTGTACTGAGTCGGTTGGTACGTGACCTCAGACTTTTGTATCTTTTTCCTGACGGAAGACAGTGGAAGAGAGAATGCCCGGGGTACTTGCGGTCCTTAATTATGCTGGCTGC